>NW_006159539.1:6674983-6694973 GCF_000334495.1 Tupaia belangeri chinensis
CCAGGATTATTAGCAGCCCTTGCAGCAGCTGAGGCTCCAGCTGCATTGCAGATGGGCAAAGCCTACAGAGGCTCTGAATGGACTTTACACACTGGTTGGGAAAGAAAGGCAGACACGGGAATGTAAGATTGCCATGGAAACATGTTTCGTGGCTAAGTGCACATGTTGGTACCTAACCCGTGTCTCAGAGTCTGTGATGGCCTGTATCTGTGAAATGAGGTCCCACTTTGAGCTCAGCAATCTCAGAGGAGACTCTGCAGCTCCCAGTAGCCTCTTTCCTTTCCCTTCTGCCTTAGATAGGAAGTCCAGGCTGACTTGTTCTCAC
Source organism: Tupaia belangeri chinensis (assembly GCF_000334495.1). NCBI lineage: Eukaryota > Metazoa > Chordata > Mammalia > Scandentia > Tupaiidae > Tupaia > Tupaia belangeri. The sequence goes on from NW_006159539.1 coordinate 6,675,309, forward strand.
ACATGAACAGAAAAGCCATGAAATATTAAGGCCTTGTTATGGACTCTGCTGCAAACATTTAGAGAGCATCAGTCGCTTCTAAATCAATAAGCTTTGAATTATGCATTACAGTACCACAAAGTCACACATAACATTAGCCTCTGGGTTACAGTGGTGGATGTCTGGGAGCGGAGACCCCAGGAAGATGGCAGTCGGGAAGGGTCATAATCCGTCCTCTGTGTTCTAACTGCAGAAGAAGTTCAGTCAGTGCCAGAAAAGAGGATAGCCGGTAACCACCCATCTCAAGACTTGGAAGCACATTGTTAAAGAAATCCTGTGAGTCATTTTGATTTTTCCTTATCTTTGATGGTAGGGAAAAGGAAATGGTAAATTTCTTTTAAAGAATTATTTAGCTTTATTTAGTTATTCAGTTATTTTAATTTGACGAGCAAGGGAGAGACAGAGAGAGAGAGAGAGAGAGAGAGAGAAAGTGAGAAAGCAAGCTGCCAGATCTGGGACTTGATCTGCTGTTGGCCATGTTGAGTTCATCACCCTTAACCACCACTCTACTTGCTGCCCCCAATGGTAGAATTTTAACATATTGGGACCAGCAGTTGGCATAATGGCTGTGTTGCTGGACTCCCATGTAGTCAACTGTGGTTAGAGTCCTGGACCCAGTGGCTTAAACTCACCCTGAGTGCATGTGCATGCGTGCCCAAGATCCCAAGAGGAGAATGGAGGAGAAAGGATTGCGGCGTGGCCATTCCCCTTGGGGGGTGATTTCTCATTTTCTGTCTCTGTCTGTCTGGTGAGTGCACGCGCCCTATAGCAAAAACCTCTCCAAACAAACAAAAAAAGAATTTTAACATATTTCTGTTTACATAGAAGGAATATGTAGTCATTCTAATAAGTGAGAATGCAAAAATGTTGATTAATTTTTTTTTTCTGGTTCAGCCAATGACATAGTAGAATCCCACATGGCTGACTACATGGTTTAAGTCCCAGAACCGGTGGCTTGAAAACCAGTCTGGTCTTGTGTGCATGCCTGTGAAAGAATGGAAGAGATTACGGCATGGCCCTACCCCCTGGGGGGTGCTCTCTCCTGTTCCTTGTCTTTCTCTCTCCCTTTCTCTGTGTCTGTCTTTGGTGAGTGCATAAGCCCCATAACAAAAATTGTTTATTATTTTTTTTCTGGGCTGGTCCCATAGTGCAGTGGTTGAGCACTGTGTCCTGGAAGTTGAATTCCTCATAGCAGACCATGGTTTGAGTCCTAGTTCTGGTGGCTTGGAAAACATACCTTGTTGGACCAGCAGTTGGCATAATGGCTATGTCGCTGGACTCCCATGTGGTTGACCACGATTCAAGTCTGACACCCAGTGGCTAAAACTCATGCCAGGCGTGTGTGCATGCGTGCCCAAGATCCTGAGAGGAGAATGGAGGAGAAGGGATTGTGGTGTGGCCATCCCCCCGGGGGGTGATTTCTTGTTTTCTGTCTCTGTCTCTCTCTGTCTTTCTGGCAAGCACACATGCTCTGTAGCAACAATCTCTCCAAAAGAAAAAGAATGTTTGTTGTTGTGTATATGTGCCCCAAATCTTGATGGGCTGAAAAACTGGGAGAAAAAGTATTGCAGTGTGACCGCGCTTCATTGGGGCTGCCTTGTCTATTTCACTCTAGTGATTACACATGACCTCTGACAATTAAAAAAAGAAAGCAAAAAGCTTTTTTTCCCCTCACTTACATAGACATATTTTAGAACGGTTTTAGGTTTACACACAAATTGAGTGGAAATTTCAGAGAGTTTCTGTCTACCCCCGCCCCACACATGCACAGTCTCCCTCACTATCAGCATCTCACATTGTAATGGTACATTGTACAGTCAACAAACCTACCATTAAAAAACATTTCAACGAGTTGAGTTTAGGGAACTAATTGGCTTTTATTAGATATTTATAAATAGAGCCCTATTTCTGAAATAGCAAAGTGCTGAGCTGGACATGGCAGAATATATATGTATTTTTTTTTTTTAAATTTTTTTTAGAGAGGTTTTTGTTATAGGGCTCAGAACCGTGGTCAACTACATGAAAGTCCAGCAACATAGCCATTATACTAACTGCTGGTCCTGAATAGTTGGTTTTGTAAAGTGGCTTAGGCAGGAACAAGAAAGCAGCATACTGCAACAAGCGGGTTGGTTAACATCAGGTTGTTTCAGGTTATTTTCCTCATATGCGTTAAAACAGAGAGGGCTTCCGGGACCGGTGGGTGGACTGGTGGTTAAGGGGCTGGATACTCCTACATGGCCGACCATGGTTTGGGTCCTGGACCTAGTGACTTGCTTTCTCACTTTCTCTCTCTCTCTCTGGTCAAATAAAAAAAAAATGAATAAATAAAAATGAATAAATAATTCTTTAAAAAAGGCCAAAAACAGAAAGGATTTCCTTATCATGTTGACTAAAACTGGCCCATTTTGGGGCCAGCATGTGGCATGGTGGTTAAGATGCTGGACTCATTTCTCATTTTCTGTCTCTCTGTCTCTCTGGTGAGCACGTGTGCCCTATAGCAAAAATCTCTCAAAAAATGTATTTATTTCTAGGGGTCAGCAGGTGGTGAGTGGTTAAGGTGCTGGAGTCTCATATGATTGACCACAGTTCAAAAACTGAATCTGGCAGCTTGAAAATCACACCAGGTGCATGTGCTTGTCTGCCCAGGATCCCCAGAGGAGAATGAAGGAGAAGGGATGGTTACAGGTGCCCTATGGCAAAAATCTTAACAAATGTATGCTATAAGAAGTGTGTGTGTGTGTGTGTGTATGTATGTATATATTTCTCTTTTTAGAGAGATATTTGTTATAAGGCAGTTGCTCTTGCCAGAGAAAGAGAGAGACGGCATTTTTTTTTTTTCTTTGCTTTTTGGTTTTGGAAGTTTCTCTTGACACGTCCTTAAACTCAGAGAGTCTTTCCTCAGCTCTGTCCAGTGTACTAATGAGCACAGCGGAGCTCTTTCTCATTTCTGTTATAGTGTTTTTGATCTATGGCATTTCTTTTATCTCTGTCTTAGAATTACTGTCTCTCAGCTTATATTGCCCATCTGGTTTTGTAGTTATCTACTTTTTTGTTATTTGCATTTGAACTCTTAGCATATTAATTATAGTTTTGTGCCTTTTTTAAACAGTTGTTTGCCTTAGGGTGTGTGCAGTTTCCAGAGAGAGAGAGAGACAGAGTGAGAGGGAAAGTGAGAAATCACACCACCCCCCTATCCCCCCCCGGGGGAAAATCTATTCCACAATTCCTTCCTCCATTCTCCTTCCGGAATCTTGGGCATACACGCACACGTGCCCAGTGTGATTTTCAAGACACCAGGTCCAAGATTCGAACTGCAGTTGGCTAGGTGGGAGTCCAGCAATATAACTGCTATGGCACATGCTGGCCCCTAATTATAGTTCTTTTTTTAAAAATTTCTTTAGAGAGGGATTTTTGCTATAGGGCACATGTGTGTGCCAGAGAGACAGAGAGACAGAAAGCAAGAAATCACCTCTCCAGGAGGTATGGCCACACTGCAGTCCCTTCTCCTCCATTCTCCTCTTGGGATTTTGGGCAAACATGCATACAAGCTGGCATAAGTTTTAAGCCACTGGGTCTGGGACTTGAACTGTAGTCGACTCTGTGGAATTCCAGTGATGTAACCACTATGCCATCTGCTGATCCCAATTATAGTTCTTTTAAGTTCATGATCTGAGGGCCAGCTCCGTGGCCTGGTGGTTAAGGGAGCCAGATCCACTTACACTGTTCACATACTGGACCTGGTGGCTTGAGAAATATGCAGTGAGTGTGTGCATCTAAAATCCCAATAGGATAAGGAAATGGGGGGGGAAAGGGATTGTAGCATGACCATGCCCATTGTGAGGGTACTTTCTTCCTCTGTCTTTCTGTTTCTCTCTTCTGTCTCTCTCTCCCTCTCTGGTGAGTACATGTACTCTACAGACAAGGTAAAAACAAAAACAAACAACCTGTACACAGACAAATAACTGACACATGCAAGACCATGTGGAATCTAAAAATGTTGAACTCATGGAAATGTGTATTAGAATGGTGATTACCAGGGGCTGATGAGAAGAGGGGCTTTGGAAGATGGTGGTCAAAAGATACAAAATTGCAGCTAGATATGAGGAATTAGTTCCAGGAATCTATTGTATATATAGTGGCCATAGTTAAGAACATTATATAGAATACTTAAAATTTGCCAAGAGTAGATATGAAGTGTTCTCACTTCAAAAAATAAATATGTGTGGTAATGTGTTAGTTAATGAGCTTGATTTAGCCATTCTACAATGTATACATATGTTAAAATATCATATTGTATGCCCTAAATATATAGTTTTTATTTGTCAATTAAAAAACAAGTAAACCATCCCAACGAGGTTTGAATACTGTTAACTATTCTTCTGATGCATTTCCACATATGTGCATATAATTCATACATATATATGATATATGTAATTGCTTTCATAAAATTTTTATTGAAAGTTTCACAGCTGTTTATTTAGACTCTAGCTAAGTTTCTATTTATATTTTTCTGTGTCCTAAATAATCTTAGTAATAGGAGTTAATATTTGATTATCTAATATCATTAAGAGATGAAACAGAGAAAATTCACCTATGCAGTCAAGCAATGCTGGCAGTTAGACCTGGACTTGAGGGACATATACCTTGCTAAGGAGAAGACTAACAGATAATGACAGGACCAGCAGATGGGCTAATGGTTATGTTGCTGGATTCCCACAGAACTGACCACGGTTTGAGACCTGGACATGCTGGCTTGAAACTTATGCTGGGCGTGTGTGCATGCATTCTCAAAATCCCAAGAAGAGAATGGAGGAGAAAGGATGGTGGTATGGTCATGCCTCCTGGGGGAATGATTTCTTGCTTTCTGTCTATCTCTCTAATGAGCGCATGCACCCCATAACAAACAAACAAACCTCTCAAAAGAAAAGAAAAGAAAAGAAATCCCAAACAAGTAGATGACGACAGTAAAAGATGTTACGTGCTGTGGTATACTGGTATAATGTGGGTAACATGTTTGGGAGTGGAGAGGAGAAGCACTTTACCCAGGTTAAGTGGCTTCCTTTAAGTGGTAACAGGGAAGCTGAGTTTTTAAATTTCTAATTGGCAGTGGGCATACACGCTTCCAGGGGGCGGGAGGGGGAGAAAGCACCCCTACAATGGGGCGCGGTCATGCCTCAGTTCTTTTTGTCTCCATTTTTCTGTCCTATCGGGATTTTAAGCACACATACACAGATAACTAGTGTGATTTTCAAGCCACTGGGGTTAGGATTTGAACTGTGGTTGCCATGTGGGACCTGTCTCCCTTAACCACTAGGCTGTGGGGCCAACTTCCAAGCTCAGTTTTTAACAATGACAAGAATTCAGTCAAATGAAGGATAGACTGACAGAGAAGAGCAGGTGTCCTAAAGAGAGGTCACAGCCTATGCAAAGTTGGGCAAATGTCACTGGATGGCAAATGAAGATTCAGGGTGTACCAATACAAGAAAAAATAAGAACTGAGTTGGTTGGAGGCACCAAGTTACCTTTTAGTTATCAGTTTTATTTTGGTCTCAAAGTATTGTATTTTTCTTAATAGAATAGAAACCAGTAGTTATAAATATGTGTAGAGTTTACCATGTGTTAATTAATTTTTGGCAAAGTTATGTTCAAGGAATCCTATTTTAGAATGACTGGGACAAAGGTCAGTTTAAGTAGGATTTTAATCACACATCGTTAAAATGTAAAATGAGTTTTGTGAAGTGAAGGGGATAAACTTTATTCATCTGAAAAATTCACTTGGTTTCTTGAGAAATATAGCTTTCTCTTTTTTATTAGAAGAATGTTTTTAGAAAGTAAACATTCACTGCAATGGCAGCATATATCACAAAAATAAATGGAGCATCTCTGCTTGAAATAGCGTGTGTGTGTGTGTGTGTGTGTGTGTGTGCACACGCACACGTTGAAGCATCCAGAGCTCAACCACTCCGCATGCCTCTTTGTCTGCAGGAACTAGAACTGCAGAATACAATTTACGAACTATTGAAGTGTGTCAGAAAACTCTGAAAAGTGAAAGGACTTACGGATGGTCTAATTGAATTGTCCAAACCCTTGATTTTAGAAATAGCTACTCTAAGAGTTGGCAAAGAATTATGATTTTTTTTTTCCTTCAGGACATGGGGCTGAAAAACTTCTCAGGCATTTCTGAAAATTCTGGCTTTATTCTACTACATGCTGTTCCCAGAAAGGAACTCTTGACATAATGAGACCACCTTGAGCCTCCATTCAAGAAAAGTAAGTGAAGTAATGGCAAATATAAGGCTTACTGTTTTTGAAGCACTTTCTGTGTAACCTACACTGTGAAAGCATTTTCTATTGATTACCTTTCAACATTTTTAAAACTGTGAAATACTTATAAAATTTATTGTCTTAATCATTTTAAATGTATACTTGAATAGCATTAAGTAGCACTCTCATTGCTATGCAACCATTACCACCATCCATCTCCAGAATATATTTTCATCTTGCAAAAAATAAAATTCTATGCTCATTAAGCAGTAACTCCCAACCCCTTACAGCCCATGACAACCACTATTCTACTCTCTGTTTCTATGAATTTAATTACTCTTGATATCTCATGTAAGTGGACTCATGGTATTTGTCCTTTTGTGATTGATACATTTCACTTAAGATAAGGTCCTCAAGATTTATCCATGTCATAGCGTGTGTCAGAGTTTACTTCCTATGGGACTAGCAGATGGCATAATGGTTATGTCACTGGACTTCCAAGTAGTCAACAATGGTTTGAATCCTGGTCCTGGTGGCTTAAAACACTCTAGGTGCATGTGTGAGCGTGCCCAAAATCCCTAGAGGAAAATAGAGGAGAAGGGATTGTGACATGGTCATCCCACCTGGAGGGTGATTTCTTGCTTTCTGTCTCTCTGGTGAGTGCACAGAGAAAAAAAAAATCTATAGCCAAAAAGAAAAAAAAATCTCTCTCTTAAAAAACAAAACAAATTGCTTCTTGTTTAAGGTTGAATAGTATTTCCTTGTACATATATACCACAATTCATTTACCCATTTATCTGTTAATGAGTGCTTGAATTGCTTCCACCTCTTGGCTATTCTATATAATACTGCTATAAACACGTATCTGAAAATACCGTTATAAGCCCCTGCCTCTGTTTTCTGGGGCATATACCCATAACTGCAATTACTGGGTCATATGATAATTCTGACTGACCTGGTGAGCCTTGGGTTGATCATGGGCCACCTGTGACCCGCATCTTTTCCAAACCTTTCTAAACCTCATAGCTACTGAGAGATACTAGACTGGATGCTGGGGAGTCAACTAAAACATCCATTGCACCCCTTTTCTCTTGACCCCTTAATGACCTCCTCGGAATCAGCAGTTGGTATAATGATTACATTGTTGGACTCCCATGTAGTAGACTGCGATTCAAGTCCTGGACCCAGTGGCTTCACATTGATGCCTGGGCACATGTGCATGTGTGCCCAAGATCCCTAGAGAAGAATAGAGGAGAAGGGATTGTGGTATAGCCATTGCCCCCCCTGGGGTGATTTCTCGCTTTCTGTCTCTTCATCTCTCTGGCAAGTATACACACCCTATAGCAAAAATCTCTCTCTAAAGCAAACAAATAAATGAATAACCTTCTTTTTATTTAAGATGCTATTTATAAAAATCACCTCTTCTACGAGGATCTCTGTGAGACAGACTTATCTTCTCTATACTACATCTAAGCCTATATGGAATAGTGGATTTCAAAGCACAGGCCCTGAAGCCAGTTTGCAACTTTCCAGCTGTGTGACCTGGGGAAATTTGTTTAACTTCTCTGTGTATCAGTATGCTTGTAAGTAAAAAGGTATTTACTCTAGAGAGCTGCCATGAAGATGAAATTAATTAGAAGACGTAAGTGGCCTAGAATAATGTCTGGCACATAGTAAGTGCTCAGTAATGTCAGCTGTTACCTATATGTACCTATACACATGTGTATATTAATACATACATATGTGGATATATGTACTCTTGTTTTATCTTCATAATCTAAGATTTCATATCTAGACATTTTTGTGTTTCCAGTCCCTGACATAAATATATAACCTATTGAAGGAATGAATGAAGAGATAATGTGGAGGACAGGAAAGGGAGAAATTGCTGTGGAGATTTGGGGAAGGGAATAGGCTGGTCTGGGCAGTTTAATGGAGGGAGATGGAATCTTGTAGAAATTTGAAAGATACATTGACTTTTTATAGAGTTGAGGACAAGAAGCAGTCTTAGTGTGAGGACTGGTGTATGTAAAGATGAACAAGGGAAAATAAATAGAAAACATTGGAGAGAACAGACCCGTTTGGTGGCATGGAGGGTGTGGAAATCGGAACAAGCAAGGATAAGATAGGATAGTTAAGTTCCAACCAAACTGAGGAGGTGCGAAGACTATGAGAATAGAAAGGTGAATTTGTGGGAAGAGATAGGCTTTGGGACTATAACATGATTTTAAACCCAACATCACCACTTACTGGTTGTATGGCCTTAGTCAAATCACCGGATCATTCTAAGCTTATTTTTTTATTTACAAGGTAAAAATCATGTTCATAACTTACAGCACTTTTATGAAAATAAGCAAAAATTTAGCTAGAATGACTTCCAAATGATAAGCTCATTTTAAAGTCAGCTGTTAAATTGATTGTTATACTGGCAGGTGGTATTAAAACTTTTTTTTTAATTTTTAATACAGGTTAGTGGTATTTTAAAACAATTTGTTAATAGTATAATTGAACTCTCAAAGTTTATAGAGTGACAAAACCTGGCAAATGAATCGGTCAGTCTACTAGACATTACCAATGCATGGCAAGTACTGTCTTCTTTGGTTGATGGGGAGGTCGCAGAAGATAATGGACAAATTTTAAATCCTGTAATGTGACTTTGCAAATCCCTTTTCCCCTCTTTCCAACTTATTTTTATGTCATTAATTTAATTAATTAATTTTAGTTTTGCTATATAGCATGAGTTCATTGGAGAGAGGCAGACAGAGAGAGAGAGAAGGAAAGTATGAAGTCAACCTATAGTGGGGTGGCCATGCTGTAGTCCCTTCTCCTCCAGTCTCCTCTCTGGATTTTGGGCACACATGCACATTTGCCTGCTGTGTTCTTCAAGCTGCTGGATCTGGAACTCAAACCACAAAGTTGAGCATGTGGGATCCAGCCACCTTAATCACCACATCACTGGCTGGCCCCAGAATTAGTTTTACAATTCTGTTTTCTGCAGACTATCACTTTCTTTTCTTTCTTTTTCTTTTTTTTTAAATTTAATAAACATATGCAAAAGTACAGTTGGTTATACCTGTTCATGCATCTTCATCAGCAGCTGGGTGCGTCTTCATCCTTGGTATTTCTGGTATAAATTACTTGAACTCTGTGCTTTGAAACCAGTTTCTCAAATCCTTTACTAAGGAGTTCCTGAGGTGCTCCCCTGGCCTAGGAACTGCAGTTCTTCAGCCTCTCAGAGACCACAGCTGTGGTTAGAAGCTTAAAAGTTGGGAACCTTTTTATAGAGTCTGTCATGTGAAGCTCAGTCAGACTTGACTAGGTTACTGCGCTTGTCCTGATGTTGGCCTTTGGACACTTACTCTTCTTGGCCTTGCCCTCAGATTTGTTCACCAGGTCTCTGCCTTTCTTTTCCTTTTTCTTTCCTTTTCTTTTTTCTTTTCTTTTCTTTTCTTTTCTTTTCTTTTCTTTTCTTTTCTTTTCTTTTCTTTTCTTTTCTTTTGTGGAGAGGTTTTTGCTATAGGGTGTTTGCACTCACCAGAAATAGAGAGAGAGACAGAGAGATAGAAAGTGAGAAATCACCCCCCAGGGGGGATGGCCATGCTGCAATCCCTTCTCCTCCACTCTCCTCTCAGGATCTTGGGCACACATGCACACACGCCCAGTGTGAGTTTAAGCCACCGGATCCGGGACTCGAACTGTGGTCAGCTACATGGGAGTTCAGCAACATAGCCATTATGCTAACTCTGGTCCCGGTCTCTGCCTTTCTTGGACAACTTTCTGGTGTCTTTCTTCTTGCCATCCTCGGGTGGAATTGTAAAGCTTGGAAAACAGCAATTACCTGGGTAGCCTCACTAAGATTTTGAAAAAGGCATCACTTTCCTTATAGAATTGTTTGGTTTATCTGACGTATCAGGTGACACTTTCTCTCCTGAAAGCTAACAACCAGAAGTGTTTCCTAGTAAGTTCATCTATTGATTTCTGCTAGAGTCAAATCTCTGTCAGTATAGGGAGTGAAGGAGATTTTGATTTTTTGCATCATAAGATTTTTCTCCTGGTAAAACAGAGGAAGGGATTTTATTATTATCACATTATTGTTAGCCAAAGGCCCACAGAGCGTGAACACACTAACTTTTCAGAACATGTTGGCTTCTAGAGCGGCTTCATCTGTGACTTACCCTTCTTAGCCACAAACGAACAATGCCTAGGGTCTCACCCAGTGTTCTTTGGCCCTTTTCAAAACACAGATTGACTGTAGATTTTCCCATTTCTGCTCACGTCATCTTAGCTTTTACTGTTCTTTTTTTTTTTTTTTAGAGAGAGATTTTTGCTATAGTGTGCGTGCACTTGCTGGAGAGAAAGAAACAGAAAGACAGAAGGTGAGAAATCACCCCCGGGCGAACGGCCACACCACAGTCCCTTCTCCTCCATTCTCCTCTCAGGATTTTGTACACACACACACACACACACACGCACAGATGCCTGATGTGAGTTTTAAGCCACTGGGTCCAATACTGGAGCTATGGTAGACTCTGTGGGAGTCCAGAGATGTAACCATTACACCATTTGCTGGTCCTTAACTTTTACTGTTCTAAGCAAGGAGTTTAGGAAGTTACTGTACTTACATTCCAAAAATGAAAACATAAAATCAGGGTGTTTTCCTAGATTCATTTGTATCTGGAAATTGAATGGTCATGATTCATAATGTTAGGTTGTCAGGAAAGTCTTGGTATGTTTTTCTTTGCAAAAAATGTGTCATGACTTTTCTGACCACCCAATATAACATATGAAGCTAATTGAGTTAAGGATGTACAATCTCCAAATATGTTCAATTGATATATTATTTCAAGCTGAAATCATCTGAGGATTATAGTTGTAGAAAAGGCCATTTGACCTTTTTTTTTTTTTTTTCTTCTTACATACAGTAAGCAATAAACAGAGATTCCTTTGAGGGGATGTCCTTCCATACCAGGGTGAGAAAATAATCACCAGAACAGTGGTAATCGGAGCTGAAATGAACCTGAGTAAACAAACTCCCTGAAATAACCATGATCTTCCACTACCTCCATATTCCCCTGTCTTTCAGTGACTTCCCTAGAAGGTACTGTCTAGTCTAGGGATTCCTTTATTCTGTCACTTCTTTACAAAGTTGTCATTCTTGGTCTAAAAAGTATTAAAGCACCTTGCTTTGACCACTTCTTCAGGCTTCCCACTCCTGTGGAGAGCCCCAGGTACACACAAAACTAAAAAAAAAAAGAAGTATAGCTTTTCTCTTGGTCGCCTGCCTTGTGTTAATTTGGTTTCTAGGGTTAGTTTACAGAATTTACAGATGATCTAAGAGGGGAGGAAGGTGATCATTAGTGCTCCTCTACTGAGTGAGTTTTCATAATTAGCAATAGTATTCTGTAAGAGAAGGACAGAAAAATTTGACGGTTGTTTTGCATTTTTATGAAGAAAAAGGTACAAAAATGGCTTTTGATGAAATGAGGTTTGCCCGTAGGGTCTTGAGGAATAAGGAAAGGTAGTTTAATTGCTACAGAAAAGTTTCGCTGATGAATATGCTCAAATTTAAAGTACTTTATTTATGTATATGATTCAAAGCAAATCTTACAAGAATGGTTAAAGAGTGATCATTCCTGGGACCAGCAGTTAGCATAATGGCTATGTTGCTGCACCCCCATGTAGTCGACCCCGGTTCGCGTCCTGGACCCAGTGGCTTAAAACTCACGCCGGTTGCGTGTGCGTGCGTGCCCAAGATCCCGAGAGGAGAATGGAGGAGAAGGGATTGCGGCGTGGCCATCCACCCTGGGGGGTGATTTCTCGCTTTCTGTCTCTCTGTCTCTCTCTGTCTGTCTGGCAAGCGCATACGCCCTGTAGCAAAAACCTCGAAAAAAAAAAAAAAAAGAAAAAAAAAAGTGATCATTCCTGGTGCCAGCAGATGGCATGGTGGTTAAGGTGCTTGACTCTCACATGGTAATGTGGTTTGAGTCCTGAACCCAGCAGCTTGAAAATCATGCTGGGTACATATGCGTGCACGCTCAAAATCCTGAGAGGAGAATGGAGGAGAAGGAACTGCCATGTGGTCATTCTCCCTGGGGTATGATTTCTCACTTTCCCTCTGTGTGTGTCTTTCTCTGTCTCTCAATGGGAGTGCACATGTCCGATGGTGAAAACCTAAAAATAAATAAATTAATTAATAAATTAATAAATAAACAAAGTGATCATCCTTTCAGATTTTCAGTTAGAAATAAGAATAGCATTTCTTTACCTATTAAAAAAAAAGAATATTCTCATCCACTGGGGCAATAGATAACAATGGTTATTACCACCTCCGGTTTTAGAGTAAGATAGCTTTGCTTCATCTCCTGACTCCATTCATTACGTACTCTTCTGTGATCACTGTCAAGATACAGGACTTGTCTCAAAATGGAAGCTACCTTGGGAACCAGCAGTTAGCGTAATGGCTATGTCGCTGGACTCCCACGTAGTCGACCGTGGTTCGCGTCTCGGACCCGGTGGCTTAAATCTCACGCCGGGCGCGTGTGCGTGCGTGCCCAAGATCCTGAGAGGAGAATGGAGGAGAAGGGATTGCGGCGTGACCATCCCCCCTGGGGGGTGATTTCTCGCTTTCTGTCTCTATGTCTCTCTCTGTCTGGCGAGCGCACGCGCCCTATAGCAGAAAAACCTCTCCAAAAAAAAAAGGAAGCTATCTCGTAGAAATGTTTAGAGAATTTAGAGTTAATAAATTGGTTTCTGACTCCCAGTAAGATTTAACAGGAAGTAGCAAAGTAGCAAGCCATCAGTCTTATGTAGCAACTAGAAAACAAATGGATAACTACTGAAATAAGATTCTAAAAGAGGTCAGTGGGTACAGGAAACAATAAAGACTAGATAAACTAGCATTTCAAAGACAAAAGAGCTCTTCCCAGGGAAGCTGAGAGTATTTTTTTTTCTTTCTTATGGCGATTTGCTCAGTCACTATGTGTTAAGAACCAGGCTTACTTGAGGTGAGTTTAGAACAACATATGACTTGGTATGCCTGTTTAATCTGCTGAATGCTGAGTGAGTACAGGAGCCTGGGCACTAGACTGGACAGGCAGAACGAAACATTCTGCACCTCACAGTGTTTAAGGGAAAAATTCTTGGGGACAGCAGGTGGCGTGGTGAAGTGCTGGACTGCCATATGACTGACTGCAATTTGAGTCCCGGACTTGGTGGCTTACTTTGTCTCTTTCTCAGTCCTGTAGCAAAAAAAAAAAAAAAAAAAAAGATGGTAATGATAAATAAAATAAATCACTCTAAAAATAAATATTGCTTAAGAGAATGTCTCGCAGTAAACACAAGATAGAGCTCATCCTTGAGACTTAGTTAAACAGTGGTGAAATTAATCTGTGCATAAAGCTACTACCCAGCTCCATGAAAAGTTAATTCTTGGGAACCAGCAGTTAGCGTAATGGCTATGTCGCTGGACTCCCACGTAGTCGAATGCGGTTCGCGTCCCGGACCCGGTGGCTTAAAACTCACGCCGGGCGCGTGTGCGTGCGTGCCCAAGATTCCGAGAGGAGAATGGAGGAGAAGGGATTGCAGCGTGACCATCCCCCCTGGGGGGTGATTTCTCGCTTTCTGTCTCTATGTCTCTCTCTGTCTGTCTGGCGAGCGCACGCGCCCTATAGCAAAAAAAAAAAAAAAAAAAAAAAACCTCTCCAAAAAAAGTTAATTCTTGAAAGGATTTAAGTGATCTACTCCTCTTATTACCTGTCTAGGAGAAGACAAGGTAAGCTATCTTTGGAAGAAAATATTACCAACTTAAGTTTGCTGTAGTTCCTTTATATTCAGTGCCTAGCATACAAACAAGAAAAAAACAAAAACAAAACACATATGAAGAGATAACATTTTTATGATCTTACTGTTTTTAATAATCAAGAGAGTAGGTAATAAATTAGACAGTATTATCCACATGTTGAAGTTGGTAGATTTTATTATAAACATGATGGGGCCAACGAATGGCCTAATGGTTTCATCATGGGACTTCCATGTAGTTGACCGCAATTTGCATCCTGGACCTGGCGGCTTAAAACTCACTCCTGGCATGTGTGTATGCGTGTGTGTGCCCAAAATCCTGACAAGAGAATAAAGAAGGGATTGCAGGTGGCCATTCCCCACCGGGGGATGATTTCAAACTTTTTGTCTCTTTCTGTATCTCTCTGGTGAGTGCACCTGCCCTATAGCAAAAATCTCTTTCTCACAAAAAAAAAAAAAAAAAGAAAAGAAAAGAAAAAAAAAATACAGCAAAAAGAGCCTAGGATGGGCAGAATGGATAAAAAATATAGGAAATCTGAACAATTGTTGATGTGATAATGTGTATAGTATTCTCAACTGGACTGGTCTGAGGTGTATTTCATGTTGGGTAATTACTCTCTGTAAGTTAAATGATGTATAGCGATTGAATGTATAAAAAAAATAAAAAGGCAATTTGAACAAAGCATATGTAAAATAATCAAATGGACACTTGAAAAGTGTGATACCTTGGTTTAAAAATTCATTGGATGGGTTGAGCAGTGAACTGATGAGAGCAGAAGCAAGCTTAGTGACCTCAACAGTAGGTCAATAGAAAATGATCAAGCTAAAGCCCAAAGGAGAACAAAAGGGAATAGAAAGAACAGAATGTAAGAGACACATGGGACAATACCACAGTTGTTTAACTGTGTGTAACAGATGTGCTCTTTTTAAATCCAAAAGCATAAGAGAAGGAATATAGGACAGAAACAACCTTTCAGAAGGTAAAGGCTGAGAATTCAAAAAAAAAAAAACTCATGAAAATCATCAACCCACAAATTCAGGGTGTTCAAAGAACCACAGTCTAGATAAATACAAAGAGAACTATGTATAGGAATTTTTGGGAGGGCCAACCAGTGGCAAGGTGGCTGAGGAGGTTGGATCCCACATGGCTGACTGCACACTTTGAGTCTGGGATCTGGCAGCTTGAAAACACACCAGGCATGTGTGTATGCATACCAAAAATTCCAAGAGGAGAATGGAGGAAAAGGGATTGTGGGGTGGCCATTTCACCTGGGGAGTGCTTTCTCTCTCTCTCTCTCTCTTTTTTCTTTTTTTGGAGAGGTTTTCTTTTCTTCTTTTTTTTTTTTCTTTTTTTTTTTTTTTTTTGCTATAGGGTTTATGTGCTCGCCAGAAAAGAAAGAGAGACAGAAAGCGAGAAATCACCCCCCAGAGGGGATGGCCACGCCACAATCCCTTCTCCTCCATGCTTCTCTCGAGATCCTGGGCACGCACACACACACACACACGACCGGTGTGCGTTTAAGCCACTGGGTCCAGGACTCGAACTGTGGTCGACCACATGGGAATCCAGCTACATAGCCATTATGCCAACTGCTAGTCCCATGGGGACTCCCTCTCACCTTGTGTTTCTCTCTCCAGCAAGCACATGTACCCTGTAGCAAATTTAAAAAAAAAAACAAAAATTAGGGGAGAAAAAAATGTTTTCTGCCCCTATAGGTTCTTGGCTGCTCTACAGATTAAACCGACTTGAGACAGATTAATACAAAAAAAATAAACTTCAATTACACATGCATGAGAGACCTACAGAAATAGGAAACTCGGAGAGGTGACTGACTAGGTGATTGAGAGAGCGCTACAGAAAGGAGTAGAGGTTTGGAACTTTGAGGATGTAGTAGACACAAATTACGGGAAGGTAAGGGGATGAAATATTGCATCGTCATTTACATTTCTTTGTAAAAATGCATCATGACTTTTCTGACAGCAGAATAGATGGTAAATGAGAATTACCTTGTTATGTACATACAAGTCTCTCAGTTTGCAAAAGTTGCTTCAGAGTAGCTCTCTCCCTGGTACAGGTAACTGTACTAATGAAATATCTGTTATAAATAAAACTTCCTTTATAAAGAAAGTTTTATATATATATATTACATATATAAATACAAAAATATATTTATATATATAAATATATAAAAATATAAAAATATATAATATATATATAACTTTCTTTATAAAGGAAATTATATATAGATATACATAATATATATTATATATTTCTTTTTTATTTATTTATTTTTTTAAGGTTTTTTGTCTTAGGATGTATGTGCTCTCCAGAGAGAGACTGAGAGGGAAAATGAGAACTCACACCTTCAGGGGAGTTAGCCACACTGCAATCCCTTCTCCTCCTGGGATTTTGGGTGCATATGTACATGCACCTGGCATGATTTTCAGGCTGCCAGATCTGGGGCTTGAACTACAGTGAGCCATGTAGAAGTCCAGTGCCTTAACCACTGTGCCGTCTGCTAGTTCTGAGAAAATTTTATTTTAGGTAGTTTAGGGGGCGATAAAGTGCTCTCTACATTGGCTGGTTCTTTTGCTTTTAAGTCAAAATAGTCAGTATTCCAAAATGGCTTAATTTTGGAATGATATGTTCTAAACTCCTTCAGGAACAACATAATTACACTTTTGGGAACCAGCAGTTAGCGTAATGGCTATGTCGCTGGACTCCCACGTAGTTGACCGCGGTTCGCATCCCAGACCCAGTGGCTTAAAACACGCCGGGCACGTATGCATGCGTGCCCAAGATCCCGAGAGGAAAATGGAGGAGAAGGGATTGCGGCGTGACCATCCCCCCTGGGGGGTGATTTCTTGCTTTCTGTCTCTGTCTCTGTCTGTCTGGTGAGCACATGCGCCCTATAGCGAAAACCTCTCCAAAAAAAAAAAGGAACAACATAATTACACTTTTGTAAGAAAAAATTACTTTAAGCAGCAAAAAGAAGACATTATTTCCAAAGAATGAATTGCAAACTAGTAGCAGACCTTTTAACTGAAAATATGGAAGCAAGAAGACAATAGAATAATATCAGGCCAGCCTGCAATGTGGTGGTGAAAGTGGTTGGACCCCACATGGTTGGCTGTGCATTTTGAGTCCTGGACACAGCGACTTGAAAAGTACACTGGGGCAATGGGGGTTGGGGAGAAGCATGGGCACGCTTAACAGAGGGAGGCAACATCATTAATCTGATAGGTTAGGGTTAAAAATCCAGAAGGGCAGCAAGACATGCAACTCCAAAATATTCCAGTCTGGTGTAAGGATTATTTCAAGCAAAAGGCAACTGAGCAGAAGCAAATATAATAAAAGCTGTCTGCCTTCTCCAAGAAATAAATTTATAGGAGTATCTCTTCTCTGCTCTCTACTAGGAAGAACAAAAGTTAATCCCTAGATGGAGCCGACTTTAAATAGTTACCAGCCTGAAGATGGCAGCAGAGGAATCTGTGTAACAAACTGTACGAAATAGCCCTTCTCTAGCATTAATTTCCCATATATTTGACTTCCCACAATTTACCACCCATAGAGATGTAAGGTCCTTTTCCTTGTCACTTTTCTGAAAATTTGTTGTTCTTTGTTTATGATGTTATATAAGTTAGAGTTATAAGTGACCTTTGTAAAAATTACTAATCGGGTATCTCTCGTGTTTGTATGAAATATACATATTGATATACTTTCAGGTTTTTTTTTCTTTTTGTTTTTTAAATTGCTGGAGGGCACATGCACGTGTTTGTATGAAATATACATATTGATATACTTTCAGGTTTTTTTTTTCTTTTTGTTTTTTTAAATTGCTGGAGGGCGCATGCACTTTCCAAAGAGACACAAAGAGACACACAGAGAGAGAGGGAAAGCACACCCTCAGTTGGGTGTGGTCATGTTGCAATCCCATCTCCTCCATTTCTCTGTCCTGTTTGGATTTTGAGCACTCATGTACATGTGTCTGGTTTGTTTTTCAAGTTACTGGGGCTAGGATTCAAACTGTGGTTGGCTACGTGAGGATCCAGATCCCTTAACCACTAGGGTTGTGGGGTGAGCCTGTTTTTTCTCTTGTTAATCTATTTTTTGTTACAAGGGTCCCAGCGAAGAACTTAGAAGGGCAGAGGGACAATTATTCTTTCTCCTTTCCACATCCATGACTAGCATCCTATTTATTGATGAAAATGCTTTCCCTCTGAAGTTACAACTAAGACAGTGCTATTCATTATGATCACGTTCATTTATTTATTTATTTATTTTGGAGAGGTTTTTGCTATAGGGCATATGTGCTCGCCAGAAAGACAGAGAGAGACAGAAAGTGAGAAATCACTCCCCAGGGAGGATGACCATGCCACAGTCCCTTCTCTTCCATTCTCCTCTTGGGATCTTAGGCAACCCGCACACGTGCCCAGCATGAGTTTAAGTCACTGGGTCAGTGACTCAAACCTTGGTCGAGTACGTGGGAGTCTAGCGACATAGCCATTACGCCAACTACTGGTCCCCATTATGATTACTTTTACAATTAGCATTATACCTAACAGTATAAAAGACTTTTCTGAATTAAGAAAAAAGCATGGTATGTGGTATCATTACTTTCATTCAGTGCTGTAGGAGAGGTCTTAGCCAGAGCAATAAGGCATGAAATTTATATATCTTCTGTATTGGAAAAGAAAAAGTAAAACTGTCTTCTTCTACATTTATTATGTACCTTAAAAAATCTGAAAGAATATCCATACTATTAAAATTAATAAGCAGGGACCAGCAGATGGTGTAATGATTTCATTGCTGGTCTCCCATGTAGTAGAACACTGTTAGAGACCCAGACCTGGTGGCTTAAAACTCATGCTGAATGTGTGTGCGTGCATGTCCAAAATCCTGAGAGGAGAATGGCAGAAAAGGGATTGCAGAGTGGCCATCCCTCCTGGTGGGTGATTTCCCACTTTCTGTCTCTCTGGCTAGCACATGCACCCTATAGCAAAAATCTCTTTTAAAAAAGAATAAATAAAAATAAAATTAAATTAAATAAGTGAATTTAGCAATGCAATAAGCATAAAGGACATGAGGATACTATTGAGATCAATTTTACTTTGATGCTAATGTAGTCAATATAAAATTATTTGGTATACTAGTAAAAAAGAAATGAAAACTGAAGTTAAAATACCTCTATAGTAGAACAGAAAACAATGAGTACTTCAGCATAACACAGCAATATACTGGGTAGTCAGAAAAGTCATGACTCATTTTTGCATATAAAAAACATGAAAAAATGCTTCATGACTTTTTAGACACCCAATACATGCAAGATCTGTCCACTAAAATCTCTAAAATACTACTAGGAGAAATTTAAAAAGACTAAAACTGTGGGACCAGCAATGGTGTAATGGTTACGTCACTAGACTCCCACATAGCTGACTGCGGTTTGAGTCCCAGACCCAGAGGCTTAAACTCACACTGGATGTGTATGTATATGCCCAAGATCCTGAGTGGAGACTGGAGGAGAAGGGATTGTGGCACGGCCATACCCCCGAGGGGGAGGTGAT
>NW_006159539.1:6695002-6699533 GCF_000334495.1 Tupaia belangeri chinensis
GGCAATCACACATGCCCTACAGCACAACAAACAAACAAACAAAAATCTCTCATCATCATCATCATAAAGACCAAAACTGGGCCAGTAGGTGGTGTGTTAGTTAAGAAACTGGATGTCGTGACTGACTGTGAAGTTCAAGTCCCTGACCTGGCAGCTTAAGAAACATGCCAGGCCCATGTTCATGTGCACCGAAAATCTCAGGAGGAAAGTGGAAGAGAAAGGATTATAGCATGGCCACCCTCCATCCCCAACTGAAGAGTGCCTTCTCCCTTTTCTCTCTTTGTCTCTCACTGTCTCTTTCCAGTGAGTGCATGTGGCCTATGGCAAAAATTTAAAACAAAACAAAATGGAGCAAAACCCAAAAAACCAGAACTGGCGTCATTGCCTAATAAGTAAAGGAGCTGATGCAGTTCAGATCTTGGCCTCAGAGTCTTGAAAAGCACGCTGAGTGTGTGTGCTTGTATTCCCAATATCCTGGCAGGATGGAGAAAGGGAGAAGGGATTGTGGCATGATCAGGCCCCATGAGGGCTTGTCTCTCTTTTCTCTTGCTGTCTGTGTAGAAAGTACATATGCCCTCTGGCAATTAAAAAAAAAAAAGACTTCTTAAACAGAACACACACAAAAATTATATAAATAATTTTTTAATCACAAAAAATTTATTTGTTATTTCATTAAAATTAAGAGAATAAAATTATAAGCCCCAAACTGGGAGAAGGTATTAAAATAACATATCCAACAAAGACTCACATCTAAAATTGAGTGCCTACAGATCAGTAAGAAAAAGACAGTCCCCCACAGTAAATTGGACTTAAAATGACACTTCCATGACACAGTAAAGGACTTGAAATGACACTCCACAAAAGGATATCCAAATAGCCAATGGGCATATGAAAAGCTGCTCAACATCAATAATCAATGAGGATATGCACATTAAAAATACATTAAAATACCATTATATACCCAGAAGAATGGCTACATTTAAAAACACAAGTTATGGCAAAGAATCTGAATATCTGGAATTCTCAAATATGAAACGTAGGACTATGCGTTATCACAGCCACTTTGGAAAGCTATTTGGTAGTATCTGCCCAGATAGTTACCTCACCCTAATACCCAGCAATTCCACACCTAGTTAGCCACATACTAAAAAGAGCAGTGTATATATATATTTTAATTTGCAATAGGGCACATGTGCTTGCTGGAGAGGGGGTAGAGAGACTCAGGGGCCATGGCTACCCTGAGTCCCTTCTCTTCCATTTCTCCTTTCAGGATTTTAGGCATGCACACATACATGACTGGTGTGTAGTTTTCAAGCCACCGTGTCCGAGACTTGAACAGTGTATTTGGCCATGTGGGATCCAGCTGCTTTAACCACCATGCCATTAGCTAGACCCGAGTGCATATGTCTCTCGAATATTCACAGCAGCTTTATTCATAGCAGCCTTAAACTAGAAGCAACCCAAATATCCACCCACGGGAGAAGGAATAAATACTCTTAGACTCTTATCTTCAGGCATTGGAGCACTACAGCAATAAAACAAGTGGCCTAGTGATACATGTGAATGAATCTCACGACATAGTTTTTGTTTTTGTTTTTAAAAGAGAGGTTTTTGCTACAGGGTGTGTGTGCTCACCAGAGAAACAAAGAGATAGAAAGCAAGAAATCATCCCCCTATGGGAGGTGGCCAGGCCACTATCCCTTCTCCTCCAGTCTCTTCTAGGGACTTTGGGCATGCATGCACAGGCGCCTGGTGTGAGTTTTAAGCCACTGGGTCTGAGACTTAAACCACAGTCGATTATGTGGGAGTCCAGCAACATAACTGCTACGTCATTTGCTGGTCCCACAGACATAGTTTTGAGTAAAGGTAGCCATACACAAGAACCATGTTGTGTGGCTTCATTCATACGTAGTTAAGAACAAGTCGAGCTAATTGATGTTGGAAGGGGTCAGAACAGTGGTTCCATTTGGGGTGTGAATGGTCTTACCTGGGAAAGACCTTTGGATGCCAGAACCATTTACTGTCTTAATCTGGATGGTGGCTGCATTAATCTAGATTGAGCAGACGTCATGGGTAGTGTGCTCTGTTTGTGTGCACCGAACAACAGGAACATCCCATTGTACAGCTTATGTTCTCTTGACAGAGTAAGATAGACATTAGACAACGAAATTTAGTAATGTGTTCGCTGCTGCGGTATAGAGAATGGTGTTGGTTCAGATATTCCAGGGATGAGCGAAGGTGTCCTGCAGAAAGAGACAGCTCAACTAAGAACCATAAAGCATTAGGTAAGGGTAGAGGGGATTGGGAGGGAGAGAACATTTCAGGCAGAGGGAGCAGTATGTGCAAAGGCTCGGGGGTGAGGAAATGAGGCACATCCAAGGAATTAAAAGTTTGGTATGGCTGCAGTACAGGAGAAAGAGAAGGGTGGAGAGGTGAGGCCACTGTGGGGGTCAGCAAGGGTCTGCTCTTTGATCACTAAATTAGATGTGTTAGAAGAGTTAAGGCTTTTCTAGGCCAGCAGGTGGTGCGGTGGTTAAGGTGCTGGACACTCCCACATGGCTGACCGTGGTTCAAGTCCTGGACCTGGTGGCTTGCTTTCTCACTTTCCTTCTCTCTATGTGTCTGTCTGGCTCCTGCCAAATTTAAATAAATGAATGAATAAATTAAATTAAATAAATAATTCTTTAAAAAAATAAAAGAAGAGTTAGGGCTTTTGTAAAGGCATGGGGAAGCCAATGCTTGGTTTTAGATAGGAGATAGTCCATATCACGTTTATTTAGTTAGTTAGATTTTTTTTGCTTTAGGGCTCATGCACTAACTAGAGAGAGACAGAGAGAAAGAGACCAAGAGAGTGAAAACTAAGCCCCCACGGGGGGTGGTCACACCACAATCCCTTTTGCTCCATTCTTCTCTTGGGATTTTGGCTATGCACACATGCAGCCAAGATTTTTTCCCATGCCTCTAGATCCAGGACTGAAACTGCACACTCCGCCACATGGGATCCAGCCACCTTAACCACCATGCCCCGCTGTCTGGCCCCACATTTACATTTTAAGAAATAACACTTGGGGCCTGATAGTGGCACACCAGTAAAACAGGAAGTCCTGCAATGCTGACCCACATGGGAAAGTTCCTGGTTGGAGTCCAAGACCTCCCTGACTTTGCTGGGCTCTGGTGTTTTCGTGGTAGGGGCAAAGGATGCTGCCTTGAGACCCTGTTAGGGTTGTTTTCTCTGTGTCTTGCTCATGGAAGAAATAAATAAACTTTAAAAAAAAAAAAGGAAAAGAAGAGAGCTGACTGATGGTATGGTGGTTAAGGCTCTGGATCCTACATGGGCCACTGCATGGTTCAAGTCCTGGACCCAGTGCCTTGAAAAACATGCTGGATGCATGTGTGTACATGCTCAAAATTTTGAAAGGAAAAATGGAGGAGAAAGGATTGCAGAGTGACCAAGCACCCTGGGGGATGATTTTTCACTCTTTCTCCCAGTCAAGTGCATTTGTCTTTTTGCCCAAGGGGAAAAAAAAAAAAGACCTAGGAGGCTAAGCAGTTAAAGCCCTTGCTAGTAGTCTGGGTGAGAGATGAGAGCAGGCCAGAGCCAGGGAGTTGGAGAGCAGGGGCATTGATCTTAGCTACAGCAAGGAGGTGGAATCCAGACCTTGTGGGGATGGGATGTGCTAGGTGAAGGAAAGCTTTCAGAACTTGCCTCCCTTTCAGCACCGTAAGGAAGGAAAGTAGTTCTGGATCCTACAGGAAGACAGGTACCTGGGCATTACTATGGTCGATTGATTTTGCCTCCCAACAATCCTTGCTTCCTCCTAGAAGGAACCCCAGGTTCCTAAAAACCGCGTGTCTGGCTGAGTGCTGCACTGAGTGAGCTTCGGCAGTTTTGTTAGCTCAGCTCCTGCAGGTGGACTTGCGGGTTGGGAGTGCAGGGGTTGTTAGAAGGAGGGGGACAGAAGTGGAGGGCCTCATTGAATGCATCCAGCCCTCCATGTTCCTCTTCTACCCCTCCCACCAGTCCCAGATGTGGTCACAAGGACAGAGCGATTTAACAACACTCATTTTCTAGTTTGCTTGGGATTCCCTGAAGCAGAGGATTCATCGCCTTTCCTAGGAAATTGAGTCTTGGCCTCTGACGGTATCCGTTTGGAGTTGGTAAAAGGGCATATGAAGTCCACAGCGCCCCCTCGCCTTAGGCGGGGTGGAGAGAGTGAGATGACGATCAGAATCCTCCGGGTACAAAACTCAAGGAATGAAGTTAACATCTGTTGGCCTGCGAACCCAGGGAGCTGGGGGTGCCCCTGGCTCCCCTTCCCTCTGAGCTATCCGGAACACCCAGCCTTGAGCCAGAATTTAAAAGCGAAGAGCTGCCTGCAACGAATACCTTCAACGCCTAGGCAGGGAAGAAAGCGGGTGGTGATCTTATCTCGCTGAATAGAGGACCCGGGAGCCTTCCTGGCTGGGTGCTCCGTGGGGCGGGGGCGCGCTGCGCTCTGCGCCTGGGCAGCGGCGGCGGCTGCCGGCTGCG
>NW_006159539.1:6699825-6748128 GCF_000334495.1 Tupaia belangeri chinensis
CGGCCGCCTGCCGCTGCCGGGATCACCCCAGCGCCACGTTAGTCCAAGCAGCTGGCTGGGCTACCAGGGCCGACGCAGCTCTGCACCCGGAGGCGGCCTCCCGCGGATTTCCCCCTCAGGTAGGGGACAGCATTGCTCACTGCGGTGTGTGCAGACCCGCCCGGGCGCGGACACCGTGCGCGCCAGGACTCCTAAGCTCGCCTGCCTGGGCTGAAACACACACGTTGCTATTTCTAAGTGATGCTTATAGCAAATGGCTCAAAAGAAAGAGAGTCTTGAAAAGGGGCGCCGAAAAGCTAAGACTTAACTCACTGCCCTGGGGCTGCGCGCTCTTCTTCGAAGGTGGCTTCCCCAGGGACTGTTTTTTAAACCTTGTTGAAACTATTAGCACCATAAATAGTTTTTGCAACTTAGGCTACTGACATTTATAGCTCCGTTTCCATAAGCTTCCTAGCCACCGATTATAGTTTCAATTCTGTGCTTATTCGATGGATTTTGTTGTGGTTGGTTTGCTCTTAAAGGACAGATTTAAAGGATGCTTACCCTAAGGGCTCTGGGCTGCTGTTTGTGAGAGTGCATTTCTGTATAGGGAGGGCGTGGGAGCCGTTTCTTAGGGACACGGAGGGTTTGTTTATGGATGGGTTTTAGCACAAGCAAAAGAACCTGATTTGTTCTGCAGGGATGGGCGAGCAAATGCGTTTAGTGAGGGAGGAGCGAGACACTGCCGTTTCTTCCGCAGACGG
The DNA here is from genome assembly GCF_000334495.1 of Tupaia belangeri chinensis. Classification (NCBI taxonomy): domain Eukaryota; kingdom Metazoa; phylum Chordata; class Mammalia; order Scandentia; family Tupaiidae; genus Tupaia; species Tupaia belangeri. The sequence continues at coordinate 6,700,569 of NW_006159539.1, forward strand.
GTGGTAGGTGTCTCTGCTGTCCCGGGTTCAGCTGGGCTGAAGAAACACGATCCCTCATCCAGAGATTGCAGATGCAAACTAGCTCCATTTAAAGGTAACTTCACATCCTGTCTTGGGCTCTGATAAGAGCATCCTGGTGGAGTGGGGTGATGGAGATGCCTGCTCATTTTCTAAATCTATAGAGGAGGTGACTGTGGGTGTCTGTGGGGCTTAGGGAGTGGCAGGTAAGGAATGAGAGGGGTGTTCACCAGGGGAGTACGGCACATCAGCACATCGTGGCCAGCTCAGCAGCCGTTCTGGTTCCTCACTGGTCTCTTCTGGTTCTGCGTCCTGCCCTTTCAGGAGAGGTGGCTTGTCTTGGTTGTTCCTGTTGATGCAGTAGGTACTGTGCAGGCTCATTTGGCATCTTTCCTGAGTCAGCAAATATTCACTGAGTGCCTAGTATGTGTCAGAGGTGGGAGTAGTCCCTGGGGATGCAGAGATGATGAAAACAAAGTCCTGGCTCCCCAGACGCTCTTACCTGGTGGGAGAGAGACAACTGCAATATTGAGGAGCGGTAAGTTCGGTGATGGTGTGAAAACAGCGGTGGGAGCTGAGAGGCAGCCGGCCGTTCATTGTGATGGTGATTATTTTAAAAATGATGCCCTCATGGAGTAGTCATTGCACGAATTTCAGCAGGGCCTGTGTGTGTCCCTTTCTTGGTCCCTCGGCCTATGAGTGACCCTCATCCCTCTCTTACCCCACCACCATTAGTGCCGAGGAGCAGGCAGATGTTTACAAACCACAGCAGGACTACTGGTTGCAGTACATGCCCACAGCCCAGTAGACATAGGTCAGCACCCAGGAACACACCCATCGCAAGTCAGGCTCTTCATGTCTTATCGTGTGTTTTTTCATGGGCAGTTTTCCTAAATTTCTGGATATAAAGGTTTCAAAGCAGCACTTTACAAAGACAGGGACCTTAGAAAATACTGAGGGCGTTTCAGAGCAGATGAACTTCTGCATTCTGCCCCGAGTGCCTAATCTGTGTGTTCTTGTCCCAGCCCGATTAAAAAAGGAAAGCGTTGGCCATCTCTAAGTGGGTGGAATAAAGGGAAACTAAAGCTGTTACTACATCTGCTCCGGAAAGTGACAGTCTCATCTCAGGGGTGCTTCTTCCTGGGCCCAAGTTGTGGTGGGTGATGAAAAATGGTAGAGTGGAAAGCCCTCATGTTATACCTATTTGCCAGAGATGTGTGTCACCTGCATGTTGTCACCTAAACCAGCGTGAAGGTGTTTTCAAAGCAACCTGGTGCAGTGCAAGGGGCACAAGCCTTGCTCAAACAGACCTCGGTGAATGTCTTGGCAAGTTACTTCGTCTTTGAGATTTGGTTTCCCAATCTGTAAAATGGAGACAACAATAAGATTGTTAGAATAATTGGGGAAAAGATACTTTAAAAGATGTGTTCATTGTTAAAGGGTTGTCATATATACATTTCCTGGCACAAAGTAGGCGCTCAAGAAATGGCAGTTCATTCTTTGAGTACCTCCTGTATGTCAGGCACTGCTCTATGTGTGGAGAATACATAACTGAGCAAAACTAAAGCTCCTACCCTCAAGGGGTTTAAGTAAGGGCGTGTATCTGTATGTTGTAAGACAATGGGTAAATAAATCAGTAAATATACAGCATATGAACCAATGAGACATTGTCATGGAGAAAAAGAGAGCAAGGTCAGAGGAGTAGGGAATGCAGCCAAGGGGTGGGCGGAGCTGGTTATTTCTTAAATGCAGCCTGTTCGGAAAGGCTTTGCTTGCAAATTACATTTGACCAGACGCTGGGGAAGCGAGGGAGGAAGGGAGGCTTTCTGGGCAGAGTAACAGTACCTGCAAAATGCGGAGGCAGGAGAGAGGTACATTCGCAAGAGAGCCAGAAAGGAGGTCAAGGAGGCTGCCTTGTACAGTCTATTGATGGCTGAGCTTATAAGGGTGAGGAAGGAGGAAGGCAGTAGGAGTTGAGGTCCAAGGGTAATTTGGCAAGGACATGGGGGTATTATTGCCTCTTGTGATTTATATTTGTCCGTTAAGACATATGTGCCAGCTGAGCTCTTATTTATGGCATTGGCTGAACTCCTAAACTCTGTTTAGAAGAAGGTTGGCTGGAAGTCATAGGCGCCTGTGGCCGCTCAAAGCACACGCTAACGCGGCAAGCAGAAGGTATAAATCTTTGCAAGGCTGCAGAAAGTGCAGGAATTAGGGAAACCGTGCAACACGGCACTCAGATCAAGGATTGGATCTGGTCTTCTCTTGAAATTTGCCATTATGTTTCTTTGTTCCCTGTCCCCCATAATGAAAGAAATGGACTTCTCTAGCAAATAGTCCAGCAGATACTTTCCTTGCTAGCTATTATTCTTTTTTTCTTTGAGAAGGTTTTCTGTAGTCATGGAAAGGTGTTGGGATCATCTGGAAATATACATACTCTTGGTCTACCATGGAAGGCATTTACACAATATATGGTACATTTATTTGTGGCTTCTACCTAAGGAGCTAATATGAAGATTACATTTGTTACTCTGCCCTTCTGAGATGTTGTTTCTCTAGAGAAAATGGGGTTTGGGATTTGAGTGCTCCATCACACAGCTGTCCCTGGTACAGGAGAGCTACTGCAATGGGTTCTATGGATGAACATGGGTCTGGATGCCTGAGAATCTTGTCAGTGTTTCTGTGAAATAGGATGAGGTGAGGCAGGGTCAAGGTGATGGTGTCCTGCTAGATGTCTCTAACTCACCTCAGGAGGTAACACCTATTTCTGTGAGTTTCCCCCATCTCTGGCATTTAGTCTCCTGCCTCAGAAATCTGATCTGTCTCTCTGGGCCACATCACATGACCTTATTCACCTGCATGGCAGTCTGTTGATTTGCAATGACTGAGACACTGTGGGGAGGGGCTAGAATGCCTTCTTCCTGCAGACCACCTTCATCCTCTAATGAAAACCAAATCACAAGGCGTGGTTTCCTGAGGTGCGTTTATTCAGAACTAAGTGACCTAGACACCTGACTTAGGGACAGATCATACGCCTTTGCTTTGGTTGGTCTGGTTAATGGTAGTACAGAACAAACCACCTCCACACTCAGTGGCTTAAAAGAACATTTGTTATTTTCTTATACATCATGGGTTGGCTGGGCGGTTCTCAGGGCTGAGTAGTGCTTGGTTGATTTCAGCTGTGCATGTTCATGGGATTTTTGGTCTGTGATAGGATGTCTGAGGGCTGGCTGCTCTATGATGGCCTCACTGGGATGACTGAGCTCTGCTACATGTGGCCCCTCATCCTCCAGCAGGCTAGCTCGCCACATTCACGTGGTAGTGCCAGGGGGCCTAGGGAAAGTAGAAACTTGCCTACTTGGGCCAAAACTCATAAGTGGCACTCTGTCACTTCATTCTCATCTATGGATGAAAGTAAGACACCAGGCAGCTCAGAGTGAAGGGGCAGGGAAATAGTTTCCACTTCCTGATAGGAGGAGCTACATGGGTACATTGCAAGGAGCATGGCTGCAGAGCAGGGAAGAATTGGGGATATTTTTGCAATTACTCAACCAGAGGGACCTTAATTTTTATTTATTTATTTATTTGAGAGAAAGATTTTTGCTATAGGGAGTGTGCCCTTGCCTGAGAGATGGAGAGAGATAGAGAGACAGACAGAGAGAAGTCACCCTCTAGGGGGAATGGCCACACTGCAATCCCTTCTCGTTCATTCTTCTCTTGGGATTTTGGGCATGCATGCACATGTGCTTGGAGTGAGCAGCAAGGGACCAGGTAATACAGAGCCTAGGAGAGCCTTGTGTGGACTTTGCCCTTCTCTTTGAGCAAGATAGGAAGCTACTGGAGAATTTGGATTCTAGGATGTCATTTCTGATTTATGTTTTACAATGATCACTTGAGCTTTATAACGTAAGGAAACTCTAGAGGGGCAAGGGTGGAATGCTGCTGCGGTGATCCAGGTGAGAGAGTATGGTAGTTTGGAGGTGGCATAGTGGGTGAGATGGAGAGAAGTGCCCAAATTCTGGATAGATTTGATGGTAGATGGACAACATTTACCAATAAATTAGAATATGAGAGGGAGAAAAGAGTCAAGGATGACTTCGTATAGTGGCTTGTCAGAAAAGTCTTGAGCATTTTTACATAGAAAAACTTAGGAAAAATATGTCTTGACTCTTCCAACAATTCAGTAGTCTGACCTGACCAACTGGAAGGAATAGCCCTAAACTGAACTGAAGGAGAAGCAGTTGTGGGGTTCAATTGACATTCGGCCAGAGATACCTAGTTACCTAGTTATAGGTGAGTCCAGAGTTCAGGGATGAGGCCCAGGAAGGAGGTATAAGTTTGAATATCATAAGCATGCTATTTATTTGTCCTCTCAAGGAACCAAACCACTGCTATATCTCCAGGACCCAGGATGTCACCTGACACATGGTATATGCTCAATGAATACTTACTGAATGAGCAAATGGAACCATGTAATTACTAGAAGTGACGGAAAATATTTGCTTGGTGGATCCCTGAAGTTCTTTCCTTTCTTTGCAAGGTTTCCTGGGAGCCTTACTGTGGATATTGTGGGCTAAAAACAGACTTTAAATGTGAACTGAAGGCCCCAGTTGTTTGTATCTTACAGAAAGGAATGGGTGGTGGCAAGTAAGAAAGAAGTGGAAACCAAAAAAACAGCTCATACTGTCAAAAAAGGAAAAAAGATACTCCAGAGAGAGGTGGCTGAAATTCAGGGGTGTGATGTTCTTGGGTTATTATTGTACTGCTCTTAATTTAAGATGAAGCAGAAGCAAGGAAGAATCCTGAAAAGGGGAGAAATTTATTTAAATCTATTTATGCCAAGTGAGGGAGCGTCACCAGCTTGCTTGAAAAATCCCACATCTACAATACATCTTTCATAATGTGTTCTTGTTTATAAAAGGAGAGAAACAGTCAGTAGCTTATAGGAAAAAGGGAGGGCTGAAATGCTTCGGTCTCAGACTGGGGGTGCTGCCTATGTTCTCCCTATGATGTGGCTGATTCTGTATGAACACAAGTTTGGTTTGCAATAGTATTTGGGGGGGGGGTGAAATAAAAATCAAGTACTGAAATTAAGTGGTTATGTGTGTGTGTGTGTGAGTGAAAGAGAGAGAGATGGAGGGTGGGCCAATGGTGAAATAATGAAAAAGAATAGAAGCACAGAAGGAAATGGGACAAAGGATATCAAACTGACCTTTATTTATTTATTTATTTATTATTTTGCCGATCAGTGCATGCACTTGCCAGAGAGAGAGGGAAGGAGAGACTAGGAGAGGGAGAGAAAGCACCCCTATCAGGGGGCATGGCCATGCCACAGTCCTTTTTTCTGTTTCTCCTTCTGTAAGAACTTTGAACATACATACATATGAGCCCAGTGTGTTTTTCCAACCATCAGAGCAGGATTTGCACCAGGCTTAGCCATGTGGGATCTGGCTTCCCATGCATAGCACTTAATCATTATGCTATGAGGTTGGCCTTGAACTTTTTTTTTTTTTTTAATGAAGTTTTTGCCATAGGGCATGTGCACTTGCCAGACAGAGACAGAGGGAGAAAGTGAGAAATCACTCTGTATGGGAGATGGTCACTTTGCAATTCCTTCTCCTCCATTCTCCTCTTGGGATTTTAGGCATGCATGCACGTGTGTCTGGTGTGATTTTCAAGCTGCCAGGTCTGGAATTTTTGAACCACAATTGGCCTTAACCAACCTTAACTGCAGTTGGGAGTCCAGCACCTTAACCACCATACCACCTGCTGGCCCCTTGGCCTTCACTTTTTGTGTGTGATTTTCTAGACCTGACTATGGGGTATAGGATAGAGCAGTGGACTCTGGAATCAGACAGAACGGGGTTTGACTTCAAGCCTCATTTCTTTCTAGTTCTGCAAACTTGAGGAAGTTATTTAACTTCTGTGAGCTTGGATTTCCTCAGTTGTGAAATGATAGTGATGATGATGATCATCAACATAACTCTACCCAAGTTCTCTGCAGTTCCTTTCATGTTCCTGGATTAGGATATTTGGCGTAACTGTTGATTAAAGGATCGCTGTACCAGCTGAGGAACCTAAAGGGTCTATGTGGAGAGAATTGAGAATCTACCATTTAATATGGGAAGTGGTACTTAGAAGATTATTTACCTTGGGACCAGCAGATGGTGTAATGGTTATGTTGCTGGACTCAAATGTAGTCAACCATGGTTTGAGTCCCGGACCCAGTGGCTTAAAACTCATACCGGGTGCATGTGCATGCATACCCCAAATCCCAAGAGGAGCATGGAGAAGGGATTGTAGAGTGGCCGTCCCTTGGGGGGGGGGCTGATTTCTCACTTTCTGTCTCTCTGTCTCTCTCCGTTTCTCCAGCAAACACACATGCTCTGTAGCAATAATCTCTCTCTAAAAAAAAGGAAGATTATTTGTTTGGGGTACATGATGTTCAAAATAAGACAAGTGAATGGTACCTAGGAGGGAAGCCAATCTTGTATTCTTGCCATAAGTTCAGCTCCTACTTAGCTTAGTCTTGCTATGTCTCATAGTTAGAATTCTATGATGAAAATTTCTGGGTCACATGGAGTAGGTAGATGCTGAAATTTTCCTATTAGTCTTTGGGCATGGCTCCCACAAAGTCTGCCCATGGTCTTCTTTTGGAAAAGTCTTCTGCTCTTTCTATTCCAGGCACATAGCAGGCACACAGTGTGTGTTATTAGATACATGTATGAGTACATGATGCTGTGGTTGTGATGTTGGCTGAGGCTCTTCTAGGTTGTTCCTCACTGGCGTGGGCAAGAAATAAGAGTGCAAATGACAGTGATGAGCTAAATCTTCAGCACTTAGTAGGTACACAGCAGCTAATGCTTCCCTTTATCTCCCTCTGTGCTTCTGCTGTGATTCTGGCCCCTTTTGTATCAAGGATCATACACTCAGCACTTTCTACAAGCTGTCAGCTACGTCAGCTGCAAAGCCTGGATCTCCCTTGCTGAGCTGACCATTGATTACAGATCACCCTACAGTGTCTCCTGCCTACTGACGAAGTCCCGCACCCTGGGTTCCCTTCTTCAGCTCGCCACAGAGAAGCCTGTGATCTTATCAACTTTTCCTGTTTTCTGTAGAAACTTCCACTCCTGTTACTATCAGTCTTTAGAGCTTGCATTTGTCTTGGGTGGTAAGGGAGAGAGTAACTTAACTTGCTTTTTCCAAAAATCTCTTGGAGAAGTGGATGCATAAACTCATTTCTTTCTCTGCCAGCTCTGCATACATGCAAGAAAAGCTAATTTTTCCAGATGTCTGGGATCTTTCCAAATCACAGATGTCTGGGCCTGGAAGTTGACTGTTCATGCTGAGAGCTGGATGCTATTAAGTGCTTGCTGTGCCAACCACAGGTGATGGGTGTGTTGGCAGGGACTCTGGGCTCCCCAGACTCACGTAGGCAGGGATAAGTGTGATTTATAATTCTGTTTTCATGGTCTTTCCATGACAGAAACTTGCAAATGAATACTGCTAAGCAGAAGGAGCAGAACATATCCATGGATAAATGAGCTGTCCATCATCACTCTTGCGTGGGCAGCCTTTGTTTTAATGAATATTTCATGCGTAGGTTCCTTTCCATTTCCAGAATAAGTTCAAAATAATGGAAGGCCTTACTTGAACTGTAGGTTCGTAGTGTCTCTGAGCTGAAGGGGCCTCAGAAAGAATCTTAACTCCTTATTAGACAGAAGAGGAAACTGAGTTTAGAGAAAGGAATACCTTATTAAAAGTTGTACGGTAAATTGACGTTAGAGAGAGGATCAGAACCCAGGTTGGGGCTGTAGCAACATAAGTTCAGTGAGAGGCCAAGAGAAAACAGGGAAATGTAGTTGGAGCTCTTCATTATTACGTTTAAAATCCCTCTGTATAGAAACCCTTTGAATCAGACAGGTGGGAGCCAGGTTAGGTCCCTCAATAGTTTCCTCCAAATGCTTTTGTCCTTTGGGACTTCCCCTGCCTGACTCCCAGAGCCCAGGCCCAGTGAGGACTGCTCTTGTTTAGCCTGCAGCCCCTGTTCTCCTGCTACTTACCGTGGCCTTTTGCATACCTGATATGGGCTGTAGCAGATGGTGCTGAGGAATGGAGCCCAGCTGGCATGCGGGGTGCTCCGAGAGAGGGGAAAAGGAATTGTGGAGTGTCCAGCTCCAGCTAGAGTCTTGGACCTGGACCTGGGAGTGGGAGCTGGAGAGGTCACAGCAGTGTCAGGAGCTTCTAACTTTAACCCTGAAGCACTTAAGGGACTTAAGTTCCACTCCTGCCCCTATGATGAGTGATATAAGCATAACCTATACATGGTAGCTTAATGGTCCATGGGTTAAATGTACTTACTTTTGTTTTTAATTTTTTTAACTTTTAAAAAAAGAATGATTTCATTTTTATTGATATTTATTATTGTTTTCTAATTTGCTACAGTGCATGTGCATACACAAGAAAGAGAGAGAGAGAGAGAGGAAGTGAGAAAGCAAGCTGCCAGGTTTGGGACTTGAACTGCAGTTGGCCATGTGGGAGTCTAGTGCCTTTATAATCTTGTCACCTGCTGGCCCCGACTTTTATTTATTTATTTATTTATTTTTAAAAGCAAAGCATAAACACCAAGCTTTAATGGGAGAGGGAAGTATTGGGAAGCAGTAGTTAAAAACTTTAAATCAATGGTAGATAAACTTTATGGGCATGATGAAGACTGAATGAGAAAGGGTCAGAAGTAATATAAAAACATCGTAGGGTTCTGGGCCAAGTTATCTCCTCATTCCCCAGGATGAATAACTCTTTTTGTTTACTTCTTTAGTGGTGCTGGCCACATCTGTGACAGAGAAGTGGTGCTGGAGTGGTAGGTGGCCTCTTGCTTCCTCAGTGGCCCAGTGTGTGGGATCTTGGGACAATAGAGAGGACAGTCAGAGGCCAGGCTAATCCTATAATGTTTTTTAGTTTCATGTGTGTCTCTCCAATTTGATGGCTTGCTTACTTCCAGACCATTTCCTCTGACAAGTAAGGTTCCTTCTAGTGGACTCAACTTCCAATCAGTTCCTGGACTCGAGCTAACTCTGCCTTCCTGTGCATCTTTGAAATGATGCAGGACAAAGTCCAAGAATCAATCTCTTGAGGTTCCTAGCCGGGCTGTCCTTTTTTTTTTCCTTCAAAAAGAGATTTTTGCTATAGAGCACATGTGCTTGCCAGAGAGAAAGAAACACAAAGCAGGAAATCACCCCCTGTGGGGATGTCCACACTGTAATTCCTTCTCCTCCATTCTCCTCCTGGGATCTTGAGTGCACACACATACACCTGGCATGAGTTTTAAGCCATCAGGTCCAGGATTCGAACAATGGCGTTTATGTGGGAGTGCGGTGATGTAACCATTCTACCATTTGCTGGTCCCACTGGGCTGTACTTCTTAATAATAGTGTAAGACCTTGTGTAAGTCATTGAGCAGCACCATGACTCAGTTTCTCAGTCCATAAAATGGGAACAATGATAGCATTATCCACTCTATAGGGTTATGGGAAGAAAATTGTCTTGTAGTGAGTGCTCATGTAGGGCAGACAATATTAAATGTTACATCCAGAATCTGACTCATAAAGAATAAAAGTTTATTTGACTTATGATTCTGGTGGCTGGAAAATCCAACGTGGCAGGGCTGACAGTGGGTAGACCTCTGATGCTGTATCACAACATGGCTGACAGAGCAGAGAGGATAAGGGAGCAGGGCAAGAAGGGGGACCAGGGGCAACCATCTTCCTTTTATAACAACCTACTCTCATGGGAATTAACTCATTCTTATGGGAGCTAGACCTCACTCAGTTTGGTGAGACATTATTCATCTATTTTTGAGGTGATGCATCAGTGATCCAAACACCACCCACTAGTTCTCACCTTTTACAGGTCTCATCACCTCCCAGTGCCATTACACTGAGGACCAAATTCCAAAACATGAACCTTTGGGGGACAAACCATTATCTAAACTATAATACTGTCTGATGCTCTAGAATATGTTCCTTGTACGATACTGCGTTACCTCCTAACTGAGTCTATGAAGACTTGCTAGATGTGGCACTGGGCCTCAACTCACACCCTCTACTCCACCCTCTTCCACTCTTGCCACTTTAGCCTACTGTCTTCTAGGGGCAATTTGCTGACATCTTGCTAGTACCTAATGGACCCTCAGGTATGGATCACACTTGCTTTCCGGACACTGGACCTCTTTTCCTGTACTCACAAGTCCACCTGCCCTACTTGTAGGCTTGTTCATAGGGTCAAAAGTTACCTAAGACTGGGGATATTTTAACTACAGAAAGGGTAAAACTTCAAGTGTCTTTGATGGTAATAAGCCTTAACTCAGTTTTCTGTGTCTTATACTTGAGTTTCTTCTATACTTTTGAGACTATTTCTCTGTCTTCTGCAAGGATAAATTGCAAGAAAGTTGCTTGTGTTCCTCTGCATAATCTGAATTCATTTATTCTGAACTCTAAGGTTGGGTTAGGGCCCACACCCAAACTATACTCTCCTTTAAATATTTTTTGAGCTACTGCTTCCTTCTAGGCCTTGTCTCCTAAGCTTTTTTCTTATCAGGAAGATATCTGTTTTCTCTCTCTAAAATCTATCATTCTCTAGAAGTAGAGTTCTCTGAGCTGTGCCTCTCTTGCTGCCCTTGGTGCACATGAATAAACTCCAGGGCTTTGTCACTAAAAGTCTGGGGCCCTGACCAGGAACATCAGCAAGACCTGGGAGCTTGCTAGAATTCTATCTCAGGCCTCGCCTCAGACATGCTCCATCAAAGTCTACCTTTACCAAGGTCCCCAGGTTATTTGTAAGCACGATAAAATAGGGTATAGGTCACAAGACACTCCCACCCCATACCATTTCCTCCCAGCTTGGAAGCTCACATGGTTACATTCTCCTGACCCCACCAGAGAAGCTGGACCACAACTTGGGTGGGGGCCAAGCTTCCTCTATTGGCTAGGTCCATCAGGGGCTACAATGCTTGGACTGTGCCATCGGCAAGCTCATTAATAATTAGAATGAAAGGCGAAAAGGTACCATACAGAGGTATACAAAGAATAGATGTTTCTGGGAGCACAAGGCTAGAAGCAGCTGCAGTTGCTTCATGAGATGAGAAGACTGAGGGCCAGGCAAAGCTATTGGGTGGGGATATTGGTCATTTGATCCTGAAAGGATAGGTAGAAGCTTTCCAGGTGGGGAATGAGGAGGAGAAAGGTATTCCTGGCAGGGATTAGCCTAAGGAGAAGCATGCAGATCTGAAAGTGCATGGTTGACTCTGGAACAATAGACTAACTAGTGTGGCTAAAACATGGAGTATGAGGTGGAGTTGGCTGGGCTGGAGTTGGAGAGAGGGTGGAGGTGGAGGAGAAGTTCAGCGGGAAACAGCAGGACACCCACTAGACTATCTTGTGGGTGTGTAATTTATCAGTTGTGGGTTTTTATTTATTTATTTATTTTGGCGAGGTTTTTGCCATAGGACGCATGCGCTTGCCAGGCAGACAGAGAGACAGAGAGACAGAAAGCGAGAAACCACCCCCCAGCGGGGGTGGCCACTCCACAATCCCTTCTCCTCCATTCTCCTCTCAGGATCTTGGGCATACACGCACATGCGCCCAGTGTGAGCTGTAAGCCACAGGGTCCGAGAATCGAACCACGATCAACTACATGGAGTCCAGCGACATAGCCATTATGCTAACTGCTGGTCCCCCTTTTTCTTTTTTTTTTCTTAAGTTTTTTTTTTTTCTTTTCTTTTTTTTTTGTTTTTTGTTTTTTGGTTTTTTTTGGCCATAGGTTGTGTGCCCCTATGGTGCAAGAGAGAAAGTCAGAGAGACAGAGAAAAGTAAGAAAAGAAATCACCCCACAGAGGGGATAGCCATGCTGCAGTCCCTTTTCTTTCATTCTCCTCTCAGGATTCTGGATGCACACACATACACAGAAAGTGAGAAATCACTCCCCAGGGAGTTGGCCATGCTGCAATCCCTTCTCTTCTATTTTCCTCTTGGGATTTTTGGCACGTGCACACATGCCTGGCTTGAGTTTTTTCTTTTTAAATTATTTATTTAGTTTTATTATTATTATTATTATTTAATTTGCTACAGGGCACACATGCTTATGAGAGGGAGAGAGAAAAGGAAAATGAGAAAGCAAGCTGCTACGTCTGGGACTCGAACCATGGTCAGCCATATGGGCATCTAGCACCTTAACCACCATGCCACCTGCTGGCCCTCCAGTTTGAGTTTTAAGCCACCGAGTCTGGGTCTCAAACTACATGGGAGTGCAGCAATATAACCATTATGCTCTCTGATGGCCCCATATTATAATATTAGAATATTATAGAGTCCTGAGTGCTAATTATTATACCATTGGAACCACAAGAAAGGGTATTACAGAGGGTACAGATAAAATAATATATAAGTAAGGCAGGTGGGAAGGGGAACAGAGTTTCCATGATCTTTGGGAACAACATCCTCCAGGAATGGCCACATGTTCAGCCATCCAGTTCTCCGAATCTCATCCTTTCAGATTCTTATGAAGGCTTTCTTATATAGGTATAACTGATTAAGTAAGTGACCACTGGTGACCAACTCAACTTTGACATCTCTGTTATTTCCCCTCCCCCAGGAAGTAGGGGGAGGGACTAAAAGTCCCAACCCTCTTATAATAGCCTGCCTTGATCTGCCTGGTGACTAGGCCACATTCTGAACTACTCAGGAGAGGCCAGCCATCAGCCAGCTCATTAGCATATACAAAGACACTTATCACTTTGAAGAGTCCATCTGCTGAAGTGATGAGAATGGATGTGTGGATGAGACTGAGTGTGTAGGCCCATAGAACCTCTATGGGTTCCCCTGCAGTGCATCTTCTGGCTGACCCTGCGTGGGGCTGGCTCAGGTGTGAGAAAGAAAAGCAGTTCAGAGCAGTCTGTGGAACGTAAGGTCTGCTAGCAATCTCAAGAGATGTGTGGCAAAAGGCCTTGGATATGCCGCACACCCCTGGGAGTATTGCCCAAAAGGCATGGGATATGTTAGTAACTAAACTGACTTAATGTGACCTTCTGTCTTCATCATGATGTTACCAGAATTCTAGTATAAAAAATAGTAACTAGCCAACCAGTTGCCTAATTTATTTTAAATGGACAAACATACATTGTTGACAAACTTTCTCCTTAGAGAAACCTGCATATTTCAAAGGAGAAATGATGTACCTGGATTGGAGACCTCAGAAAGGTGGCAAAGGAATGTGACAATCTAACATCCTAACTTTGAAGTGGTTGGAGGGTTATCTATCAGTTCACAGAAAGGGTTAGAGAACAATGATTTTCAAGAGAAGGTGGGGGCACCTCTCTCTGTGAGTGCTTGGGATTGATCTATATTTGGATGATGACTCTTGCCTGAGGTTAATCCTCTTTGTCTCAGTCATCCAACCAAGGGATTAATTGCTTTAGGCTCCAAGCCTCACAGGGCCCAACAAAGTGAGCTTTGTGTTGCCAAGGCCCAGGGATTCAAACGGTCAAGTTCTATTGACCCAACACACAAGACTCCATTGTCGTTGTTCAATCTTAGCCTTTTAATACTGATGTTTATTGAGAGAGACTAAGACCCCCCAGAAGGGTGACAACTTATTCTTATAGGAGATTTATGATTAAAACCCTTGTTTCCAGGTTTGAGTTCTAGTCTGTGCTCTGTGCTACTGTCCAGGGAAGAAAAGGGGGTCAAGATGATAGAGCAGTGGTAAAATGCAGTGCTTTTGGGGGAACCTACCTAGGAAGGTTTTAGGTTCATGTCTGGAGGCCTCCCTGAAAATGCATGGCACCTGTGTGCCCATGATCCAGAGTTGTCTGAAGCTGGGAGTGGATTTCAGGTTCAAGACCATATTGGGGTGTTCTCTCTTATTTCTCTGTCTTGCTCATGAAATAAGTTAATAAACTTAAAAAAAAAAAAAAAAAAAGAAGGGATTCAGGAAAAGTGCCTTAGCTGACAGAGCAAAGCAACTGATACGTGGAAGTTCTTGTTTACTGATGTGAATTCCACATTGTGTTCTGGGGAGGTGTTTAGTCTATCAGAAAAGTCTAGTTGCTTTCTTGCTAAAAACTAGGCTATTTGGGGGCCAGCAGATGGTGTGGTGGTTAAGGCACCGTGGTTTGAGTCTTGGACCTAGTGGCTTGAAAATTACACTGGGTGCATGTGTATACATGTTCAAAATCCCAGGAGGAGAAAGAGGAGAAGGGATTGTGACATGGCCATCTCCTCTAGGGGGTAAGTTCTCATTTTTTCCTCTACTGTCTCTGCCTCTGTCTCTCCGGTGAGCACGCTCTGTAGAAAAAGCCTTTAAAAAGGGGGAGAAAGCTATTTGGAAATACCCTTATAGGGTCATTTTTCTGACTTTGTGTGTTCAGCTTAAGATTTGCTCTTTGGGAGAAAAGAAATCTGCCAAGCTCAGCTAGGGTCACTATATCCAAGAGTCCATATCTAAGAGTCCAAAGACTGCATATCGTTTTTGTTGTTGCTTATTTTAATCTGCTATAGGGTATGTGTGCTTGCCAGGGAGAGAAAGTAAGAAATTTCCCGGGGGTGATGACTACACTGCAATATATTTTCCTCCATTTCCTTCTTGGGATTTTGGGGATGCACGCACACACACCTGGTGTGTTTTTCTACCACTGGGTCTAGTACGAGGACCACATAGTTGACCATCTAGAATCCAACTGCCTTAACCTCCGCACCACCTGCTGGCCTCACGACTTCATGTCTTGAGGGGGTCAAAGCTTCTGAAAGCAAAATTGGGGTGCTGTTACTGAAAGAAGGGGTCACGGTTGTTGACCGGCAAAACCCACAGACATCCACCATGTACACTGTGCTGGCTTCTCTCGCTGAAGTAAAGGCCACAAGGTTAATGTGAAAGACCTTGAAGGTTTGACTATTTCTAAAGGGCTCAAGTTTTCATAACCACCTCCTTGCTTTCTCTAATCTTGCATTTTGAGATTAAACTGTGCACAATACTTAAGTGTCTTTTTCATTTATTTATTCAACAAATGTTCGTTGATTGCTCACTGTGCTAGGTATTAAGGTTAATGGTAGGCAAGGAAGACATGATTCCTGACTTTAGAAGTATATAAGTCTAGCAATTTATAAAGAAGCTCTGTTTGAGATATGTATATCTATATATATATAAAGAGTATACACACACATATATAAGTGTATATGTGTACACACATGTATATATTTTATTTTCTACTTCAGAATTACTAGCTTATTTAAGACCTGACGACCTGTAAGTTCAGCTGCTGATCTTCAGGGACATTCACTTTGGATAAAGAAAGGGGTGTGGTGGGTGAATCGCATCAATGAGTTATTCTGCTAAAGAACGTGACCTTGCATTCTGCCTATGCATTGAACATCTTGGAAGCTGAAGAGTAAAAATCCATCTTAGACTCAAACTGCCAGCTACTACTCTGTTCTGAGTTGGGAGCGAGTGGGTGAACTTCATCTGTGCTGCTTCTGTTTGCAGGCTGTAAATGAGAACTGGCATCCCAGGCTGCTTTGTTGTTGTGTGGTGGTGTTTGAACACCGGACCGCATAGTGCTTTGCTATTATCAAGTTATTTGTCTAATCCCAGCAGCTGGCAATTGCATAATAATTTCCAAGAAAAAAAAATAAAAGAGCCTGGAGATATTTACTTAGAACGAATAAAAATAGGCAGAAAGTGAGGTGTGCGCCTCCCATACAGAATGTCATATGACTGCACTTCACAATGGCAGCATTGTTCCTTGGTTAGAATTTCCCAGGGGACTTCCCCTCCTCAAAGTTCAGAGAAGGGTCATGTGTTCTGGAAAGGAGGCCTGTGTCATCTTCTTTGCACGCACTGACAGAGCTGGAAAAATTGCCTAAACTCTTGAGATGTGGTATGGCTTGTACTGTTAGAGAGCTCATAGGTAAACTATTGTGGCATAGAATCCAAGGTTAATACCAGCGTACAGACTTACAAGAGCCCAGAGCCACATGTTTCTCCCCTTCTGGATTTATTTCCCTGGTGGCAAAAGTATAGGCTCTGGTGTCAGATTGCTGCGTTCAAAGTATGTCTTCTTCATGTACTCATTGTGCTTAAATGCTCTGTGCCTCGGTTTCCTCACCTGTAAAATGAGGGTGATATTAACTAGTGCTGTATCTCAAACAACGTTTAAGAGGGGTGAATTAAATGAGACAACACAGTGCTTAGCACAATATTGGATAGATAGCAAGTGTATTGGTCAGCTATTACTGTGTAGTAATAATGTTGCCTAACAAACAGCTCCAAATGTCTCAGTGGGTCTACAACGAATATTATTTTTCTTATAAGTCTGTCAGTCAGCTGGGGTGGCTGTCCTTCATGTTGGAGGTTAGGTTAGGTCTGGTCCATGTGTGTTTCAACCACTTACCAAGGACATATTCTCCTCATGCCAAATGGTAGGAGGACATAAGTCCTAGCACATTTAAAGCCTTTGTTAGCACTTCATTGGCCAAAGTAAGTCATGTGATCAAACTCAAATCCTCATCAATGAAGTGAGAACTTATACTCTTCTCATAGTGGAAGACACTGCAAAGTTACATCACTAAAAAAGTGAATTATAATCCTGCAGATGGCGTAATGGTTATGTTGCTGGACTCCCACGTAGTTGGTTTGAGTCCTCAACTGGTGGCTTAAAACTCAAACTGGGCGCATGTGTGTGTGTGTGCCCAAAATCCTGAGAGGAGAATGGAGAAGAAGGGATATGTGGTGTGGCCATCCCCCAGGGGAGGGTGGGAGGGATGATTTCTTGCTTTCTGTGTCTCTTTCTCTCTGGTGGGTGCACAAGCCCTGTAGCAAAAATCTCTCTCTCTCTCTAAAAAACAAACAAACAAATAAACCTGAATTATAATCTTATATAATCTTATTAGGGGAGAAGAATTGAAAATAATATTGATAATTTGATCTACGAGAGCCAGTAACAGATTATCAAGTGGGAGGTTTTTTATTGCCCCAGAATTGCATTCAGATTGCAAATCCAAAAATAAGACTTCTTAGACCTTCTACTTTTTTAAATAACTGGGGCCCCTTGTGGTTTTCCAAAGGCAGTAAAACCGGCCTTCGTGCCCTCAACTCTAAGCTCCCCAGTCTATGTAAGTGTAAGGATGGAAAGGGGAGGTAGAGTCTGGAATCTTGGCCCATAGTAAGTACTTGTTTGGTGTGAAAGACTTTTTGCTCCCCGCGAGCCAAGTAAAAGGATTCAGAGAGACTCCCTTATGGGCACTGGGGATGCTTGTAAGAAGAGAAAGAGAGCATCTTATGTGGTACTAGTGGAATAGATTGAAATCTTTTTTTTTTTAAAGAATTACTTATTTAATTCCATTTGCTATTATTATTATTTTTAATTTGACCAGACACATACACACACACGCACACACAGAAAGAGAAAGCAAGAAAGCAAGCCTGTAGGTCTGGGGCCATTTGGTAATCCTGTGCCTTTAACCACCTCACCACCTGCCGGCTCCTTGGTCTGGAATTTTCAAGAGAGCTCCATGGAGAGCTCAATATGTCCTCTAGAGTTTGAGGCATAAGAAGAAGATGTAGAACTGGGACCAGCAGGTGACATGGTAATTAGGGTGCTGGACTCCTATATGGGTGACTATGATTTGAGTCCCAGATCTGGTAGATTGAAAATCATGCTGGATGCATGTGTGTGTATGTCCAGAATCCCAGGAGAAGAGTGGAGAAGGCATTGCAGTATGGCGATCCCCCCATGGGGTGACTTCTTACTTTCCCTCTCACTCTCTCTCCCTGTCTGTCTCCAGCAAGTGCACATGCCCTATGGCAAAAATCTAAAAAACAAACAAACAAAAACAGAGAGAGAGATAGAGCGAAAAAGGAAAGATGCAGAATCTTGTCAGCCTGGAAATCTTGGCAGGCAGGCATCTATACCAGTAGGGAAGGATGGGTGGTAATAAGTGCTCAGGGAAGAAAGAATGTTTTCCTATTCATTCATTGTCTGGAAGATACAGAAAGCTCCACAGAAAAAAGCCTGATGCTCCAGGGAGGAGCATGAGCCCACGGTTGCCCAAGCAGTAGCTGGTTGAATCACAGAGAGGAAATCTGCCTGGAGAAGTGGCTGGGTGCATGGACAGGTGGTGAGTCTGAAGTGAGAGGCTCCTTAGGGCTGAAGAGAGCTGAGGGGAAGCTAAATACTGTCCCCAGAAAACTCGGAATATATGTTTTCTATATATATGGAAGCCCCTGGTATCAGGGAGCCCAGTGCAAATCAAAGCAGTGCTGGGGACAACGCTCTATCATCATCATCATTGATGTAGTTATGCTTCACTCATGTTCCAGTGTGAATGAACAAAATTACCTCCTTCCTCCACTTCTGGCTCCTCTTTATAGCTCCTTCCATCCTCCCTCAGCTCTGTTTGGAGTCTTACACTATTTTATACTTTGGTTAATGAGCTCTCTCTGCATGGAGGCAGGGCCTGGGGGTGTGGGCATGCTGGCTGATCCGCTTGGGGCACTCGGTTTTTATTCCTAATCCACAGCTCCTGTCTAGCCTGCAGCATATGGAATCCTCTGCAGGATGCTCTGCCAGTTGCTCCACTTTTTAGAATAAAGTGGGGTCCAAAATACGCAAGTGAAGTGCCCACAGGGAGCACCTTTGCAAGGAGCAAAGGGTTGGCATTTCTCGAGGAAATGCTTTCCCTAGTGTGGAGAGCTGTTTTTAAAGACAAATCCTTTCCTAATTTGACAGTCCTTCAGTTCTCAAGGAGAGATTAAATGGCTAAAGTGGATGAAGAAAGAATTTAATACGTACCTAAGACACTCTGTCGTTTGAGATGGGAGTACAAAGCTATGATGAACAATTAAGTTGTTCTCATGTTTAGGTCTGGACTGTCAGTGACCTGCCTAAATGGAGCAAGTGACAGACCCCCAGTCTGTCTCTGATTCTTATAAACTAATGTAATACCCAGAATGCAATTTGTTCCAAGTCTTGTGTTTGCAAGGAAATTGGAAATTACACAAATCTGTTGTGAAATTAGTGGATATTCAAGTTTTCCATCCAGGTAGTTGGTTTCTTTATGCTTATTAATTTGCCTTTTTTTTTTTTTGGAAAAGTACTTGCTATTAAATAAGATTCAGAAAATAGGAAAACTCATAGATGATAAAGCTCTTCATTCGTGCTGCCAAGTTGCTTTCTAGAAAGTGCATTCTAATTGTCCCTATAGCTTCAAACATTGTGTTTGTTGGATGAGAAAATATTTTACTTTTTATTTATTTGATTGTTTATGAGATTGAGTGCTTCTGTTTATTGAGGAATTGTATTTCATCTTCTAAATATTGTCTTTTCATCTTCTGTGTCCTTTTTGAATTGAACGGTAGTGTTCTTTATATTGGTCAGTAAGAGCTCTGTGTATATTAAGGATATAAAATCATTGTCTCTCATAATTACTTTAAATACTTGCCAATCTATTTTTCTTTTTTATAGTTCTATAGTCATTTTTGCCCTGTGGAAATCTGTTAATCTATTTGGACTTTATTGTGACTTATGGTGTGAGGTAGGCACCTGTCTTTATTTTAGTCCCTTTTAACTATTGTTAAAAAGTTCTTTCAGTAACACTTAATGAATAGTTCTCCTTTCCCCAGCGAGTTGAAATTCTCCCTGTATAATTTTGATCCATTTGTTTTCTCTGTCTCTTGTGTCAAAACTAATATAGTTATTTTAACTTCATGTTATATTTTAATATCTTGCATTACAAATTCTTTTTATTACTTTAAAAATGTTGCTTGGCTCTTTTCACTCTGTTATTCTTCCAGATGAATTATTGAATCACATTGTCAAGTTAAAAAAAAATTGTTGAAATTTGAATAAGAATATATTGGGGTTTAATTATATTACAAATTAATTTAGTGAGAATTAGCCTTATAAAACGTGGCACTTTTTTAATTCAATATTTATTTACATTCTCTCTGTAAAGCTTTGCATTTGAAAAGTAATAGTAAAATAGTAGACATTAACCCTTGGTGGGAACATAATATGTGCTAGGCTTTGGGTTCTTTAAATTCAGTGTCTTGCTTAATCTTCCTGATTTACTTAAGATGATTCGGATAGTAAATTACAGAGCTGGAGATCCACTCAAGGCTTTCAGATGCCAAAACATGAGCTATTAACATACATGATTTATTCTTTCCCTTGAGACTCTTGCAAATTGTCTCTCATAGATTAAAGTGGCAGGAAACTAGTCTAGGAACATAATTTGAGCATAATTTTTATTCTTATATAAATAACTTATTTAGTTATTTACTCTTTCAAATAAGAAAATGTTAGGATGAGACTAATAGTTTTGTTTGAAATGTAGTGAGTGCCATTGATTTAAAGAATCAAGGTTTTCTCCACCTTAGGTGACTTTTTTTTAGTGCTATGGTTCTTAATCCTGGTTTTACATCATAATCAGGTAAGGAGTTTAAAATCTCCCCCTAATTCTCCATAGAATTCTTTCCTCTTCTCTTCTCTTCTCTTCTCTTCTCTTCTCTTCTCTTCTCTTCTCTTCTCTTCCTTCCAAAAGAGTTTTTTGTTTTTTGGGGGTTTTTTTTTGTTTTTGCAACAGGGTGTGTGCACTTGCTGAAGAGACAGAGACAGACAGAAAGCAAGAAATCACCTTCCCCAGGGGGAGGGCCATGCCAAAATCCTTTCTCCTCCATTCTCCTCTTGAGACTTAGGGCATGTACACACATGTGCCTGCCATGAGTTTTAAGTTGCTAGGTATGGGACTTGAACCACGGTCAACTATGTGGAAGTCTAGCGACATAACCATTACTCCACCTGCAGGTTCCTGTCCTGAGAATTCTTAAACCAGATTTTCTACAGATAGGATGGGAAACAGAATTTTTAAAATAAGCTACCCAGTGAACCTAATTTGCAGCCAAGACTCAGTGATTAAATGAATCTTCACTTATTGTTTCTATTTCTATTATTTTTATTTTTATTTTTTTAGAGAATGGTTTTTGCTATAGAGCACATGTGTTTGCCAGAGCGACAGAGAAACAGAAAGTGAGAAATCACCCTCAAGAGGGATTGCCACACCACGACTGCTTCTCCTTCATTCTCCTCTTGGGATTTTGGACAGACACACACATGCACCTAGTGTGAGTTTTAAGCCACGAGTCTGGGACTCGAACTGCAGTCGACTACATGGGTATTCAACAACATACCTATTAAACTATCTGCTGGTCTCTTATTTTTATATTTCCTCTGTAGTCACCCATAATTCTTGGGTAGAATGTTGCTTTTTTGTTCCTGTGTCTGTCCTATTATGTCATAATTTTTACCTTCTTATATTTTTTATTTTATTTATGTCTGTATTCCATGAGCAAAGACAAGAGGGAGAAAGAGGAAGAGAGAGATGACAGAGACAGTACCCCAGTAGGGTCTTCATATCATTATCTACCCCTAGCATCAGCCAGCCTGGATCATGGGCATTCAGGTCTGGCATCTTCAGGGAGATCTCTGGTTGCAAACCTGCAACTTACCCATGTAGGTCAGCCTCATAGAGTATTGCAATACCATTGCACCACCACCTTCCCCTGCACTTTTATATGTTTTTGTTTTTTTTTCTTTCTGAAGGTGGACTCTGTAGTTGGGCAAACTAAGCAGAAAAGGGAAGAAAGAGGAGTTGGTCTAGAAATGAAAGCCATCAGTGTGAACATCAGCTCAGTTGAACCAGAAGTCCTCATCCCAGTCAGGAAATTAGTTCTTCTCTGCCATTCTGTTCCCCCCTGCACCATCTCAAGAAAACATCTATATATATTAATGATATTTTTAGAAGTAAAGCTTACCCCTCAACTCCAGGAGTCTTGACTG
Organism: Tupaia belangeri chinensis; assembly: GCF_000334495.1. Classification (NCBI taxonomy): domain Eukaryota; kingdom Metazoa; phylum Chordata; class Mammalia; order Scandentia; family Tupaiidae; genus Tupaia; species Tupaia belangeri. The sequence goes on from NW_006159539.1 coordinate 6,722,473, forward strand.
CAAATTGTGCTCCCAGCATATGCTAAGTAGTCTCCCATTTGGCAAACTCTCATTACTTCAGATATGATTGGGTCATTGGAAAAGTCATGATGCACTTTTGTATAGCAAAATGTAGGAAAAAAACACATCATGACTTTTTTGACGACCCAGTAGAAACATACTGACTCATTGATGTATGTGTCATCATGCCAGGGGTGCTGTGGATGCAGGCAAGATGAGTGCAGAACCAGTTTCAGACTAAGAGTTTATCTGAGATGCTTTCTCTCCCCTCCATTAGGAATCAACTAATGATGTGCATGAATGGGGTCCCTAGATATCCTCTCTGGGGACTCAGTCTAGAAGGCAGAAAAGTGCCTGGGGTTGAGTTCTCTTGTCTGAATCATCTTTGCTAGCTCTGCTGATTTGAGTCTCCTGTCCTTATACCTGTGAGCCACTTGGACACACCACTCCCTGCTGCTTTGTCTTTGCCAGCACACTTCCTGCAGAGTTGGCTCTCTAGCTCTGGTTCCCTCTCCATCCTTTCTGGTCTTTCTAGTTGCTTGCTGTGTTTATCTGAATGATTTAATAAAACTGGACATTCTATTCCACATGTTGCACTTGAGACTCTTATTTCCCTACCTTTTGTCTGTTCTTAGTCCTGCATGTTCCAAGACATCTATTGAAATAAGAACTTGAGTGGAGCATATTATGTTAAGAGACATAGACAGGCACAGAAAGACAAATACTACATGATCTTATTCATATGGAGAAATCTACAAAAGGTCAACTCAGAAGTAGAAAGTAGATTGGTGGCTATCAGGGAGTGGCAGAGGGGTATCAGAGAGATGTTGCTTAAAAGACACAAAATTCCAATTTAGGAATGAATTAAAGATATCTGTTGTACAATGTGATTGTATTGGCTAATTATTGGGTTGCTAAACAAAAATACCCAAGACCTAGTAATTTACAAAGAATAGAGATTTAGTTGGCTCACGATTCTGGTCAATGGGAATCCCAAAACCATGGGTCTGCCATGAGGCCACCTCTGGTGTATGTCACAACATGGCCTACAGAAGCAGAGAAGATGATGAGCATGTGCAAAGGAAGGGGAAACAGAATTCCCACTTCTACTGTTAGTCCCTCCCATGTCTCCAGCTAGTTGGATGGTGCCCTCCCATTAGGTGTCACCTCTTAATGATCTTACCACCTCCCAAAGCTGTTACTCTGGGGACCAAGCTTCTGGAACGTGAACCTTTGGGGAGCAAACCATTTTCAAAACCATTGCAGTGACTGTGATTAATAACAATGTATTGCATTCTGAGAAATTGCTGAGAGTAGAAATTAAATATCCTTCCTCTTTAAAAAAAAAAAACTGTCTGTGGGGTAATGCATATGTAAATTGGCCCAATTTAGCCCCTCCATGATAAATAAATGAATGCATATTTCAAAAGAGCATATTGTACATGACACACATATAAAATTTTTATTTGTCAATTCAAAGAAAAAACAAATTAGAGCCTGAGGAAGTATGGGGCCATAAAACCATAGAGCTTGTATTTGTGTATCCAGGATTAGCTTAGAGAGATGAGATCTGTTTCATTTTAAGTAGTAGATACTCGTGGAATGGTACCTGTACATGCTGTGCTCCTTTTGGGACATGAGTGTGTGTGTGTGTGTGTGTGTGTGTGTGTGTGTGTGTGTGTATGTATGTAGCAGGGAATTTGTGTTTGCTGAAGGCCAGTTATTTGCCTAGAAGTTTCTGAAGAGTAGAGTTGGTGAATGGTGGAATTGTGATCCAAGTCTTTGGACTCCTCATCTAGTGTTCTTTTCTCTGGACTGGGCATGTCTTCTCTGAAGGTCTCTAGAGATGAACAAGGAGAGATTAATTGAAAAAAGGCTGGATTTGGTAGTTTGGAAAAACTAGAGAAGTAGTCTTCAGAGGAGATAATTCAGAGCTCTGAGCACACTTGACCTGTGTCCCCTGTATGTCTATAAGATAATCATTACCTACAACTCACCTTCGATTGTGTTGAGGACTGTTGCCCAGAGAGGTGTATTGAAGGGATGTGTGGGCAAAATGGGGCGCATTATGTTGCTCTGGACACCAGCCCTTTGCACAGTGCTTAACTTTCCTAGATGAGAGAGGATCCTTTAAATCCCTCAGGAACTTTTTTGTCCATGTAACCTTGTGCTCCTCAGTATGGAAAAGTCATGCTGGGCTTACCACCAAGGTGGGCACACTGTGTTTTGGATTGCGGTTACTGGTTTACCACCCTTTTCTCAACCACATTCATTCAAATACCAAAATGCTATTAAGATTTAAATGAAATCTTCCAGCTTCAGGGGCCATCTGTTCATGCTATTTATTCCCTCAGGGAAGTCACGAGTCTGTCATTTGCGATTTTACAGTTCTCTGTCTTCGAGGTGTTAGTGGTGTTCCCTCTTCGAGGCTATGGCACTCAACTCTCCAAGCAGGTCTCATGGGGGATTTGTGAAGCTAATGGTGCCTCCTTCCTCAGTAAGTGAGAAACTCTCAACAGAGTGTGACATGTAACAATTCTAGTGGGGAAGGGAGTCTGGTGGAAAACATGCCTTCCTTTCCACGCAGAACAGGAGTCCAGGTCCACAGAAGGTTCAAGAACTTCTTTTAAGTCATATAACACTTCCTGCTGCTCAGAGAGGCAGACATCATTTGTTCTTGAAAAAGGACGGCATTCATTTGATTGGACTGCCTTAACATAATCACACAGACTGTATAGCTTGAACAATAGAAAGTGATCTTCTCACAGTTCTGAAGGCTGGAAGTTCAAGATCAACCTGTCAAAGGGCTGGTTTCCATGAGGCCTCTCTACTTGGCTTGCAGATGGTCACACTCTTGTTGCCTCTGTATTATCTTTCCTTGTGTGCGCACACTTCTGGTGCTCCATGTGTTCACATTTCGTCCCCTCCTATGGTCACCAGTCAGATGGGATTATGGTTTGGTTTTAATTTAACTACCTGGTTGAAGGCTCTATCTTCAAATACAGTCATATTCTGGGGTACTAGGGGTTAGGACTTCAACATGATTTTTTTTAAGAGAGATTTTTGCTATAGGGTGCATGTATGCGCCAAAGAGACAGAGAGAGGCAGAGAGAAAGTGAGAAATAACCCTCTCAGGGGAGATGGCCACACTGCAGTCCCTTCTCCTCTGTTCTCGTCTTGGGATCTTGGGCATGCACACACATGAACCTATCAGGTCTGGGACTTGAACCATGGTAGGCTACATGGGAGTCCAGTGACATAACCATTACACCACCTCCTGGTCCTTTCAATATGAATTTTAAGGGGGCACAATTCAGAGCGGGTGCAAGTGAGTGTACGTAAGTTTCTACTCTGTGCCAGGCATTGCCCTCATGCCTTCACATATGTTTTTTCATTTGTTGAAAATGATCTCACGGATCATCTAACGGTGATCCCTGCTCACCTTTGCATAAACGTCATTGCGCAGTCAAGACAAGAAGTGCAATTTCCCTTGAGAATTTGTAAATTTGAAATTGGAGCCTAAAGAGTAGAGTGGGAAAATGAAGTTCTCCTAAAGAGAGAAAAAGACCCCCAGCCCTACTGTACTTGAACGTAATTGGATTGAATATATTAATAACAACAATGGTAATAAAAGTATCGGTAACTGACATTTGCTGAGTACTTACTTTTGGCTGGGTCTGTGTTCTAAGTGCTTTAAATGCATTACTTATTTAATAGCCACAACTCTAAAGAAAGAGCACCTCTAACACTCTTAACAGGTGTTAAGAGTCAGCTAAGTATGCATAGAAAAAGGGGTTTTTCTGAAGATGATTTTGTCAGTACATTCTATTTTTTTTTCCTAGAGAGAGATTTTTTTATTATAGAGTGCATGTGCTCACCAGAAAGACAGAGAGAGACAGAGAGACAGAAAGTGAGTTTTAAGCCACCAGGTCTAGGACTTGAACGCTGGATGACTACATGGGAGTTCAGTGATGTAACCATTATGCCATCTGCTGGTCCCTCTCAGTACCTTCTTAACACTACCTATGAAAGAAAGCACCTATGAAAGAAAGCATCCCTGCCTCATCCGTGGGTATGAGAGCTCCCTTGACCAGGCCGTGCCCACTGTGGGCAGCGGTTCTAAGCTGGTGACTTAACTGCCTCTGCTTGCTCCAGTTGCGAGCGTCTCAGCATCCTTCTGAATATGGATTGGCTGCTTATGTTGGTCTGGTGAAAGGAAGAGGAAGGGCTGGTCATCCCAAGATGAGGATTCTATCTTGCGGGCAGATTTCTCCTTGAAGATAAGTGAAGTGGCATTCTGGTTGATATGTCTATCTGGAATGCTTGGGGAATGGAGAGATTTGTGGTGAGAGGACTGATGAACCAGGTCTTCATGCCTGGTTTAGCTTAGGATCTTGATCTGGGGTATTGTATTTGTTTCCTATGGCTGCTTTAACAAATTGTCAAAAACTCAGCAGTTTAAAGCAATGGAAATTTATTATTTTTTAGTCCTGAAGACTGCAAGTCTGGGTAAAATCCAAGGTGTTGGCAGGGCTGTCTGTTCCTTCTGGGTGGGGAAGAAACTCTTCCTTTCTGTTTTTTTCCAGCTTCAAGAGGCTTCATTCCTTGGTTCAAGGCCCCTTCCTCTGTCTTCAAAACCTGCTGTGCAGCACCTTTAAATGTTCCTCTGACTCAGACCCTTGACTCTTCCAGTGCCCTCTCCTACTTATCAGATCCCCTGTGATTATACTGGGCCGTCCAGATAATTCAGGATAATCTCAAGACTCTTTATTTAATCAAACCTGGGAAATCCCTTTTGTTGTGTGAAAGAAATATGCATAGGTTCTTGAGATTATTCTGTGGGTTTATTTGGCTCAAATACACCACAAACTACTTAGTTATATCATTCTCCCTAATCAAAAACCCTCAATGGCCCAAACCAAAGACATCACAGAAAATTATAGGACATATTCTTTGTGTACAAACATGAAATACTCAACAAAATGCTAGCAAACCAGATCCACAAATATGAAAAGAATTGAATGGCATTTATTCTAAGAATCCAAGGTTGGTTTAATATTCTTTAAAAAATCAGTGCATATATACTACATTACATGAGATGAAAGAAAGAAAACCCACATGATCATCTTAGCAGTCACACATACATAAACATTTGGCAGAATTCAACACCTTTTTGTGATTAAAAAAAAATTTAAACTGGGAATAGATGGGTATTTCTTCAACCTGATAAAGGGTATTTGCAAGAATACCATCGCTAACACCATCACAGTTAACAGTAAAAGACTGAGTGCTTTCCTTTCAGGATCTTGATGTCTGCTCTTGTCGCTTTTCTTGTTTTTTTAAAGGTTATTTATTTATTTATTTATTTTTTCCGTGAGTAAATGAGATGAGTGGGGGAGGGAGGGAAGAGATACAGTATCCCCAACAGGGTTTTGATATCACAGTCACCCCCAGCTTCAGCAAGCCCTGGATCTTGGGCACATTTGTGTCAGCATACTTAGAGGGGTCTCTGGGTGTGGACCTGGACCTTCCCATGTGGGTCACCCTCTCAGAGCATTGTATGTTCCCATCATTGCCAGTATCTGGCCCCCACTCTTAATACTTCTAGTCAACACTGTAGGACACACAGCATGGGCTTTGAACTCAAATGCTAGTCCCAGCAACCCCTAGCTATGTGGTTTTGGCCAGATTCCTTGGCCTGCCTAAGCTTCCCTTAGTTTCTCCTTTGGTACAACGGGATAATGACTAGTCAGTCCTACCTTGGCGGGTTCTTGTAAGAATGAATGAATGCCGTGCTCTCAGCTCTGAGCTGGGCACATGGGAGGTGTTGACAAAAGGTACCCTTTTCTTACGTGGGTGGTTAGATTCATCTTAGAAAAAAGAGAAAGAATGAGATGGAGGTGGTGGGAGGCAAATCTAAGCACTTCTGAGATGTTCTAATTAAAGAGCAGAGGCCAGGCTGGAAACAGATCACCTGTGCCCCTTGTGCAGCCGTTCCAGAGCAATCTCATTATGCCATGCCCTCTGCCTGAGGCTGCCGGGAATGCCTTCTGTTCTCCAAGCCCACGCGCTGGCAGCACTGCCCGAAGCTCTTCTTCCATCCTCTGGCACAGAGGCTCAGTAGGTGTTTACAAAGCAGATTGTCCATCCTGCCCTGATTCTGGAAAAGAACAGCTCTTTCTGTGGAACAAATAACCTCTTGGATGAGAAAGAAAGAAACACTCCAGAGGCGTAATAGAGAATGGGCCCAGGGACAGTCCCAAAGGGCATGGTTTTTTCCCCCCTTAAAGTTTGTATCTTTCTAGAGAGAGAGAAACAGAGACAATACCCTCAACAGGGTTTTCATACCACAGTCCATCCGCATCCTCAGTCAGCCCCAGATCTCCATCCAGTTCTCTGAATGCAAACCTGAAACCCTCCCATGTGGTCCAGCCTCCCAGTGTTGGAATATTGCTGCACTGATGTAGCCCAGGAGTTAAGGTTTGGTTTTTTTTTTTTTTTTTTTGAGAAGTTTTCGCTATAAGGCATGTGCGCTCGCCAGACAGAGAGAGAGAGAGATAGAAAGCGAGAAATCACCCCCCAGGGGGGATTGTCACGCCGCAATCCCTTCTCCTCCATTCTCCTCTTGGGATCTTGGGCACGCATGCACACGCGCCCGGCGTGAGTTTTAAGCCACCGGGTCTGGGACGCGAACTGCGATCGACTACATGGGAGTCCAGTGACATAGCCATTACGCTAACTGCTGGTCCCCCAAGGTTTTAGCCTATGTATATTGAGGCACAGAAACAGTCTGGAAGGTCCATCAGGGTTTCTGTGTTAACTCTGTGAAGGTATGTGGGTTTAGGAGTTGTTCTTTGAGTTTTTTTTTTTTTTTTTTTCCCTCATAAACACTAAAGTGACATGTAGTTTACGACCGTTAAGGAGTCTTTGGAGGAGGTAGTAAATAGTGGCTTTTGGTACTCAGCAGAGAAAAATCATCCACCAGGTCTTTGAGCCTGTCATTGGAGAAGAGGAGAATATACCTGTGAAGGCTCTTACCTCTGTCAGGTTCATTACAAGGGCTCAGATAGAATCTGGGACTGTGCAGAAAGCGCATTTTCACCCTCCAGGGACAAATTCCATCACCAGCCTTGATCTGTGTCTAGCAGAGAACTCCAGCTCCTCCCGGGAGTTTTTTTTCACCCTCTCCCACCAGTGAGTCATCCTCAGAGCCTGTTCTCCAAGAAGGTGGGATGACAGAGCAGGAGGAGGTGTCAGAATGTGAAAGCTGTTCTGTTCTTTCCTTGAAAATTAACTTTGCAGCTCGTAAGCAGTCATTTTTCTGCACAAAGTCAGAACAAGTGAATCCACCAGGTGCTTTTCCAGAGTCTGAAACCCCCTAGCCCAGAACAAGTGAATCCACCAGGTGCTTTCCCAGGATCTGAAACCCCCTAGCTCCCCCATCTGATTGAATATGAGATCCCCACATTGCCATGTGCAGAGATATCTTGTCCTGCTGCTTTTCAAACAGAAGTGAAATAATCACAGTGGCAGAGTATGTGTGAGATCCTTGGGATAAAATAATTTCAACCAGGATTTAACGTGCCCAAACGAGTACATTGAAGATATCTACCCTCCAGAAATTAGAGTCAACTCTTTGGAATGAACACACACATGGCCATCACATAGGGTAGAGTGATGTAAGTAAAGTGGGACCAGCGGATGGCGTAATGGTTATGTCACTGGACTCCTATGTAGTCAACCATGGTTCAAGTCTCGGACCCTGCATCGTAAAACTTATGCTGGGCATGTGTGTGTGTATGCCTAAGATCCCAAGAAGAGAATGGAGGAGAAGGGATTGCAGTGTGGCATTCCCTCTGGAAAGTGATTTCTCACTGTCTCTCTCCATCTCTCCAGTGAGTGCACATGCCCTGTAGCAAAACTCTCTCAAAAATACATAAATGTATGTATGTATATATGTGTATACACACACACACACACACACACACACACACACACACAGCACCCACAGGAATCTTGGGAGGGTTACCAGGATACTGTGCATAAAGTGCCTCGCTCGGTACCTAACAAGGCTCAGCAACAGGAGCTCATGCTGGTGACCAGTTTAAGGGGAAGGCTGCCAAAGATGACTGGTGCCTGGTCTGCGGCCATGTGGGCAGTTGTTGGTGTGCAGATCAGGGATGCAGAGGCTTGAACCTGGGCAGTGGTAGGAAAGGAAAAGGGACTGATGATGACACACAGTACTGAGGGCTTGGCAAGTGTGGGAAGTGGGGCCAGGAAAGCAGGAGCCAGGCAACTGAGGTTCCTGGCATAGGGCAGTTGGGAGGTGTGTCAGAGGACCACTGAGCCCCACATTGAGCTTTGAACAGGCTGCTTGGCATCGGAGTGGGCAGACTAGGGAGCCCGTTGCAAATTCAGGGGCAAGGTCAGGGTTGCACTTACGTGCTTGGCTAGGGTCAAAGTGCAGTGTGGTCAAAGTGGCTAAAATCACCCAGGGACAGAAAAGAAAAGTGTTGTGCATATAATCCTGTAGAACATTGCCATGGAAAATAGAAGTGGAGGGGGCCAAGCAGGTGACATGGTTCTTAAGGCACTAGACTCCCACATGGCTGACTGCAGTTCGAGTCCTGGTCCTGGCTTGCTTTCTCACTTTCCCTCTCTCTCTCTTTCTCTCTCTGGTGAGCACATGTACCATATAACAAATTTTTAAAAAAAAAATTAATTAATTAATTTAAAAAGAAAATGGAGGTGGTGGATAAGAACTAGGGAATGAAAGAGAAGAAATGTTCAGGACGGAGAAGAGTCAGGAGTTGGCTGTGTCAAAGACACTGATGTGGGAGGGGTCTCAACAAGAAGGAGGCCAAGGAAGATTGGGACTAAGCAGAAGCTCCTGAGTGACAGTTAGGACACGAGTCTTGGGGACATGCCTGCATATACAAAGGTACTTCAAAAAGTTGGTGGAAAGTGGAATTAACTTATGACTGTTTTTGGTGTACAAAGTTTTGAAACTTATGCATAGTTTCTTCATAAAATGCACTTTTGGTGAACTTTTGGGGCACCTCTCCTCTATGTCCGTGTGTGTGTATATACACATGTCTATTGCATGTGTCTGTGTTTGGCAGCGTAAACAACGGGAAAAATAAAGTCAGATTTAGCTAGTGCGAGAAGTTGTTTCTGATTGTGGGAACTGGCACCATGTCCCTTGGGGTCCATGCATAATAAGGAACAGAGGATCGCAGGCTGTTGGCACCTGTTGTATGCCAGCCCTCGAGGGAAGTGTGTTGCCCTCCTTAGCCCACTTAATCCTATCAAGCCCCTGGAAGGAGGCAACAGTAGTCTTTACACTTTGCGGATGGAGAAACCGAGGATCATAAAGGTTAAGAGACTTGAGTACAATCACGCACTGAATGAGTGGGGAAGAGGAAACGGACGCCAGTGCATCTGTCAGAATTAAGCCTTTTGCCCCACATCCCACAGTGTAGACGTGTTCTCAGGCCTAATGAGGCACAAGAAGACAGTGTTCCCTGTCGGGTCCCATGCACCAGTGAGCAAAAGGCTTCAACTCTTCAAAAAAGAACAACATTGAGCTGCCACCTCCTGTTCTACTACTCTGAGGCCGTACATGTGGGAACTTTTTTTTTTTTTTTGAAGCGTCTGCTCAAATGCACAGGAATTGACAAATTCTAATGACAGTCTATTTTGGAGGGAGTGTTAAATTATTCAGAGGCAGGCACAAATAGAACATCTCCAACAGCCTCAACTTCCTGCTTGAACCTGCAGTTGTCAATTGACTGAGGTCTGTGGGGTCTGGAGACGTTGCCCTGACCAGGGTGGGATAAGATAGCTAAGCTTTCACCTGCCACCTAGGAGGTGGCTGCTTGCTGGTTGCTGTCTGGAGTCTGCAAGTCCAGCCTTTCAGTTTCCAGTCCCCAGGCTGCAGGGTCACTGAGCACTGGTTTGGCACCATGGCAACCAAACGCTTGACTGAGGCTTCCGGTTCCTTTTCTCACCTCCACATGGCTGTCTGTAAGCCTCCCAGATACACCAATCCACAAGAAGCTGGAAGGACGGCAGCAACTCTTGTGGTGGTCACGTGTGGTTTTGCCTCCTATAAGCTCCGAAAGGTCCACAGGTGCATGAAGGCTTTTTGCAGAGTGGTGAAAGGTGAGGCATGTTGAGATTTCTGAAAATGTGAACCTCCCTACTATACCTCTGTGTTGTTTTCTTTTCACTGTTCATCTTTTTCTCTTCTGGGAACCTCTGTGCTCCTCCTCCATCCCCCTTTTCAGTTGTGCACTCACTGGAGAGAGGAGGGGGAGTAAGAAATCATCCTTGGAGGGAGTGGGAGTGGATGGCCACACCACAATTCATTTTCCTCCATTCTCTCCTCAGGATTTTGGGCATGCACACATACACACTAAGCATGTTCTCAAGTCACTGGGTCTGAGACTCAAACCACACAATCAGCCTTAACTGGGACCCAGTGCCTTAACCTCTATGTCACTTACTGGCCCCCTTCCGTGCCTCTTCTGATGAGGATGTTACAACCATTCAGGATCTATTCGGGATCGCTTTGATTCTAGGCCTTCCCCATGGAAATACCTTGACAGATTGATAGAGTAAGGTAGCTGCAATATAAGATGATTATTTAATTTATGATCCAAACCAGAACACTGAAGAGAGGGAGAAGGAGGTGCTCTTTAATAATGATTCTAGAAAATTAGACATCATCAGCCACTGTCTAGAACATTTTGGGAGAATAGCCACACTAGAAAGAATAACAGCTTTGGAATGAAGTGTTTTGCATAATTTCCAAGATCCTCAGTTTTCTTATCTGTTAAATGAAAACCCACTTTTTATGATCATGTTAGAATAATATATACAATGTGCCAGAAACAATTCTTAGCACAGAAGTGGTCAGTATATATTAGCGCTCTCTCTCTTTTTTCCTTTAAGAAGCAAACAAATCCAGGGGCTAGCAGATAGCGTAATGGCTATGTTTCTTGACTTCCATGTAGTTGACCGCGGTTTGAGTCCCAGAACCGGTGGCTTAAATTCACACTGGGTGCATGTAAATATGTGCCCAAGATCCCGGGAGGAGAATGGAGGAGAAGGGATTGCAGTGTGGCCATCCCCCCTGGGGGGGGGGGATTTCTTGCTTTCTGTCTCTCTTTCTCTCTCTGTGTTTCTGGTGAGTGCACGCGCCCTATAGCAAAAACCTCTCAAAAAAAAAAAAAGAAAGAAAAAAATGAAAACAAACCCAATAAAAACAGTAACAACAAAAACTGCTCCACTCCAAAATCATTCCTAGATTTCTAGCAGGTGGAACTGAACATCACCTCTCTTCACCTCCTGCTCCCTCCTCCAAACCCCTGTATTTTAATGTAGAAGTACAGTATTCCTTTTTCCAGCCAACCATTTCCTTTTCTTTTCAGATGTTTCTCATCTCCATAATGTTTCTCATCTCCATACAGTGGGTGCAGTTGTCAGTAAGCCCCTGAATCTTCTAGCTCATCATTGGACTGATTCGCTGAGCCCTGACCTGACAGCGGTGGGCCACCCCTACATTCTGGTCCCCGGAGGAAGGATGCTGTAGGCTCTAGGAGGCAGACTGCCTTTCTGGTTGTCAGCATATCTGCCTCTTGGGAGCAGGAATTAAAACCGGGGGGAGGCGGGGGCGGTGACAGCCACATGGGCTGGCTCTCCTGCCTTGCTGAGAGGCATCTGGAGGCTGGTATGCGGGATCTAGAACTAGCAGCCTGCAACTTTGGCCAGAGAAGTGAGAGGGCTTCAGATGGCCTGCTTATTCCTACTCAGCTGGTCACGGCTCCTTACCTTGGCTAGGGTTTGGCAGATTTAGGAAGAACTGTCTGCTCCTAAATCAAAATTAGATCCTGTGCTGAAGATAATCCCCAGGCCTCTGTGTGTGATTTTTTCCCCCCAGAAAAGAGTATGGGTGACCTAACTTATTGGTGTGAAAAATCAGGCAGTCACTGTGTCTCAGTTTCCTCAGCTAAGACATGAGAGAGTTGGGTCAGAGAACCTCTAAATCCCATTTCACTTCTTTTTTTTCTGGTTCTACCAACCCCTTTTTAAAGCTTCCCCCCCCCAAAACATGAATATATCAGGGGACACCCCTCCAGACTCCAATGACTAATCACCTCAATTACTAATGAGTGTTTAAGCCTCCCTCATATCAGAATCCAGCCAGCTCAATCATTTTGGAAATTGCATGAGTCTAAATGCGAGACTGGAAATAAAGCATTTGCCACAAAGCTATTTTTTTTTAAATTTTTAACTTATAATTAGATTTACAATGGGTAAAGCTGTCAGCAAATAACTAATGAGTGGCTATGTGTTAGACAGGAGATGGCGGATTACATGCACACTTACTGGCAGACTCAGCAGTCTCACTTCTAAGCTTTTTATTCCAGAAGTACAGTGGCAAAAGTGTGAAGAATGTGGATACACATATGTACATACATGTTCACACAAGTTATTAGTTGTAACTAGCAACAGTCATTGATTGAAACACATCAAGTACGTTTAAGTCCATGCATTCATTACAGGACTCAGAATAACTTGATCACTGATTCACTGACCACTTCATTGATCACTTTTGGCAGAAGCTAGGGAATGGATTTATTGTTCTGAAAACTGAAGAATAAAGAGAGAGGATGGGTGGGCCAGTGGGTGGTGTAGTGATTAGGGGACCTGATTCCCACATGGCTGACCACAGCTTGAGTCCTGAACCTGTCGGTTGCCTTTCTCACTCTTCCTCTCTCTCTCTCTCTCTTTCTGTCTCTCTCTCTCTCCATCTTTATCTGGTCAAAATTGAATAATAATGATAACAACATTTTAAAAAATAATAATAAATAATTCTTTAAGAGAGAGAGAGAGGATTGGATGTTTACCTTGCCTTTTCCTATACAAATTGTATCTCAGGACAACCAGACAGTAGGTGAGGGGAAGTTCCCTTTATAGAAGTACTCCAGCTAACAAATGATGTAAAAGCACTAATTACAAGGTCTAGGTGACAATCACCAGTGGATGCTAACTTCACAAGAAGAAAGGTAAGATTTTATGTATCTCTTGATGGGAATGTTACAACACTACCTAGGCAGTAACCTTGACCAAAACCAACCATCCAGCAAGCAAAATAATCCAGAAAACCTAACCTGAATCTGGGCAAGAACATGCCCAATAAACCTTCTGTGATGATGCACATCTGTATCTGCACAGCCCAACATGTGCAGATGCCGTTAGGTACATGTACGTGTTGAGTGTTAAAAATCAAACTAATGTGCTAAGGAACTGAGTCTTAAATTTGATTGAATTTTAAATAGCTTAAGTTTAAATATCCACATATGGCTATGGACTACTATACTGGCAGTACAACTGTAGCTCTCATTATGGATTTGTGGAACACACAGAAAAACATGACTCCATAGACATGCATTCAGCAGAGTATACCCTATGGGAAACTCTAGGACAAGTGATCTGACGTCATCAACAAAGACGACAGAATGAGAGAAAAACAGAAAGTCTGAGGAACATATAAATTATTAAAGATGAGTGATATGAAGCCAGATGGTAGCTCAGGGAGCTGGATTCCACTGGCCAAACAGTATATGAGTATGAGTCCCAGATCTGGAGGCTTGGAAAACATTTCCAGGCATGTTTGTGTGCATGCTTGAAATCTCAAAAGAAGGGAGAAATAGAAGAGAAGGGTTGTGGCCTGACCTTGTCCAATCTGGGGGTGCTTTGTTCCCCTCTCTCTCTTTGTCTCTCTCTTGCAAGTATGTGTGTCCTCTGGCACCAAAAAAAAAAAAAAAAAAAAAAAGAAAAAAGAAAGAAAGAAAGAAAGAAAGAAAAGAAAGAAAGAAAATAAACAAACAAACTCAAAAAAGCAAGGAAAGCAATATCAACCAATTATAAGGCACGAAACTTATTTGGATCCTTACTTGAACAATGAACTAAAGTCATAAGACAGTTGGGGAAGTTTGAACCCTGACTATATTTTTAATGATATTAAAAAGTTACTGTTAAGTTTTTACATGTGATAATAGTACCCTGATGATTTAAAGAAAAAAAAAAGAGTCCTATTATTTTAGAGATACTACGACTGTTATATTTATGGGTAAAATTATGTGATACTGGGATCTGTTTCAAAACCACTCAGGAGAGGTGGAAGGAGGCTGGAGAATTGGGTGGGGGTATAGATATATGGTATAATTGCCTGATAGCAGACACCGTTATCACCACTGCAGTGAGGGGAATAAGCCTGGGGCGGAGGGCATGGCTGGGTAATAGAAACTAGGACTTCTCCATTAAGTCACTACCCTAGAATGATCCCAAATCTACAGTGTCCCTGACTTTCAGAGAAAGCAGGAGCAAATTCTCTCTGGAGGGGAGTATCCTCCATTTAGTCTTGTGGGGTTCATATAGATAAACATTAAACAAGTATGAACATTAGGGTGCATATAACAATTATCATATAAACTCAGGGCACTTTTGAGCATGAAAGAGGGATGTTAAAATAATTAACAGGTATAAATAGATTGTGGAAAACATAAACCAAGATTGTCCTGCAGAAACAAAGCCATGTAGTCTCTTTGGCAAGCTGGGGAGAAAGGAAGATCCAGCCTTTCTCCCTAGAATTGGGTGGGGATGAGAGCCTGCATCTTACTCTAGGTCATTTGGAAGTTGATTTCATGCTCCAGGGCAGTGGTTCTCAAATTGTGGTCCTTAGACCAGTAGCACCAGCATCACCCAGGAACTTGCTGGAAATATAGATTCTAGTCCCCACTCCAGACCTAATAAATCAGAAACTTGAGGTGGGCCCAGCAAGATGCTTTGCAACAAACCCTCCAGGTGATTCTAATGCACCAAGTTTAAGAACCACTGGTGTAGGTAAACAGTTTTGAACTGGTATCTGTCCAGCTGTTAATGAACATTCCATAAATATCACATTGTTAGTGGTATTTTTCATTTGTTCATTTGTTTATGCCATAAGGCCCGTACACTTGCCAAAGAGAGATAGAAAGAAGGAGAAAGTGAGAAATCACGCCCCCCCTCCCCCCGGGGAGATGACCACATTGCAATCCTTTCTCCTCCTCAGATTTTGGGTGTGTATACACATGTGCCCAGTATGATTTTCAAGCCTCCAGGTCCAGGACTTAAACCACAGTTGGCCATGTGAGAGTCCAAAGCCTTAATCACCATACCACCTGCTGGCCCTGTTAATGGTATTTTAAAGCAAATAATAGCAGATAAGAAGAAAGTTACATTTTCCTAATAGTAAACTTTTTTATTTATTTATTTTTTTTGAGAGGTTTTCGCTATAGGGCGCGTGCACTCGCCAGACAGACAGAGAGAGACATAGAGACAGAAAGCAAGAAATCACCCCCCAGGGGGGATGGTCACGCCACAATCCCTTCTACTCCATTCTCCTCTCGGGATCTTGGGCACGCACACACACGCGCCCGGTGTGAGTTTTAAGCCACTGGGTCCGGGACGCGAACCATGGTCAACTTTGTGGGAGTCCAGCGACATAGCCATTACACTAACTGCTGGTTCCCCTAATAGTAAACATTTTAATAGTACCAAGTAATTCTATAAATAGAGTCTAGTAGAAGTCATTCATTGGTTATTTATTAAGGATATTGGCTCTTATCCAAAGAAGAATAAAATGCTAAAAATAATATTAATAAAACATTAAAATTGCCTTTTGGCATCTTATGTGTTTTCTAGCCCAAAGGTCTAGTGATTCTCTCAGAGAAGTGGGACAAAGCTATCACCTTCTCAAAGCAGTCCTTGATAAGGTGTATATGTGACAGGTCCTTCAAAAATTTGTGGAAGATGGAATTAAAGTATGAGTTTTTTGGTGTAAAAATTTTTAAATCCATGTAAGATATTTTCATTGTATACATTTTTCATGAACTTCGTGAAGACTTTGTGTATGTCCTTCCTGTACGCCAATTCATGGAGTTCTTGTAAGTTAAGTTCTCACCCACTTCTAGCTGAAGCAGTCCTTAGCTTGAGCTCATTCATTAGGTCTGCTGCACTTAACCTGGGACCTGAGGGGTAGCCTGATGCCATCTGTATTCTCAGATTTCCTCCAGCAAAATGAAAAACAGGGATACGTTCAGTTTTGCTCTGTATACTGGGCTTCCTGTACTAACCAGAACTAGGTTTGAGACATGTCTTAGAGGTCTTTGTGGCTTAAAACTCCACCATCTGTGAGCAAGTTTCTGGTGTGGATGTTTATCACCTCTGTATTAAGCAGACCAGGATAGGCCTCTCATTAATTGTAGCCTTGCTGGAAACTGATAAATAAATGGAGAAAAAGAGAAGTCTGCTTTCTTACGACCACACTCCAAAGAGAAACCCAGGCAGCCTCAGATGAACATATGTTTGCAGGAAGATTCTCCACACTTCCCTCAACTTCTTTTAAAATAGAACTATTACTGCGATGCAAGCCAGAAGTGCTACAGGCACTAAGGTGGTGGGGCTTGCAGCTACGAGTGGTGAAGAATTGCACTATTTTTAAAGTCCCACTTCTGGGACCAGCTACATTATTTGGGGATGGTGAATAAAAAATCTTTCTGTACCCCATTCCTCAAAGAATTGGCTTCAGTAGTTCTGTGTGAGGGACTCAGAAACCCCAATTTTGGAAGGCTCTGAGGGGATTCTGATACACAGCTTGAGTCTGAAACTGCCAGTGCTGAGTTAGAGCTGCTCTAGCCAAGGCTTGAAGGTTTTCTATATTTTAAGCTGGCATCATCGAGGGTCTTTTGCAGAGTAAGAACGCGCTGTCCTTCAGGGAGATGTGATGTTTTCAGGGGCATCTTTGTAGTCTCCCACTCAAACCTAGTCCCAATCCAGGGAATGGTGAGTCTGCCAAGGTGGGCGACTGCAGACAGGTTCTGCTCTACATCCTGGCTTCGCCACTCACCATCTCTGAGACATTCAGCAAATCGCCAAAGTCCCGTGAACTTCACTTTGCTTATCTAAACATTGGGAGAATAATACCTACTCAAGACCAGCAGGTGGTGTGGTGGTTAAGGTGCTGGATTCCCACTTGGCCAATTGCAGTTCAAATCTCAGACCCAGTGACTTGAAAATCACGCTGGGAGTGTGTGAATGTGTGCCCAGAATCTCGAGAGGAGAATGGATGAGAAGGGCGTGTGGCATAGCCATCCCCCCGGGGATTGATTTCTCACTTTCCTTCTCACTGTTTCTCTCCTGTGAGTGCTTGCACTCTATGTCAAAAACCTAAACAAGCAAACACAACCCATGTCCTTGAGAGGAGTCTCATGACAATTAACTGAAAGGATATAAATAAAATATTTAGCATATTGCCTTGTACCTAGTGGATGCTCAATACATGGTCGATATTATCCCCTCACCCAGAAGTTTGAACTGATAGAATTGCCAGGTAATTTTTTTTAAGTATTTATTTAATTTCTCATTATTATCATTTTTAAATTTGCTATAAGACATCTGTGCTCACCAGAGAGAGACAAACAGAGATAGAGAAGTGAGAAAGCAAGCTGCTAGGTGTGGGACTCAAACCCACTGTCAGCCCTGTGTGAGTCCAGTGCCCTAACCTCCATGCCACTTGCTGGCTCTGCCAAGTAATTTTTAATTTTCTGAACAGAAGCCGTGTTTTGGCCACATTTTTCTGCTAAGAGAGGTTATGTTTTAAAGGTTTTTTTAAAGTTATGTTTTAAAAGGTGAATGCAGAACCTGGATGGGTACATGTTTAAAGACTGACACTTTCTGATATAAATTGGTGATAAAGAACACATGGTCCCCTCACGTGAGGGCAGGGACCCCTTAGAGCTCCTAAATGAGGAATGACATAAAGAGAGCAGAGAGCTGAGGTGTAGGCGGCCTTTGCAGAACTTGAAGTGCAGCCTAGATGTTAGCTGTTGGCACTGACCCTTAATACCCGGGTATGACTGGATTTCACTCCATTCGGTACTCCGTGGAGAAGTCCGGCAATCACAGGTGCTTTCACAGGTCCCCCTTGACTCTGACTTCCTGCTTCATTCTAGCCTGCCCTGTTTCTCATTATATGACCCCCTCTGTTTTGTGGCCTGCCCAAACCTTGTCCTTCTGTCTGTCTTCTGCTCTCTCTTCTCTCTTTTATGCTTAGCTCATCCAGTTCACTTCAAATGCAGAACTGCGCCAGTCTGTAGTCTAGTGGGTAAAGGGGAGCTGAATCTCACATGGTGAACTGTGGTTTGAACCCCTGGCCCCAGGGGCTTGAAAAATATGTTGGGTGCATGTGCATGTTTGCCCCAAATTCTGATAGGATGAAGAATTGGAGGAGGAGGAGGATTACAGTGTGACCATGGCCCAGTAAGGAGTGCTTTCTCCCTTTCCCTCTGGAAAGTGCATAGGCCCTATGGCAATTAAATAAACAAACAAACATACAAACAAAATCAAATACAGAACAGTTTAGCTACTGCTTCTTTTTTTTTTTTTAAAGAGGTTCTTGCCTTAGGGTGTGTGGACTTGTGTGTGTGTGTGTGTGTGTGTGTGTGTGTGAGAGAGAGATATCTTGTGCTCAGGGTTTCTGTTCCCTCAGGCACATTTCAAGATATTTCCCTGACCAAAGAGAATAGCTTTGTTAAAGAAATTATGGTGCTTGCTTTTAAGATGGCAATTTATTTCTCATCTTCCTATAAACTTAAATATTTAAATAATGAACAAATCATCATGCTGAGCAAATATAGGCATGATGTGGGTGGCAGTGGTGATGTTGATGTTAGTAATGGAGAGACTGAATCCAAGAGAAATTTAGAAATGATAAGATCCCATGACAAATTTGTCATACAAGAAAAACAAAAGTAATGAGAAGGAAGAGAACAAACATTAGTGGATGCCAACATCTCATACACACTAATCTATTCATATATAATTACAGAAGATACATTCTGAGGACCCCCCCATTGGATAGTATCAAACCCTATATATACACACTATATATTAATTTCTTTCTCCTTCTTCAGTTTCATGGTGAAAAGATTAGTTCTTCTATATCTTGGCAACTTCAACATACAATTCATTTTCTTTCCTTATTAAGTTGAAAATTTTGTCTTTGCTTTTAAAGGAAGCGTCTATGGCTTCTCTTTGGCATATTCCATTAGGTCATTGGAAAAGTCATGACATATTTTTTTTTTTGTGCAAAAATCCAGCATGACTTTTCCGACGACACCATAGTTGCCAGCACCAGCACTCTGCACGTTGGGGTCATTATTAAGTAAAGTAAGGGTTACTTGAACACAGCACTGTCCTACTGTCAATCTGATAAGCCAGGTGGGGCAGGCAGCAAATATAGCATGTAAACTCTGGACAGAGGAATGGGTAATATTCTGGGTGGGATGGAGCTGAAGGGTGGGAGATTTCATCACTGTTCAAAATTTATGAATTGCTAATTTCTGAACTATTCTATTTAATATTTTTAGAGCGTGGTTGATTGAAATTACAGAAATCAAAACTGCAGATTATGAGGGGGTTATTGTAATTCAACGACAATCTTAATTTATCGGTTTTATCCTGGTTTTCCAGGAAATCAAAATTCAGAGGGTTTCATAATATGTCCAAGGCCACTCCGACAGTAAATAATAGGTTTTGGGAAACGTCATGACATATTTTTCTGTTTTACTATGCCAAAATGTGTCACGACTTTTCTGACAACACAATAGAAGATCCAGAACCCAATTTAGGTGTGATTCAAAAACCTATTATTCTTTGTATTACATTCTTAATCACTTATTGCTTCTACCACAGTGGACAGTAAGGTCCATTCTAAAAGTGCTTAGTCTAACTCTTACCTGAGCCGAATTTCATACAAAATTATTTTTGATAAAAATAATTCTTAGAAAATAGCATTATTTTCTTACAGGCTTCAACTTAGACCTTGGCTTAAATCTGTCTTTATACAGTTTCTCAGGTGCAAGGAACAGCCATCTGCTTTCTCCTAAGTGCAAATGAGGCTCCACTTTCTTACACGTAGGAGCAGGGCCAGCAGCCAGGAGTGCCAGGGAGGCCGATGTCCCAACAGTTAGTGGTGCCCAGGGATAGACTGGGCTGGCTCCCTCTCAGTGAAGGGAGTTAAGCAAAGTCTATATGACCTCTTGATTGGGACATTAGGGGGCTTCTGTCAGTCTATCCATCAATCTTCTCCAAGTACACAGATTTGGATGACAGCTTCCTATATAGGACTGTCCTTCAGAATCACTTGGGGAAGGCAAGTTTAAAATACAGATGTTGGTTCTTATTAGAGTTGATTCGGTATGTCAGGGTGGGCTCCAGGTTTGGCAACTATTGAAACAGATTGACATCTAAGTCTATAGATTCTGTCTTCAGGTGTGGGAGTCAGTCTTTATCCTTTAAAGCATGATTCCTATGGGCAGTTATAACTAGTCAAACACTATTTCCATTTCATTCTTGGAGAAGATGAAATACTGAGGTGCCTTTAAGATATCTGGGTTATACATTCTCTTTGTGATGGACAATGCTGTTTACCAACTTGTTGCTTTTACCAGACATATTTCACTTTGAAGAAACTGGATAATGTTTCTATACCAACAGGAATTAGCTAGAGGGATCAAGATGAGGTCCTTAGCTGATACTATATTTATTTATTTATTTATTTATTTAAAATGGAAGGATAAACATTGGACTGAAGTATTTGGGAAATGTCATGTGTAAAATACAGTTTTCCTTGGCGTGCTTGAAGCACATAAAGGAAACTTCCTGGGGCCGGTAGGTGGCATAGTGATTAAGGCCCTTGATTCCCACATGGTCGATCGTGGTTCAGTTCTGGACCTGCTGGCTTGCTTTCTCACTTTCCCTCTGTCTGTCTCTCTCTGATCAAACTAAGTTTCAAAAAAATGGTGATAAAAATAAATAAAATTAAATAAAAATAATTAACAGATAAAGAAAACTTCTCACAGGATTCAATGGTACATGTATATTTTTCTGGACCTTGGACAATACATTGCTCAACATTGCACCAGCTCTTAAGATGAAGTCTTCATGGATTTTTTTTTTTTTAGCCTGATTCATTCTTCTCCAAATAGATGGATGCTGGTAATAAATAATGGAAAAATATTGAATGCTAGGAAAATGACATGCAATTTTTCCTTCCTCCTTCATACAGCCCTTCTTAATAATTCATGCAGGCATCTTTTCTAGTGGCTGAGGGCCTTCCCTACCAGGGGGATATGGAGAAAGCTGAGTCTGTGGTCAGCTCTGAGGTACTGAACACCAAACCTTCTGCTTTCCAGCAGAGGGGTGGCGCTCTCAGACAAGAATGCAGCGTAGACGTGATGCCTTCCTCCACTTCTCTCACCTCGTTTCATGGTACTGAGGTTTCTTTGGCAGCTGGTCTATTTCTTCGTTTATAACTACGAAAGCTCTGTAATTAACTCCAACCCATTTCTGCTGTGTTAATTAATGTGTGCATACAGGAGGTTGCTGTTTTTCCTTAGGGTGTGATGAATAGATCTGGTTTTCATGAAAGTCACTTAGATATAGCAGTGGGCTTTGTGAAACAGTCACACCAAATAGCAATGCACAGCTGATTCTACTCAGTAAAGTCCAAGGACAAGGGTATAGAGTCATCCCAGAGGACCAGCAGGCGGCATAGTGGTTAAGGCACTGGGCTCCCATGTGGTTTGAGTACCGGATCCAGCAGCTTGAAACTCACCAGAGCACCCAGTGGCTCTCCAGTGGCCAGCATCCGTATTGCTTTGCCTCAAGGCATCTTCTGGCCAAAGCCCATCTTCCAATTCATGGGCAGGACACAAGTATTAGGAACCTGAACTCCTCTAGCTCTTCTCAACCATCGATTGATAGAAGTGGGATCTCTCTAATGTGTGTTTGATACTGGTTCCTGGAGGCACTCACCAGGATTAAGGGGTGATATGGGTGCGCACTGGCAGCATCAGCTCCACAACTGACAAGGTTTGCCATCTCCAAGATGGGGGAAAGTCCTTTCAATGTTTTTTCTTTCTTTTTTTTTTTTAAGTTTCTTTCTTTCATGACAGAGACGATAGAGAGATAGAAAGAGAAAGACAGAGAGACAGGCACCCCCAACAGAATCTTCATACTGCAATTCACCCCAGCCTCAGCCACCCAGATCACAGGCATGTGCACACATGCACTGAGCATGTACAGGGAGACCTCTGGATGCCAACCCAGGATCTTCCCATGTGGCTTCAGCATTGTGGAACATTGCGTTATCACTGTTGGCCTCAATTATATATATATATTAAAAATATATATATTTAAATTTTTTTGGAGGTTGATTTAACACTCCAGTGTTTCAATCTCTGGGACTTTACCTCAAGGAGAAATGTGTACTCTAATGACATTTTCTCTGGGCACAATCTACCAAAGAAGGAAGGCGGAGCCTGTGAGGAGAATCTTAAGTAACTGAAACGTTGATGTTACCGCCTGACCCCCTGGGAGTGGAGGCTGTTATTCTCCGGGTCTGGTCATGGTCTGAAACCCTAAGAGAGGGCAAACCACACGATCTTACTCAAATTCACCCTTGGATAAGGCAGTGCTATCTACTGTCTTCAAGTGAGAAAACAGGCTCAGGGATAGCGACGGATTTGCCCAAGTCATACAGCTGGAAAAGTTGCATAGAGTGGAGGCCAGGACCACCTGGTGATAGAAGTGGTGCCCTTTCCGTGATACCTAGTGGCTCCGTCAGTTAGATGACCTTTCAGATGTGCCATATGAATTAATAATGATATAATTATGTGCTGCTTTTTGTGCCAACTGATATCCAGACAAGTGGCAGGAAGTCATTTTTCCTATGGGGGAATATGTAGCACTGACTCTCTGACCTCTCTCCCATAAGGTGCATGCAGCTGCTGGAGTCTGGCATCAAGATCTTGAGCCTATCAAGTCAGCTGGCTCTGGGCTGAACCATATTCTTGATCTATTACTAGTTCCTCCTGAAGTATTAACTATACAGATAGTTGCTAAAATCCGTGTTAGAAAAACATAAGATGCTAATAAAGCTTGGCTCTCCTTGATCCTCCTGTTACTGAAGTTAAGGTGCTCATGGGTCCATAACCACCACTCGGCTCCTTTAGAACAGCTCCTGATCCATAGCTCCTGCTGCAGGGAGGACTGGCTGTCCATGTCTGTGCCACTGTGTCTGTGTTCGTGAGCACATGGGTGGACATTTGATCAAGGGAAAACCAATCCGATCACGTTTTCTGTCCTGGGAATTGAGCTCAGTGGCTCTGAGGGACTGAGTAGTCACACTGTGGCAAATTACACTGCAGAATCGTGTCTGAGCCTTAGATATGGGGCAGCAGAGAACAGGCAGATACTTGCAGGGGAGCAGAGACAAAAGAACAGATGGCTCTGTCGGAATGAGTTTTGACTCCTGAACCCCCACCCCTACCCCTCTGCTCCTGGGATTAGACTTTCCTCCCCTTACTTGTCTATTAGGTTGTCAGAAAATATATGATATATTTTCTATATTTTTCCATGCAAAAATGCGTCATGACTTTCCCAGTGACCCAGTAAGAGTCACATAATTATGCTTAAAAAAATTGCCCTTACAGATATAGCTTGGAAGGGAGAGTGGGTTCCCATCATCCAGATGATCCTCACTCAGTCAAGGCCATTTAGACAAGAGCCTGTGGGCTTTGACCACAAACACCACCTCACCAAGGGCGTGGAACCTTTCTCCATGCTGGCAAGGAACAGTGGTGGTTAAGCACACGTGTGAAAATTCAGACTGTGTGCATACTCCCAACATTGATCAGGGCCCAGTCTCCTTATTGACACAAACAGAATCACAACCACCCAAAGAGATGAATCCTGATAGTAGTGGAGGCACAGAAAAGTTGAGTCAGATTTCCAGGTGTTTCCAGAGAGAAGTCCATCTGCAGTTTATCATTTTGCTGTGATAGTTCCAGGGGAGTGAATTGTGATTGATTTGTTTAAATAATAACCTAAAAAAGCCTAGAATATTGAATATATATAAACCACTTCAGTCCAATAAGCCCAAGACTACAGATATAATCTGTAGTTCAATAAAATCAGACTCATTGGCCCATTTTTTAAAACATTTTTTCTTATGGGACCAGTAGTTAGCATAATGGCTATGAGCTAGACTTCCATGTAGTCGACTGCTGTTCGAGTCCTGCACCCGGTGGCTTAAACTCACACCGGGCACATGTGCATGCATGCCAAGTTCTTGAGAGGAGAATGGAGGAGAGGAGATTGTGGTGTGGCCATCCCCCCTAGGGGGTGATTTCTCGCTTTCTGTCTCTCCATCTCTCTCTGTCTCTCTGGTGAGCGCGTGCGCCCTATAGCAAAACCTCTCCAAAAAAAAAAAAAGTTTTTTCTTGTTGTTTTGTTGTCTTCCAGCATGTACTTGTTGGGAGAAGGGGGTAGGGGAAGACAGAGACAAAGAGGGAGAAATCACCCCCACGGGGAATGGCCTCACTGCAATCCCTTCTCCTCCATTCTCCTCTTGGCATTTTGGACATACCCGCACATACACCCGGTGTGGTTTTGAAGCCAGTCGGTTTGGGACTCAAATCCCGCAGTTGGCCTTGTGAGATCCAGCTCCCTTAACCTCCACACCACCTGTTGACCCACATTGGTCCACTTCTATGATGGAGGCTGAATATAAGAAGAACTGTGGTTCATCTCACCACATACAGAAAAAGAATTGCTAAGGGATTTGGGGAGAGGATAAAGGGTAGGTAAAATGAAAACAAAACTTCAAAGCAAAGCAGTGCTGGGTATAAGAAGGTTGACAACAGGTCTGAATTGTAAATTGAACCTAGGCTCTGGTTTCCCTAACGACAACAACAAAGTAAGATAAATGTGTATGTTGTCTTCAGAAATCCTTACCTGAAGCACTACACCTGAGCTGGAAATCAAGGCTGCTTCTCTGTGGCAAAGTGATGTAGAACCTCCAGGCAAGAGTGAGATTTTTCATTCTTGCTGATATAATTTCCAGCCGTGAATTTTCTGATAGTCTCTGGTTTTAGACATGAGGAATTTTCAGAATGCAAGAAAATATTGTAGTGGTTTCTCACACAGGGCTATGTTGTGTGGCGCGTCCTTGGGAGAAATATTGTCTCCTATTTGCAGCCAACCTTCTCTGTCCCTGTTATCTCAACCTGATGCATGGCAGGGTAGAATTTTATCTTTTGTCTAGGCTAGTTTTTACTTTGTCGAAACTTTGGGGCTCTTGGAAGGAGAATGCAACGGCTAATGAGTCACTGCTCTTCAGTTTTCCCAAAACTTGTGAATAGATCGTTCCAAAGCTTGTAGCTGTTCTACATGAACACAGGTCATTAATGGTTTTGGGGAGCTTCTAGCTCTGCTGATTTTGTCACTGGGATTTCCCAGTCTTGCAGAGTATAACACAAGACATTGCTCCCACCTTTGAATCTCTCATGCTCCAATTTCCTGATTTTCCATATGAAAATATGTACCAATATGTGCTTAAGTTATTTTTTTAAATATTTTTTGCACATCTTTTTTTTAAGAATTAATTAATTAATTTAAAAAAATTGCTACAGGGCATGTGCACTCATCAGAGAGAGACAGAGAGAGAGAGAGGAAGTGAGAAAGCAAGCCACCAGGTCCGAG
>NW_006159539.1:6748757-6754120 GCF_000334495.1 Tupaia belangeri chinensis
TTTTTTTAGGCAACTATTTGACAGTGAAGTTTGAATAATGGACATATTGGAATAAGCAGGGTTTGTGAGCTCCCAAATGATTAGGATCACCTCTCCCTTTCTTGGGGACTCTCAGTCTTCACAGCAGCTCTGCCCTTCTTGCATATGAGAGCACTATAGCTAAGAGAGGTTAAGTTCAAGGTCATGCAGCTGATTAGTGGCAGAGCCAGAATGTGGATCTTGAGCAGTCTGGCTCTGAAACCTGTGCTCTTAAACGCAATGCTATGAAAAAAACGGGAATACATGGGATCATAGCACCTGGATCACAGCAGCCAGGCTTCCTGGGTTGAATCATAGGTCTGCTGTGACCTTGCGCGAGTGGCTAGCCCTTTCTGGGCCTCAGTTGCATCATCTCTAAAACTGAGATAAGAATAGTACTTACCAGTGCCAGCAGGTGGTATGGTGGTAGGGGTACTGGACTCCCACGTGGTCCACCACAGTTCAAGTCCTGGTCCTGGCAGCTTGCCTTCTTACTTTCTCTCTCTCCTTGGTGAACATATATGCCCTATACCAAATTGATAATAATAATATTAATAAATAAAATTAAATAAACCTTTTTTTAAAAAAAGGAATAGTATTTACCAAACAGGGTCATTAAGGTAATTGAGTGAGTTTTTTTATGTGAAACACAAGTAAGTGTTTTACAAGTCAGTAGTAACTTAACTATCTTCATTTCTGAGAACAAAGAGTTAGGGTGTTTGGTATTGCACATTGGTGAGACAACCAAGCTGGTGGCATATCTGCTCTGGAATATTTGGGCCAGAGCAGTGTCTGCAGCTCCAGCCTCTCTGCCTACTCAGACCAGCTCAGTGCAGTATACTGCAATTGATGTCAAATGCTTTGCACTTGCCCGGTCTGTGGGTTTGGGTCGTGTGTCAAGTTGGCAGCTAATTTTCTCAGAGGGTTGTTTGGAGTACATCTCAAAGGCTATGCCTGTAGTCATAAAACACACAGACCCAGCCAAAATGGTCATCAACCCTCCTCGTGATCAGTATGGATTGCTGCAGCTTTATTGATCGTGCAGCAATCTCTTGCTCTCATGAAAAAGCCCAACGCTTCACCCACATAGACCCGTTTTGCTGCTTTGTACTTCCTTTTCTTTTGGTATTTTGGCAAAGTTTGTGAATTACCAATGTTCCAGGGAGTGCTTTACAGTAGTTGGCTGTTGCCAAATCTGCCTTGCTCATGGGTCATGAAGACAGAATATCCTCAGTCTTATCACCCCCCATCCACCCCCTCGCTACACCATCTGCAGAATCTTTTCTGAAGCACCAATCTGATTGTATCACTTTGTTGGTTAAAACTCTTCCGTAAGAAGGAAACTTTTTGAAGTGTAGGTATGCAAATGCACCCAGCATGTTTTTCGAGGTGCTGAGCCCAGGACTTGAACTACGCAGCTGGCCATGTGGGATCCAGTTTCCTTACCCACCATGCCACTGGTTGGCATGGAGGGGATTTTAATTCACAGACATGTGGAATCTGAGGTAGCAATAATAAAAGAAAAGGTTTTTCTGAAATAGCTCTCCAAAGTTGTGACATTTCTGTGTGTCTCATTCAAAGATGGTTCCATCCTCTCCTGGGTAGGCCAGACTCTTAGCATTGGGCCTTCTGGTGGCAGTCCTGTGTGATTCAGCTTCAGCTGTGGACACTAAGCAGAGTGGGGGTGAGCTCATCGAGGGCTGTCTTCATTTCAGAGTAAGGGGGACTTTGACTTTTCCCGTTCTGGGGTTCATAGAAAAGATGTCATGGGAAGGTGGATTGACATACAGTTCTCTGAGAGCATAGATGTGGGGGTTCTCTCCATCAGCCCTGTAGCTGAGATGTAGTGGGGCAGTTTATTCAGACACGTGACTATACATCATGTCCTGTTCTATCGTGTAACTCAGTGCCCTGCGTAAAGGAAGCTTGTCCAACAAAGTATCCATCATAACACATGCATAGCGGTCTGCTTCTCCATCTCACCCTTTCCCCACTAATAAAAGGAAAGTCATAATACCATGTCCCTGACATGTCACAAACTGATGTACCAGGTAATTGAAGGGAAAGGAAAGAAAACTAACATTTCCTTATTTCCAAGAGCCACCATTTTATACATATTATCTAATTTGCTTTTCACTTTGTCTCTGTGATGTAGGTGGTCATTAACTCACTTGATAGATGAAGAATCTAAGGTTTAAGGACCAGCAGATGGTGTAATGGTTATGTTGCTGGACTCCCATGTGGCTGACCACGGTTCAAGTCCTGGACTGGTGCCTTGAAACTCACGCTGGGCATGTGTGTGTGTGTGTGTGTGTGTGTGTGTGTGCACAAACTCCCAAGAGGGAAATGGAGGAGAAGGGATCGCAACCTTGCCACCTGGGGGGTGATTTCTCACTTTCCGTCTCTCTCTGGCAAGCACATGCACCCTATAGCAAAAAAAAAAAAAAAAATTATCTTAAAAAAAAAAAGAATCTAAGGTTTAGAAAGCATAATCCTTTTTCCAAGAGTCATGTGGCTAGTAAACTGAGATCAGAACTCAAAATCTCATCCACCTGACTCCAGAGCCCATGAACTTCCACTTACTGAATTTCCTTTTCTACCGATAATAGATACTTAGGCAAGTCATTATCATGCTTCTACTTAATTCCAAGAGTGAAGGGGTGGGTGGGTTTCAGTGTTTGGTGCTGGGGCTACAGAGATGAATGAGATATATATTCTCAAGTCTCTCTCACGCATTAAATTCACAGTATTGTAAATGTTAAGTGTCTAGACAGTTCATAAAAGATGAAGATAGATACAGCATCTTGTTAACAATATTAGCAATTAAGTAACTTCTGATAATATTGCAGTTTTTTTTGGTGGGGGCGCAAGGCAATCATTTAGGGTATTAAGCAAGTTTTGAAAATAAGACATGTAGAAATGATGAGCAGATGAAAGTGTCAACATTTTCAAAGGCCGGGAGGAAAATTCAGTTTATGTTCCATCCTGTCCTTGGCAAATAGTCAGTTCCCTCCTCCTCTGCCTGTTAATCACTAGTGAGTATGGATCTGGCTTGTTTACAGCTTTGATCTGTTTGCTCGTTGACATTCCCACAGCTCTGAGACTAGAGTTTTCATTTCCTTTGCCATCTCGATGAATGCCTAGGCAATTACGTAGTAAAATATGAACTCTAATAAAATCAACTCCATGGTGGGGCTTAGTCTATGGGGAAGACTAGATGGCATCCTATAAGAAAAGAAGAAATCTGGGGACCAGCAGTTAACGTAATGGCTATGTCACTGGGCTCCCATGTAGTCGACCATGGTTTGTGTCCTGGACCCGGTGGCTTAAAACTCACACCGGGCGCGTGTGCGTGCCTGCCCAAGATCCCGAGAGGAGAATGGAGGAGAAGAGATTGCGGCGTGACCATCCCCCCTGGGGGGTGATTTCTCGCTTTCTGTCTCTATGTCTCTCTCTGTCTGTCTGGCGAGCACACGAGCCCTATAGCGAAAACCTCTCAAAAAAAAAAAAAAAAAAAAAAAAGAAAGAAACAAAGAAAGAAAAGAAGAAATCTGTGATGGATGAAATCTCCATGGGTATGTGAAGAGTTTTGGAGATATTTGCCTCAAAGTTTTGACCCATAACAAGTCATAAATGGTAAGCTGGATATTAAAAGTGGATGTAACACTCAAGTGTAGAACCTGAACAATTGTCTATACAGTTCCTATCCAAACTGCTTTTTTCAAAGTGTCTATATCATTAAGACCAAATATTTTCTGGGCAATTGATCCACCTCTTCGAGTGTCTACGTGCTAGTTCCATAGTACACAAAAGAAAGCCAAATGACAGTATCGGGGTAATCTAAGTGAAGGCTACGTTTCTGCATGTTCACCTGAGTCATTTAATCCTGATTTACGTGTAATCTGGATTACGTCAAATGATCATAGCAACATAGCAGGTTTTTCTTTCTTTCTTTCTTTCTTTCTTTCTTTCTTTCTTTCTTTCTTTCTTTCTTTCTTTCTTTCTTTCTTCTTTTTTCTCTTTTTGGCTAATTGCTGATCCTTTGGCTCTCAACTCTAAGGCTTTCTTGGGGAAATCTTTCTAGATATAAGACTAGTTAAATCCCCTCATCAATTACCCCAAAGAGTTCTTTTTCCTTTCCTTTTGTGGAATGTATGTATTTGCAATGTCTCTCCCTTAGAATATGCGCTTGGTGAGGATGGGATCAATGGGTCTAGCCTTGGCACAGTGACTGGCACATGATGGTTCCTCAAATGAGGCCGTTCAGTGAGTAAACAGGAAGAGGCAGTACAACATTTAGCATCCTCACGTATGTGGACAAATAATAATTCTCTGTAATAGTTTCTGCACTTGTCAGTTCTAGTTGCTTCTACATTTGAGTGTGATTTATGGTTAATACCCCAGAGATTTGTGAATTTCTTTCCCTTTACAAATGACTTTTTCTTTTTCTTTCTTTCTTTTTTGTTATTTATTATTATATTTTTTAATGCTAGAAATATAGGCTGGCATGGAAGGGTAAAAGAGAGAAAGAATATACTTCCCCAATGGGGCCTTGTCATGCCACAATCCTTTCTCTTTAGGTTTTTGTCATAGGGCATGTGCACTTGCAGGAGAGAGATAGAGAGAGGAAAAGTGAGAAATCACCCCCCACCAGGTGGATGGCCACACTGCTATTTCTTCTTTATTTTCCTCTTAGGATTTTGGGCATGTCTGCATATGCACCCAGTGTGATTTTCAAACTGGGTCTGGGACTTGAACTGTGGTCGGCCATGTGGGAATCCAGTTCCCTCACCTCAATGCCACATGCTGGCCAAGCCACAATCCTTTTGTTTTCGATTTCTCCATCTCATCAGGATCCTGGACACACATGCCTGGATATTTCCGTCAGGACCTGGGTTCAGACTCTGGTTGGTCATGTGGAATCTAGTTTCCACTGCATAACTCTTAACCACTGTGCTGTGGGGCTAGCCCACAAGCATCATTTTTAAAGATGGTAGGGGGAGATTCAGATGAAGTTCTTATAAAGACGGATATTCCTGAGCTCTGCCATGGAAACAGACATTTGAAGTTGTTTCTTCCAGCTATGACTTGATATTGACCCATCTTAGATGCCTTTGTTGATGGTGGCACAGTCTGAGGTGGCTGGATGAGCCTCTGACAGTGTGGTGGCTCAGAACAACCAAAAATAATTGGCCTCCAGGAGAATCAGATTTGTGGACTTACCCTGAGAAGAATCGTCAGAACTATCCTCATCATTGAAACCAGACTCGGGTTCATAATCTTATTTCAGAGGCTAGAAGTGGGAACTTACAGATTTTTAGTTTTTTTTTTTTTTTTTTTTTAGG
>NW_006159539.1:6754468-6786106 GCF_000334495.1 Tupaia belangeri chinensis
AGATTTTTAGTTTTTTTTTTTTTTTTAGGTTTTTGCTATAGGGCACGTGTGCTCGCCAGACAGACAGAGAGAGACAGAGAGACAGAAAGCGAGGGGGGATGGCCATGCCGCAATCCTTTCTCATCCATTCTCCTCTCGGGATCTTGGGCATGCACACACACACGCCCGGTGTGAGTTTAAGCCACTGGGTCCAGGACGCGAACCGCGGTCGACTACATGGGAGTCCAATGACATAGCCATTACGCTAACTGCTGGTCCCCAGATTTTGAGCTTTTTGAGCTACCTTTTATGCAGTTATGTGTGCAGGCATGCATCACAAAGATTAATGCGAGGCTCTAAATTTAGTGCAGGAGCTGAAGCAAAGCATAATGGCAACTGATGGATGGTCACATACCAGGCCTTAAGAGATTTTTAGAGACCAGCAGATGGCATGACGGTTATGTCGCTGGACTCCCATGTAGTCGACTGGAATTTGAGCCCTGGATCCAGCAGCTTAAAAACTCACACCAGGCATGTGTGCATGCATCCCCAAAATCCTAAGAGAGTGTAGGAGAAGGGATTGTGGCACGGCCATAATTTCTTGGCAGGTGATTTCTTGTTTTCTGTCTCTTTGTCTCTCCAGTGATAGAATGTGCCTTATAGCAAAAATCTCTCTCTCTTGAAAATGAAGAGATTTCTAAAAAGGACGGAGCCAGCAAGTGGTGTGGTGGTTAAGGGCGCTGGACTCCTACATGGCTGACTGCAGTTCAAGTCCTGGACTTGGTGGGGCTTTCTCTCTCTCTTTCTCACTCACTCACTCTGTCTCTCTCTGGTCAAATTAAATAAATAAATAATGTTACATAAAATAATTATTAAAAAAAAGGAAAAGGAGAGTGATGCTTCTTGCTTAAACTGATTCTTGTCTTAAATTAACTGTGAGAGAAGCATTCTCCTTCTCTTTTGTATAAACCTTGTCTCTCCTACTTGAATTTATTTTGAAGTGTCAGTATGTTTTTAATTTGAATGTACTTCTTATCAGAAGACCACTAATAATGTGGTTTTAAACTATTTGACACCTAGGGATGACTGTTTCAAAATGAAAGAAGAAAATGGAAAATTCCAATGTTTCATTTTTCCTCTTTGTCTTTTAGCCTTAAAGCTCTTTATAAACACTATAGTGTAAATATAGGTGTGTATGTCTGCCTGCCTGCCTGCCTGTCTGTCTATCTGTCTCTAGGTATATATTGCACAAAAACATACAATCCAGGTGGAACTAAAATCTTTCTAATTATAGGAGATCCAGAGACTATTAAGCTTCTCACATGGCTTTCCAAATACCCCGTACACATTAATAATGAGTCCTTCATGGAAGAAGTGATGCTCAGACAAGTGACAGCCTCATGATGGTTGTCAAAGCAATCACTCCATTTGGTCACAGTTTATCTAATTGGTTAATTGAGTGAACCATCATTTAAAGATAATGAGCTTAAGAAAAACTTTTCCCAAAAGGCTTTAGAATAGTAAAAAGTAGTGTTCTTATGTATATATAAAAAGGAAAGAAAGAAAATATTACCTACCTTTTAAAAATCCCCAGTGCTATGAGACGTTTTAGCCCTAAGGTTCTCAGACTCTCTCTTCTGATATAAGTTCAAACCAAGATATGGTTTGGTGAGGATTTGCATGTAATTTTTTCTTATTCATCTTCTTCTTCTTAAAATTGGTTATTTAATTTTATTTATTATTATTATTATTATTGTTTAATTTGCTATTGGGCATGTGTGCTCACCAGAGAGAGACAGAGAAAGAGAGAGAGAGGGAAAGTGAGAAAGCAAGCCACCAGGTCCAGGACCTGAATCACAGTTGGCCAAGTTGTAATCCAGCGCCTTAACCACCACGCCACCTGCTGACCTGTTCTTACTCATCTTCTAAGGTTGGGCTTATGTTATGTTTCTGAATTATAAGCATTCCTTTCCACTGTGTATACATAACTGCATGGACTGAGTCACAGTACATGGTTCACACCTGGGCCCACCATTGATTTGCTACACGTTCTTCGGCAAGTCATTTAATTTCTCAGAGCCTTAATTTTCTCATCTATAAAACGGCGATGATAATGGTTCCCTCCTGAATGGATTAGCAATTGTTTATAAAATGTTTGGCACAATGCCTGGAACATTGCAAATGGTACCCATTAATACCTTACCTGGGCACCATGAACTGAATGTCATATGCTGTGGGATTTGATGAGTAGATGCCTTTTTTTTTTTTTTTTTTTTTTACTGGAGGGGTTATTTGGCTTTGGATAATGCTGTCTGTAATGTCCCCTTTTCCGTAGTCTTCCCCAAGGTCCTGTTCTTGGAGCCTATGCTGTCTTCTGAGGTATCACCTTAGTACCTTCCTAGTCCCCAATTTTTCTTCTTTAGCTTTTTTTCTTTTCCTAATTGCTTGTCAGCTGCTTCTTTCTTTGTGATCTTGAAAAATGCCTACTCATGGCTTACCTGCTTCTTCAAAGCCATATGTTTCATTTTATCATTGGCATCCAGCTTATCTATCTGACCTTCACCACTTTATTCAGAATTCAGGCAGTCAGATGCAATTTCCCTTCATCTCTTCAAACGTTGGCTTAAAAACTCTAAGTCAGAATGTCACAATGGCTGTCTTAAGAGCTCTTAGACTATTTTCTATAAACATACAGAGGATGGTATGCATATATATTCAGTCTATATGTTAGTGTAATAACATTATTCTGAATCTACTTCAAGTAACATAAGTATTTATACAAGTGTCTTTCATTTTTAAAGAGTCATGATGTTGGAAATGACTCCATTCTATCTTTGGAACTTTTGAAACATATCCTGTCCATGTAGTTAAATATCAATTAAAGAGCTGTTAAGGAAAAAACAAAAACAAAAACAAACCTCCAAAATCAAATTTATCTTGATTTCTAGTTCACAAAGATGTATAGCATATTTCTATCTCTCTCTTTTTTTTTTTTTTTTGAGAGATGTTTGCTATAGGGCGTGTGTGCTCGCCAGACAGACAGAGAGAGACAGACAGAAAGCGAGAAATCACCCCCCCCCCAGGGGGATGGTCACGCTGCAATCCCTTCTCCTCCATTCTCCTCTCGGGATCTTGGGCACGCACGCACACGCACCCGGTGTGAGTTTCAAGCCACCAGGTCCGGGACGCGAACCGCGGTCGACTACGTGGGAGTCCAGCAACATTGCCATTACGCTAACTGCTGGTCCCTATTTATTTTTTTCTTTTTTGAGAAGTTTTCTCTATAGGGTGCGTACACTTGCCAGAAAAACAGAGAGAGACAGAAAGTGAGAAATCACCCCCCGGGGGGATGGCCACACTGCAATCCCTTCTCCTCCATTCTCCTCTCGGGATCTTGGGCACGCACGCACACGCACCCGGTGTGAGTTTCAAGCCACCAGGTCCGGGACGCGAACCGCGGTCGACTACGTGGGAGTCCAGCAACATTGCCATTATGCTAACTGCTGGTCCCATATCTCTCTATTTTTTCATGTTTGCTTCTATTTGGATTTTTGCAAGTACTTCTTCTGACAAGATATGGATGATGTTTTTCTTCCTTCCATTGAGCTAATCTCTGCTTCACCTATAAGGTATGGTACTGTCAGGGCACAGTGATGAGAAAGATTCTGTTTTTTGTTGGCCCAGAGGTTGTAGCTATGTTATGTGTTTTTTTTGTTGTTGTTGTTTTGTTTTGTTTTGGGGGTTTTCTCTTAGGGCGTGTGAGCTTGGGGAAGGGAGAAACGACAGTGAGAGAGTAAGTGAGAAATCACCCCTGGGGAGAGGATGGCCTTCCTGCAATACCTTCTCCTGTCATCTTGGGTATACATGCACACATTCCCTGTGTGATTTTTAAGCCACCAGATCCAGGACTTGAACTGCTTTTGGCCATCTGAAGAGTCCAGCAATGTAACCACTACACCATCTGCTGGTCCTGCTATATTATGTTTTGCTCAGTAAAGCATAGGGGGAAGAATGGAGTGTAGATTTTTCTGGCCCCCTCACACAGGTACATCCCTTGGGGTTTCCTTGAGAAAATAGTCTGAACCTTTGCAAAGATAAATTGTTGCACTGTAAAAGTGATAAGCTGGTAAGTAGGGTGATAACAATGGCTACCATTTATTCAACCACTATCTGATCACAGTCATTCTTAACCCCCTGAGGGAGATCTCATTATCTCCTTTCTCAGATCATGGAAAGTAAAGCTGATAGAGTTTAAGTAACTTGCTCAAGGTCCTGTTGCTATGGCCTGACTCTGTATCCCGAGCTCAACATCACAATGCTCTATGATGCTAATTCTGGCTTTATCATCCCTGTGTCCTGACGCTCAGTGAGGTGTGACCCAAGCCCTCCTCAGATGAGATCCTGACTGAGCCTCCTTTAGTCTGTCTTCATCACCATGGACAGGAGGGTTCTTTATGGATTATTACACTATGGTATTTTTCTCTGAATAAAGGTGTGAATTTTGGCATGGAATCACCTATTTACTTTCTCCTAACAAAATATGCCCTGGTCCATCTGGATATTTATCCATGAGATATGGAATGAAAGAAGCCTGATACTGATTTATTTTACACCCAAAGCTGATGACTTTAAGCCTCTGGAGACCTATTTGGCAACTCACTGTCATAAACATGTTTCATTTTATGTTAATGAGACCAATGATACAGTGTAAATGAGTTTCTTTATGTAAGTGAGATAAACTATTGAACAAAAATTATATGTAAAACATATTATGGTGGATTAGCATCACAAAAATAAATAGAAAAACACACACAGGGTTGGACAAAGCTATGTTCAAAGCCCACCTCCACAATTTATTAGTTTTGTGTCCTTTTGCAAGTCAACCTTTCTGAGACTTGGTTTTGAAGAAGAGGTGATCATACCTACCAAAAAGGTTATTGAACAAGTTATAGAAATGTGATTAACCTATAAAAAGAAGACATTTTTCAAGTCTTTCTTAGGTAGTTTGCTTAAAAGTTTGAGATACCAACAAAAAACATGAAGGAGACTTCTTTTCGGGGCTTGTTTATCTTTTAAAACTACTTACTTTTCCCTTTTTTTTTTTTAAAAGATATTTTTGTTATAGGACATATGTGCTCACTGTAGAGACAGACAGAGACAGAGAAACAGAAAGCAAGAAATCACTCCCCAGTGGGATGGCCATGCTGCAGTCACTTCTTTCTTCTCCTTTCAGGATTTTGGGCACACATGCACATGTGCCTGGCATGAGTTTTAAGCTGCCGTCGGACTTGAACCACAGTTGACTATGCGCAAGCCCAGCAATGTAACCATTATGCCATCTGCTGATCCCTAGTTTTCCTTTTTTTTTTTTTTTGTTAGCAATATGAGATCACTGTTTGAATGTACTCTGTTCTTGTTATCAGTGACAGAGAAATCCTGAGTCACACACAAGGCACACTTTTAAGAAAAACTGACAGGCATTTAACATTTCACAAGCATCTATCCCTGGATGCATGAACACTATTTTTTTTTTTTTTTTGAGAGATTTTCACTGTAGGGCGCGTGCGCTCGCCAGACAGACAAAGAGAGACAGAGAGACAGAAAGCGAGAAATCACCCCCCAGGGGGGATGGTCACGCCACAATCCCTTCTCCTCCATTCTCCTCTTGGGATCTTGGGCACGCACGCACACGCGCCCGGCGTGAGTTTTTTTAAGCCACCGGGTCCGGGACACGAACCGCGGTCGACTACGTGGGAGTCCAGCGACATAGCCATTACGCTAACTGCTGGTTCCCAACACTATATTTTTTTAAAAAGGGCCTATTGGCATTACATTTGATGGCATATTGTTGGAGGTGAATAATTTATCCAGCGTGACTTCTTGAGGAAATATTTCTTTGTATTTGCAAATGGATTCTTCCTTCTGATTACTCAATAGATTTAGTGCATGAGCAAAATGAATTGTGTAATGCACTTAAATGTTCCTCATCAAGAGATGAATTTCAGAGTCTCACATTTAATCAATAATTTTCTATGTGACAGCAGAATAGGAGAACATTCCCAAGAGTTTGCACACCAGTCTCTGAATGCCACAGATAAAGGTCACTGTCCAGCGTGCTGAAAACTGCTGCTGCTGTGTGAAAGCACTGGCCTTGGCTTTGTTTTCCAGAAGGCACCTCATTCTACAATGATATCTAATTCAACGTTTAAAAATACTTCAGAACAGTAAAGTGTCCCATGGTTCATAGTTTAACAAATGTCATACATTGCTTGATACCTACAAAAATAATTCTGGAGCATTCTGATTTTATGTTTTATAAACTATAACAACATATACAACTGATTTTCCTGGCTACAAAGAGAAGGAGGTTTATATAATTTTGTAGAGTGTAAAATGTAATTTAATAATTTTCTCTGCTTACTTGCAAGGAAGTAGCACTTGAAAATTTTGGTTTCTCAGAGGCTGAGTATTTTCCTTATTTAATTTCAGAGATTATTTATTTATTTAGGGATTTTTGCTATAGGGTATGTGCACTCACCAGAGAGACAGAGAAATAGACCATGAGAAATCAACCCCTGGAAGGGGGTTGCTATGCTGCAATCCTTTGTCCTCCATTCTCCTCTTGGGATTTTGGGCACACATGCACACAAGCTCGGCGTGAGTTGTAAGCCGCCAGGTCCAGGACTTGAACCGCAGCTGACTACGTTGGAGTCCAACGACATAACTATTACGTCACCTGATGGTCCCTATTTATTTAATTTTAAAAGACAGGATTTCGGCATGCTGAGATCTCTTGCCTCAGCCTCCCTGCTGGAACCGCAGGCATGCGCCACTGCACTTACCCTTTTTCAGTCAAGGTCTTAGTTTAGAACCCAGGACAGGGGTGAATAGTAGAACATATGCTTACCTTCTCAAGTCGAGAGGATTTTAGTCAATCTTTACCTTGAACATGAATGTGCAGTTGGAATAGTGTAAGATATCAATATTCAGAGACATTTTTGAGAAAT
Organism: Tupaia belangeri chinensis; assembly: GCF_000334495.1. NCBI lineage: Eukaryota > Metazoa > Chordata > Mammalia > Scandentia > Tupaiidae > Tupaia > Tupaia belangeri. The sequence goes on from NW_006159539.1 coordinate 6,761,455, forward strand.
ATAACTTGAAAGCACTTACTTTTATGATGATCAAGTATTAAAGGTTGTCTTTCTTATTGATCCTGATCTAATAGGTTCTAACACCGCACCCTGCTTTATCTGCATCCTCTTTAATATATTTTATGTGCATAGATAGCATTGATCTTTGGTTTTGTTCTAGTTCTTTCTTTTTCATGGAGTGTTTTTAAAAAATAATTATTTTATTTAACTTTATTTTTATTTTTAATTTGATTAGAGAGAGACAGAGTGAAAAACAGAGAGAGAAAGAGAGAGAGGGAAACTGAGAAAGCAAGCCACCAGGTGCAGGACTCAGACCACAGCTGGCCACGTGGGAGAGCTAGTAACCCCAACACCATGCCACCTGCTGGCCCCGAGTGTTATTTTGAAATATCTATCCCTGTTACCCAGGCTACCCTTGAGCTAGTGATCCTCCCACCTCACCCTCCCTAAGTCACTGGGGTCATAGGCATACACCATCACGCCTGACCTTTAAGTTGGAAATAGAACCAGGACATCTTGGGACCCGAAGATGGTGTAATGGTTGTGTTGCTGGACTCCCACGCGTGACTGACCGCGGTTCGAGTCCCAGACCTGCTGGGCTGTGTGTGTGTATGCCCAGGATCCTGAGAGGAGACTGAAGGAGAAGGGATTGCAGCATGGCCATACCCCCAGGGGGTGATTTCTTGCTTTCTGTCTCTCCAGCGAGCATATGTACCCTATAGCCAAAAACCTCTCCTAAAAATAAATAAATAAATAAAAAGAACCAGGGCACCCCATGTGATCCCAGCTTATGGAGCACAGTGTCCTAGTGGTGCCTACCTCTGCAGCTGGCCCTGTATTTCTATTAAGCATGAGGTTTCGGTGCTTACAGCTCTTTGAAGAAACTATGTAATTGAAAATTAAGTGAGCTTTGAGTCACTATATTTGGACTTAATTGAAAACTACAATACCCTAATAAGCAAAATAGGAATCATCATGAAACCTGTGCACTCATAAAATATCCAAACACATATTACTATGAAATTTGGCGCTGAAAATGAAACCTATTATATTAAGACAATTCATTAGCCTTCATTTAATTATTTTATTTTGTCCATAAATTTTCCTATACTCATTTTACTTGGAAACAAATAATTACAGAGAGACCAAATGACATAGAGTTCTGCAATATAACCTACCTTCTATCTAGGCCAGGAAAGAACCCAGTAAGGGGTTTGTCAATAGAATATACGCTTACTCTTGCAAGGCCAGAGGACTATACAGTCCAAAGAATATTCTTTACCTTGAACTCATATGAATGCATAGTTTGAATAATGTAGGTTATTTAGAGGCTTTTTTGAAAAAAAAAAAGTGAAAGCACTTGTTTTTATAACCCAATTAATTTTTAAGAATTGCAGACTGTTGTTCTTTTTGATCATGATCTAAGATCCTTTAATACTAAGCTCTGGTTTATCTGTATCCTCTTTTATATATTTTAGATGTATAGATGGCATCATACCATAGTTTTGTTCTTCCTTTTCATAGAGTTCTATTTTTAAAATCTTTTTTATTCTTCACATTTAATCATTGTGCATCTCCATAGCACACAATATAGTGTTTCAAAAACATGCATCACGCTACAGTCAAATCAAGGATATGACCATATTCACCTTTTCCATTGAAGAACTTTACATTTTTATGTCTGTCAAGTACTTTCTCCCTAAGCCCCTCCCACCTACCCCCAGCCAATGGCTTTTTAATTTTTAACGAAATTCTTTCCTTCTGTTTTACAAGGTCAGGAAACGCTTCTTGATTTTTCTCGTTTTTAAAAATCACACAAAGTTTTTCTTCCTGTGAGCAGATTAATGGCTCTCAACAGCTTCTTTTTATGAGAGGGGCCTTAGGGACTGATGCGTGACTCAGAGCTTGAAGCCAAGCTGTGCTGTTTTCCAGGCACCTGCTCGGCAGGTTCCCAAGGCTGTGACAGGATAGATGCTGTCCCTCATGCAGCGAGTTGGCCTGAGCAGTTCAAACCAGTCATTTCTAGGCTTGTAGCTTCTCTTGTACTATAAATTATTCTTCCTACTTTTCCTCTGTGAAGTGAGAAAAACAGGAAACTGATCTATTAACTCTTTTGTTTTGCATCTGTGAATACCTGGTTGCCCCTTCTACTCAATGAGGCATTTATCTCTGTGTTTGCTTCGAACCAAGCCCTACTCAGCTCTTAGACAGAAATGAGTTGGAGATGGAAGGGAGGGAAGCTGGAGATGGCAGCAAGAGGGAGAAAAGCCTCCGCAGGTGTCCAAGAGGAGGAGAAGACAAGCTGTACAGAGCGTGTCTCTGCCATGCCTGCTTGGGTGCCCCAGCAGATAGTTAACATCTCAACAAACAGGTGTTGAAAATGTCACTGTTGACCTGATGAGCCTGTTTTCCAGTAGGATTAGCTGCTTATTTCCAGGGAAGCAGTATTAACCTTGCTATGCCCTGACAGTTTCTGAATCGGGTATTAAAACAGAAGCAAAATCAGAGGCAGGAACCCCCTCCAGAAGATTCAGACCATTTGAGCTTCCTTCTCTTCCTTGCAGCAGAGCAGATGGTGACTCCACTTGCCAGGCCTAAGCAGGAGGCAGATCTCAGAGTAGACCCACACCATGCATTTTTAACACTGCAAGGTCTTTGAAGACATCTAAACATGTGAGAGAAGCACAAGGCCACTTTGCCAGTGCAGAACGAAAGCAGCTTTCATCTTCTCAAAGTGACCTCACATCCTAGTGTTAGAAAGCACCCAGCTTTCATAGCTATTCCTTTATATTGATACGGGATTGATTCTCAGAGGAAGTGCCTATAAAATGACCACAAAGGAGACCACCTGAAGAGATTTAAATGATATGAATGTATTTATCATTTCATCCCCCCCATATTTGGCATGTGTAGGTGTATTCAACTTTAACTGTAACTATAAAGGTCCATGACGTTTTCCCTTCTTTCTGTAGTGTAAATATGGGAATTACAGTCCTCTGTCTGTGTTTGCTAGCTAACCATCAGGTATAGATGAATAAGAAAGGGTTTTTTTTTCTTCTCTCTTTCTCTCTCTCTTCCGTCCTCCCTCCCCCTCTCCCTCCCTCTCTCTCTCTCTCTCTGTTTCTTTTCTTTTAAGTTTTTGTGCCATAGGAGAGAATGCTTTTTTCTTATGGATGGGCACTGGGATACTGGGTATGATGGCCAGGGCAGGAGAGTATCGAATCAGGATGTGATCAGTCTAGGGCAGCTTTGATTAGTGTCTTGTACCAGGAGACCTAGAGAGAAGCCGACGATGTTTCAATTAAGCAGAACTGATGAGTCAGGCAGAGAAGTAGGGAGCTCTGGCTCAGCAGCTTGAGGAGTGCTGACCAGAGTAATGGACATAGCATGAGAATGTGTGACTCCCTCAGCTCTGCCTGGACAGGTGTGACCTTTGGCCAGCTCATGCAAGTCTCTGGCCCTCATGAGCTTCACTTCTCTTTTTGGTCAAGTTGGGATAACACCTTTAGGCAATTGGGAAGTTTCCAGTTTGGAGCAAACTTGAAAAACAACTGTGAGCATTCTTTTTGTACATGTGTTTTGGCGTACTCTTTTCTCTCGGGTAAATCCTTAGGATTGGATTTGCAGAGTCATAGGTATACATATGTTTAGCTTATTCTTTATGTTTAGCATGTAGAATCCTCCTCCTGGAACTTACTGGAAATTTTCAGAAATAAATTTCTGATGAATTCAGAAATTCTGATGAAGTGCTTCTGAGCTCTGTGAAACTCATGAGACAAGGATTTATTCATTCTGGAAATCCCCTGGGATGCAGGCATGAAGGAAAGAAATTCTCTATTCTGAAAATGCTCACTGACTCAAAGGGAGGCAGCATATTTGGGTTTAGGTCCTGATATTGTTTCTCCTTGTGGTGGGCTATATTACCTGGCTTATTTCTCTGTGGGAGGATCATGAAAGATTACTCATCTCCAGTTGAATCAAGCATGACCATGTGGCTTGTTTTGGCCAATGAAGCATGTGCAAAAATATTCTGTACCATATGTTGATAGCTGTAGGAGTGAGCACGTGCTTTGCCATGTTTTCTTTCCCCTCTGCCATAATTACTGGCAATGTTTGAGATCAAGACTGTTCCTGCTCCATCAGCCTGCGTCTCAGAATAAAGATGGCATAAAGCAGCAAACCACAGTAACCCACGGTATATATATGAGAGAGAATTGAATATTTATAGTGTGAAGTCACTGATACTGGGGGCTATTTGTTACCACAGCATAACCAGCCTATTCTGACTGATACAACTCATCCCAGTCATAGATCCCCGAGCATGACATGTAATACCTTTGACCCGCAGCTACCTCATCTATGAAATGGGGAGACTGGCATCTACCTGGGTTGATGCAACAACCTCTCAGGGTTATTGTGAAGATTGAAATAAGCAACCAACTGTGGAATTGCTTTGGAAATGCTCTCCAAATATGAGGCTTGATTTCTGATGTTGTACTGTCATATAACCCAATGAGTGCTCAGGCTCTGGAGTTAAACAGCTGGGCCCTTTATTAGCTGTGTGACTTTGGTTAAGTTACTTAATCCTCCAAGTTTCCCAAGTTTTAAAGTGCAGACAATAGTAGTATCCACCTTATGAAGTGGTAGGCAGGTTAAATGTAAAAATACAGATAAAGCAGCATAGCAAGATCTGTGTGAAGCTTGCTTGCCATAGTTGTTCTGTTGTGTTGTTGCTGTTACCTAAGAACATTTTCTTTCTTTCCTTTTTTTTTTTTTTTTTTTAATTTGTCAGAGGGCATATTCACTCATCTTGGAGAAAGAGAGGAGAGAGGGACCAGCCGTTGGCCTAATCTCTTTGTGGCTGGACTTCCATGTAGTCAACCACAGTTCAAGTCCCAAACCCGATGGCTTAAACTGGGTGCGTGTGTGTGCGTGCCCAGGATCCCGAGAGGAGAATGGAGGAGAAGGGATAGCAGTGTGGCCATCTACCCTGGGAGGAGGGGTGATTTCTCGTTTCTGTCTCTCTGGTTTCTCTGTTTTTCTGGTGAGCTCATGCACCCTATAGCAAAAGACTAAAAAAAAGAGAGAGAGAAAGAGAGAGGGGGGAGAGAGAGAAAGAGAGAGAGAGAGAAGGCATCTCTGTGGAAAATGGCCATGATGAAATTTGAAATCCCTTCTTTTTTATTTATCCTTTGGGGATTTGGAGCATGCATATGTGAGTGGCATATTTTTCAAGCTGCTGGGTCCAGGACTCAAACAGCTTAGTCAGCCATGTGGGACCCAACCACTCTAAACACCATGACACAGGCTAACTCAGTTTAGGAGCATTTTCTGTCAGCATCAGGATCAGAGAGCCCAGGGCTGGGCCAGGATTCTGCAATTCTATTCTGTTACAGCTAGAACAAAATATGTCTGTCTCTTTAAACAAAAATCTGCAGGCAGGGAAAATATTCATACAAGAAAGAGTGGTTTAAGTGCCTTCGGCTTTGTGTTCATAATAATTTATTAAAGATATGCTGCTGAAAGAGTCTTCTTTCAAAAATAAATCAATAGTTCACTCAGAGCCCTGGATACAAAAGTTTTCTTCTTCTTGCTAGAAATTAGTCGTGGAAAGAAAATCACATTTGACGTGTTTGTGAAACATTTATTCACTCTACCTCATCTGGGGCAAGGCCCATGGATAATATGCCGCATAAAGCAGGGCCCCTGCTCCAAGGTGCCCAGAGTGTAGAAGGCAAGAGAGGCACATGTACACATGAGTGAAATAAGATGCTCTAAGTGCTGTTGCATTTCAGAGTTACAGGGAAAAGGTGATGGGAATGTAGTTGTAGGGATGATGGGGTATGTCTAAGTAGGTCCTGGTCAAAGCCTTGCATAGGCTATGATGTTCAAATTGGGTTTTATAGACGAATTGGACCTCTTAGATAGGCAGGGCGTACTAGGATGAAGGACGCCACTAAGTGGGAGGCAGGATGTGGGACTGGCTGGAGAGGAGTGGGGATGAGTGGTTGAGGCTGGTTGGAGGTGCCCTTGCCACCATGTTAGAGAAGTCAGACTTGATTTTTCTGGGTAAAGGAGGATTATCTTAGCAACATGTGCATTTAGTACAGGCTTTGGACAAACACCAAAGACAGAGAGGAAGAATAAACAGAGCTATGAATTATCCTTTATACGTCAAGCCAAGTTTTCTTGCTTGCAGAACAGGATGTGCCCACGTAGGTTTGTTAGGAGAAATTGCACCAAGAGCAGTGACGTAGCATTTGGGCCCGTTACTAAGTAGAGGTAGCACTGTGGAGTGAGCTGAAAGCCAAGGTCTGGGATCCTAGCCAAACAAGAGGGGCCAGGCAGATGGTAATAGATAATGGCTACTGGTTATGTAGTGCCAGGAATATGCTGGGCACTGTGGCAGGCACTTCTCAGACAGCACCACTGCAGGGAGAAGTTTATGTCCTACCCAACACCATGGGGATTTTTGCTCCTCTTCTGCTCAGCCTTGGGCTCACAGATGCTGGTCTTGAATGAAAACAACTCAAAATGGCCTATATTACCTGCCCTGGTAGACACAGGGGTGGGACTAGTCTTCTCAAAATATTATATACCTGGGACCAGCAGTTAACCCAATGGCTATGTCGCTGGACTCCCATGTAGTCGCTGCGGTTTGAGTCCTGGACCCAGTGGCTTAAACTCATGCCAGGCGTTTGTGCGTGTGTGCCCAAGATCCCAGGAGGAGAATGGAGGAGAAGGGATTGCAGTGTGACCATCCCCCCTGGGGGGTGATTTCTCCCTTTCTGTCCAGAGAATCAATATTACTTAACATGAAGGAATGCACTGATCATGATTTCCTTTTTAAAAAATTATTTTATTATTATTTTAAAATTTGACCAGAGAGAGAGACAGAGAGAGAGAGAGAGACAGAGAGAGAGAGAGAGAAAGTGAGAAAGTAAGCCACCAGGTCCAGGACTTGAATCATGTTTGGCCATGTGGGAATCCAGAGCCTTAACCACCATGCCACCTGCTCGCCCCGTGATCATTATTTCTAATAGCAAAAAACCTAAATTGCCTTTAAGAGGAGACTGAATGAAAGTTCACAAAGGCACACGCTATAGCACTTTCAATAAATTAATTGAAACTACATTTATGCTGTGGCTCAATGTCTCAAATATAATGTTGGTCTAAAAAGCAAAGATATTTACTACATGATACTACTGACATAAAGTTTAAAAAATATGCAAAACATGAAAGAGGATTTCAACAAGTTTGTGGAAGGTGGAGTTAGAGTGCAAGTTTATTTGTTGCAAAAAATGTGAAATGCATGTATATGTTTTCATAATATGCCCTTTCTATAAAATTTTTGAAGATCCTTGCACTCTACAGATACATTAATAATTGGATGGATGTGGGGCCAGCAGGTGGCATGGTCGTTGTTGTACTGGACTCCTACATGGCTGATCATGGTTCGAGTCCCAGACCCAGTGGCTTGCTTTCCCACTTTCTCTTTCTCTCTCTGTATCTTTCTCTGGTCAAATTAAAAAACAAGAAGATAATAACAAATAAAATTAAATAAATAAATTAAAAAAATGTACAGGTATATTAATAAGTAGAAAAATATAAAACTGGTGAATGTCTGGGAAGGAAGCAGGAGGAACAAGATTAAAAAGGTCTCCGTGAGGGTGTCTTTTTTTTTTTTTTTTTAGAGGTTTTTGCCTTAGGAAACATGCACATGCTTGAGAGAGAGAAAGATAGAGACAGTGAGAGAGAAAGTGAGAAATCACCCCCCAGGGTGGATGGCCATGTTGCAATTCCTTCTCCGCTCAAGATCTTGGGCACACATGCACACACACCCAGTGTGAGTTTCTAGCCACTAATCCAGGACTTGACCCACGGTCAACCACATGGGAGTCCAGTGATGAAACTGCCACACCATTGGCTGGCCCCTGTTTGGGTTTGCTTTTAATGAGCGAGTGATGTGGAAATAGAGAAAGAAGTATTTCAGCAAAGTCTTGCCATGTTTTAGTACTCATGCTCCAAACACCCAACCAGCTAGGATTACAGGTGGATTTCACAGTGCCCAGCATGTTTAGGTTGGTCTGGGATTAGAACTGGAGCCTTTCATGTGGCTCTAGCATCACAGAGCAGCGTCCTACCAGTGTACCACCACAGCCATACCTAGGGGAACCAATTTTGTCTGTAGTGCCTCCTTCATTTTGAAAGCAGAAAGGCTTTGGCATGGCGAAGGCGGCTGGATTTCACATGCCTGCCTGTGTAGTTCCAGCATTGGACCCAGTGGCTTGAAACACATGCTGGGCGTGTGTGTGTGTGCATGCCCCACATCCTGAAAGAGGGCGAGATGGAGGAGAAGGGCTTTGCTTTGTTGCTTAAACTACGTTTTAGTTTTTCTTCCAAGTGCACTTTCCAGTACACTGACCTTGTTACGACTTATCTCCTCTCATGGAAATTATTTGTGTTTATAAACGAGTAGTATAAATTAGTCAAACTGTTGTTTATGGCTTAATTTTTATCACTGCTGTGGCTCGTGGGGGTGTGGTTGAGCAAGACGTTATGAGCTACTTTGTAGTGTGCTTGATGTACGGTGTGACCGTTTCCTGTCAAGTGTATATTCTCACTCTCTCTGACAAATGCATGCATCATTTGGCCTCCCCGACTCAAAAAAAGAGAGAAAAGAGAACAAAAATGCAATAAGACAATTGTTAGGATTAGATAAAGCTAGACCATGAGTTCACAGTGGGTTCATTATGTTGTATTATGTTCCCTTCATATTTCTGTATTTGCATGTTTCCCAAGATTCTAACATTTTAAAAGGAAATGCTTTAATCAAGGTTCTAAGGCTTATTAAAATGGTCTATTAAACTGTCATCAAATGGATTTTCTAATGGCTTTTTCTTCCCAACAACAGTTTTTGGTTTGCATCTATAATACACACGTGTGTGCAGATTTGTGTTTGGAGGTTGGCTAGAGGGAAGTAAGCACATTTGTCAAAATGGAATATGATGTTTGTTCCAGAACCTAAAAGCATATTTTCTTCAAGTGAAATGCAGAATATGCTACCTTAATGGGTAGAAGGGCTTCCGCTAGGCATGACTGGGCTAGGGCCAAAAGAAGAGAAGAAAGTTGGGGCCAGCAGATGGCGTAGCAGTTTACATCGCTGGACTCCCACATGGTCGACCATGGTGTGAATCCAAACCTGGTGGCTTGAAACTCATGCTGGACCCATGTGCATGTGTGCCTAAGATCCCAGGAGGAGAAGGAGGAGAAGGGATTGTGGTGTGGCTTTCCCCATGAAGGGTGATTTTTTACTCTCCCTCACTGTCTCTGTCTCTCCTGGTGAGCACACGGACCCTAAGACAAAAACCTCTTAGAAAGATAAAAAAGAGAAAGGAGAAGAAGAGAACATGAGGGGAAAGCTTGCACCGTAGGGGGAAAGTGGTGGCCCAGCTGTGGTGCTCCTGCCCAGGGAGAGTGGCTGAAGAATTTAATTACTTTTCTTTTTTTTAATTTGCTATAGGACATGTGTGCTCACTGGAGAGAGACACAGAGAGAGAAAGTGAGAAATCACGCCCTGGGGTGGTGGGGATGGCCACGCTATACTCCCTTCTCTTCCTTGCATATGTAGCTTGGAAGGGAGAGTGGGTTCCCATCATCCAGATGATCCTCACGCAGTCAAGGCCATTTAGACAAGAACCTGTGGGCTTTGACCACAGACACCACCTCACCAGGGCATGGAACCTTTCCCCGTGCTGGCAGGGAGCAGTGGTGGTTAAGCACACGTGTGAAAATTCAGCCTGTGTGCTTACTCCCAACATTGATCAGGGCCCAGTCTCCTTATTGACACAAACAGAATCACAACCACCCAAAGAGATGAATCCTGATAGTAGTGGAGGCACAGAAAAGTTGAGTCAGATTTCCAGGTGTTTCCAGAGAGAAGTCCATCTGCAGTTTATCATTTTGCTGTGATATCTCCAGGGGAGTGAGTTGTGATTGATTTCTTTATTTAGAAAGATAAGTAATAACCTAAAAAAGCCTAGAATAATGGAAATTAAATATAAACCACCTCAGCTCAATAAGCCCAAGACTACAGATACAAGTCTGTGGTTCAACAACATCAGACTTACTGGCCCTATTGGTCCTTTTTTTTTTTTTTTTCTGATATAGGGTGTATGCATTTGCTGAGGGAATGGGGGAGAAGAGAGACAGAGACAGAGACAGAGAGAGAAATCACCCCTTAAGGGGGATGGCCACATTGTACTCCTTTCTCCTTCATTCTCCTCTTGGGATTTTGGACATGTGTGCGAATGTGTCTGGCAGGTTTTTCAAGCCACAAAATACGGGATTCAAACAGCACATTCAGTATTATAAAATGTATTTTCTATTTTGAATATAAAAACACTTTTAATTTTGTTTATCATGTAAACTATACAACATAAGCCTCAACAAATAGAAGAAATTTTGAAAAATAATTTGACTCTTGGGCTGGCTCCATGGACTTGTAGTTGGGACACTTGGATCCTCCATAGCCAACTTTATGGTTTGAGTCCTGGACCCAGCAGCTTAAAAGATGTGGGGTGTGTGTGTGTGTGTGTGTGTGTGTGTGTGTGCGTGCCCCAAATCTCAGCAGAATAGAGGAATGGAGGAGAAGGGATTGCACTGTGACAATTCCCTATCGGAGTAGGGGACTACTTTCTTCCTCTTTGTCTTCGACTGTCTCTCTTTGGCTAGCATACATGCCCTCTGGCAAAATTTAAGGGTAATAATTTGACTTTTATTTTTTTAATTACTAGAGGATGCATGTACTCATCAGAGAGAGAGAGAGAGAGAGAGAGAGAGAGACCCAGTGGGCTATGGTCACACTACAATCCCTTTTCCTCTGTTTCTTTGTCCTGTCACACAAACATGCGCATGTGCGCGTGTGCGCGCGTGCACACACACACACACACACACACACACACACTGTGTTTTTCAAGTGATTGAGGTCAGAATTCAAAATGCTGGTGGCCACGTGGGATCTGGCTCCTTTAACCAGCAGGCTACAGAGGTGGCTCTAAATTTACTCTTTCTTTTAATATTATCTTTACAAGTTTTTTGCTGTAGGGCTCATGCACTCACCAGATACACAGAGAGAGAAAATGAGAAATCACTCCCTGGGGGGATGGCTGTGCCAGTATCTTTTCTCTTCCATTCTCCTCTCAAGATTTTGGGCACACACGCACACACACCTGGCATGATTTTCAAGTTGTCAAATCCTGGGACACGAACCATAGACAGCCCTGTGGGAGTCCAGCATCTTAACCACCATGCTGCCTGCTGGCCCTAATTTGACTCTTAATTGTATTCATCAGTGTCTGGGGACAAGAATGAGAATGAAAGAATGAATGGCCATGAAATTTGTCTTGGAGCGGGTGGATGGGCATAGTTAGAAAGGTTGAGTGACATTACTCTAGGGCCAGTATGCTGGGTGGACCAGAATCCCGGGTGATGGGATGGGGGGGGCGGGCTTTGATCAACATCATGGAGTCTTTTTCTCCCTAAGATCCCCTCCTATGAGAGTGGGTGAGTGAGCCTTGATGTTAGGTGCTCAGGCATATTCAGGGCAGAGAATCCCATTCATGGCAGTGATATTCCTTGGTGTTTGTTTCCAAACCTGTCACCGTTGAAGCAAGACCACAGGTAGTAGGAGGAACCATCAAAGGCTGTTTCACTGCCCAGGTGGATGGTAGATAAGCCAGGCAGGGGGAGAAAGGCCCGATGAAAGTCTCCAGATGTGCACAGTGGAGATAAGAGCTGATGGGTTTCTCTGGGCTAAAGGCTATTCATTTCAGGCCTGCCTGATGATGAAGCAGCTTTGAACCCTTATTGCTGTTAGGGCAGGGTGGCAGCTGGATGGGTAGGTGGACTTCCTGTTGATGGGGTTACATGGGGCTGGGCCTGCAGGCTCAGGGTCTTCAGATGCACTGCCAGGCTGGAAAGGCAAGCTCTGATGGGTCAGCGCCTGGCTTTTGATCAAGACTTTCTGTACTTAGATCTCTAAAGTACATTAAAAAGTCCAGAAGATGCTTTGATTCTATGTAAGCTCAAGCCTCTCCCATTGCTTGTGTTCTGGTATTTGATCATTTACCAAGAGAGAAGGTTTCTGCTGGGGGAATCCGATGCTTTACTTAGGAGTCTAGTCCTTGTGGACCATTGAGATCCAGGCAGCATGGCTCTGCTGGAATCACGCTTCTGACCTTTGAAATGTTATTTCTCCGCAGAATCGTTAGGAACAGAAAGGTACAGAGAGTTAAGGGATGTTTATTGAGCCACATGGTCTTGAAAGATGTTCAAATATAATTAGAAGAAAAGCAAATGCCATACCCTGGTTGATTACTTTTAGAACACACTTACCTGAGAGACTTGAAAGGAAGCTACAGGAGTGTCTTCTGGGGCCACTGAACAGTGGTTGCCAGAGCCCCAGTATGTCAGTAGTCACATGGTCATTGCCAGTGGGGTCGTCTCAGGCCAGTTCATGCCTGACAAGGTCGGATGACTGTACAAGGGCTTATTGATTCTGAATAAACCGAAAGCCATTCTCAGTCTCTGGGGACACCATGTGGGTTCCAGAGTGTCAGGGAGAAGGACTAATAAAATGATCAGCGATGGCCATTTGATTTTTTTTTTTTTGTTACATATTGGCTGTGTTTTCAGGGAAATAGAGGTGCCAGTCCCCGTGTTCTGTGTTTTCCTACCCTCTCCACTTCCTGGTCCACCTGGCTACTTCCTGTTCATCTTTCAAACTCAAGCACAGGTTTCTCCACCTTTAGGAAGCAAGTTCTCAGATCCATTAAATTACCCTTCCTGGGTGCCTCTTGGTACTGGGTACAGATGCTCAGGTTTCACATCAATCGAGAGCTTCGTTTTATTTCTTAAATACTAACACGATGCTTATTTCATGAATGGCACTGTTCTAAGCACTTGTACACGTCCGTACTCATTTAAGCCTTCTAACCACCCTGTGAGGTTAAGTACAAGTGCTCTTCCTAGTTTACGTGAATGGGGACCTTGCCCAGCTGCCCTGAGGCTCAGGTCATGGGTAAGTTGCCAGCAGGTTCTATGCCAAGGCCTGGGGTCAGAAATGGGGTGAGCCTTTAGAGTCTTCTAGATCTGCCAGCAGGCGGTTGAGACCATTTAAAGGAGATTACCCCCACCACTATCCAGACTCCTACTGTTAGAATTCCTCTATGTATTGAAGCATTTTAATAAGCATCAAGAGTGTTCTATTTAAATGCAAATACCCCTGTAAAAGTTAATGCTTAAGCCTTTGTGATGAAATGCCTTTGCATCTTTATTCAAAAACTTGATTAAGTTTTCTATTTTAAAGTATTCTAAATATGGCAATCTTGTTGCAGTTCAATTTGGGTTTCCTGTACTTTTAGTGAAAATCAAAATAACCTGGATCCCTTCATCTGGGCAACTCTTTTTTTTTTTTTTTTTTTTGGCTATAGTGCGTGTCTTTCTCGACAGAAATACAGAGAGAGACAGAGAGATAGAAAGCAAGACATCATCCCCCAGGGGCGATGGCCAAGCTGCAATCCCTTCTCCTCTATCCTCATCTATGGATTCTGGGCACGCACGCACATGCTCCCAGCGTGCGTTTAAGCCACTGGGTCTGGGCCTCGAACCATGGTCGGCTACATGGGAGTTCAGCGACATAGCCATTAAGCCAACTGCTGGTCCCGTGGGCAACTCTTCTTTGAGAGGAATTGGGAGTATAGCAGGAAAAGGACCCAGGTCTGGACACTTGGGGTCTCCTGTCAGTTCTGTCCTAACCAACTGGGGACTTTTGCCAAGTTCCTGCCTGCATCTGAAGCTCTGTGCCAGGAAGAGGGCCGGGTCTGTGGCATCCAACAATAGCCACGTGTGGCGATTTACCTGGACATGTCAATGAACTAAAATTTAATTCATTTTCTCAGTCGCACTAGCCACATTTCAAGTTCTCTAGCCAACTGGACCAGTACTACTTTAATGGGCAGGACAGAAAGTTGCCCTGGACAGGCACGATGATGATACTTTTCTTTCTCTTCATTTCTAACATTTTTAGGGGAATTTTTTGGAAGAAAAATTAACCTGTATTTGTGATGTGTTGAGACTTGCCTCTGGTTTCATCAGCTTATGATAGGAGAGAAAGTGTAATTTCTTGTCCTCATACATCACAAGGTTCGTGGCTGAGGTCCTTATAACAGAAGACAGATTAATAAAAGAAAAAGCATATGCATTTATTTAATCCAAGTTTTTTGTTTGTTTGTTCATTTGTTTGTTTGAAGAATTTTTTTCATTACAACACATACGGTCACCAGAGAGAGACAGTGAGAAAGAGAGAAATCCGCCCCCCTCAGGGATGGCAGTGCCTTAATCCTTTCTCTATTCTCCTCCTGGAATCTTGGGCACGCACACACATACGCCTGGCATGAGTTTCAAGACACCGGGTCTAGGACTGAAACTGTGGTCATCCATGTGGGAGTCCAGCAACCTAACTGCCACACTATCCACTGGCCCCAAGTTAATGTAAGTTCTATATGACATGAGGGCCTTCAGAAATTAAAGACCGAAAGAAATGAGATCTGACTGATTTATTTATGTGTTTATTTCCATTTGTTATTATTATTTTTTAACTTGACCAGAGAGAGAGAGAAAGTGAGAAAACAAGCTGCTCGGTCTGGGACTCGAACCATAGTCAGTCATGTGGGAATCCAACACTTTTAACCACTACACCACTTGCTGGCCCAGATATCTGTCTGTTTTTACAGAGTTTTGGACAGTTGTACAGAGCTATGACTGGAAGACAGGAGGATTTGATCTGATGGCAATAAACTAGGGAGGGGCTTAGCCAAGTCTGGTGGTTCTGTTTCTCCTTGGCACCCCTGGGTGATGTTCCTTCCCCCCAGGTACAGGGCAGGACACTTGTCACATGGGGGTCTTCAGAGAGGAAGGGATTAGATCACAGAGTCACCTTCCTAGGCGTCATGTTCTGTTTCAGGGAAAAGGGGCAAAGGGAAGGAATTCTAGTTTATGTGAAGAGGTGAGAGAAAACCAGGGACCTTCTTGCAGCTGCTCTTTTCTGTTTCCAAAATGTTACATTTTGGGGTAGTGTTTCCTACACCCCATCAGGAGCGACTGTTTAGCTAGGATATCTGAGCCCCGTGGAAGCTTTTCTGATATATAATCGTAGCACCTTACTTGTATCTGCATGGTGGTTTCAGATTCCCAGCAGAGATCATTAAGTCCTCCCCATTTTGCAAAAGACATATGTATCTATATTTCTATTTATATGTGTAACAGATTGCGGATTTCTTCCTTGTATCTCCAGGGGGAATCATTACTGTGTGGTTTATGATGAAGAGGAAAGTATTTTTTTTTTCTTTTTGAAAAGGAAACAGCAAGGTGTTCACTGATTTCAGAGGTGAAAGTTGCTAAAGACCATTTTGCTAATGACAGTTTCATAGTCTCAGAACACAGGAAGACATCGTGTGTTTGGTTTCCAGGCTCCTGATGGCAGCAGCAGGCAGCTCTGGGGGTGGACCCTGGATGACGCCCGACACAGGAATTGCCCTTCATGAGGCATGCTGCCGTGATGCGCCATCTGTTTCTAGGATGATTCTGCTAGCTGTTGAGACTACAGAAATATTCCTGCCACGTCTTCTCAGAATTCATCTTTTTCCCTGTATGACAACTTGCTATATATTAAGGCAATTTAGGAATAAGAAGGACAATGAAGATGCATCATTTATTAAAATGATCTTCTGGGCCAGCCAGGTGGTGTGGTGGTTGGGGCAGCTGGATCCCACAGGGTCATACGGTTTGATTTCCAGACCTGGCAGCTTGAAAAACATGCCGGGCGCATATGCCTGCATGCCCAAAACCCCAGAGGAGAGTGAAGTGATTGCAGCAGCATGGCCATCTCCACCACCCCCTGCCTCCCTGCCCCAGGGGTGCTTTCTCTCTCCACTGTCCTTCCTCTGTCTCTCTCCAGGGAGTGCATGCAACCTATAACAAAATTAAAAAAAAAAAAATCTTTCTGTCCTCCATGTTGGGGTCTCTCACAGACCTTTCTTCCTCTTCCTCTCCTCCTCCTCCCCATCAGATTCCAGGACATAGCACTGTTAGTTTGTTACAGTGTCCACGGACAAGTTTAGAGGATGCTGTGATGGCTGTCTCGGTTTCCACCTCTCTGGGCTTCAGCTGGGCAGGAGTGCAACCTTTTTTCGTTTATTTTTCTATTAGAATAATCTATTTATTGTGTGCCTTCCAGTGCAAACTACTGCTGCTTACTATACGGGAGACAAAGATAAGAGATGGACCCTGTCCTCAAGGTGCTTACAGTTGAGCAGTCAGCTGCAAAAATGAATGTGTGGTACTGCTTGCAGTGGGTTAAACAGCGTTCTTCAAAAATGTTGACACTGTTTGAAATCTTTCCCTGCCAGGCGTGTAGGAATAATTTCTACAGGAAAGGCACATAGTGGAAAGAGCCATGTTGAAGAATTCCATCACCCCATCAGCTGAGCCTTTCAGGTGCCAGACTACGAGACTATACAATGTTCTGTGATAATTTGGGGAAGCCCAAACATGGCTACAGAGACAGTGAGATGCAGACCTGGGTTTGAATCTTGCCCCACCCCCTCCAGGTTTATGACTGTGGGCAAATCTCTTGGCCTCTCTGAGCTCCCGTTACTTGAACCCACATCTCAGTTCGTAGGGAAGGTTGAATGAAACTTTGCAACAGCAAATGCGAGACATAGACTCCAAGCTCGTTCAAGGTTTTCTTCCTTTCTTCCTTGTCTTTCTCTGTTACTCCAAGATTTGGAGGGGAGCCCAGAGCTGCATGAAACACCAGTCTCTAGCACAAAATATGTTTGCATTCCTGGAACATTTTAGTCTTTTCTAATTACAATGTTTATAATTTGCCAAGGCTGAATTAGGGGTGAGGATGGAGAGAAGGAGGGGATTAATTGTGGAGAAGTAATACACTGGAGTGGGGAGTGTGAGTCAGTGCAGAGGAGAGCCGCAGGGCCAATAACACCCAGTGACTGAGCAGTTACAGGCTAATTAAGAGGAGGCAGGAATTGGACTGAAATAAGTATAAGAAAATTTTATTTCAGGGCAGTCCATGGGGCTGCAAGGTAAGCTGTGAGGGCACTGCCTGGAGTTTGCCCTGTGAGAAATGTGAGGGAAGTTTCCAGAAGCTGGGAGAGCTTCAGGATGGTAGTGGGTGGGGGGGTGGGGGGGTGGCATCATAACTGGGGGTACTGTGCATAGGCTGGGGGAGTAAGTTGTAGGCCCACCTGGCAGAGAATGCTAAGTGCAGGTCATTCCAGAGGAGGGCATTTCCACAGCTGGATAACTGCAAAGCTAGAAGGTAGCAAAGGATAGGTTAGTTGTATTAAAAAAAAGAAAGAAAGAAAGAAAGAAAGAAAGAAAGAAAGACAAAAGAAAAGAAAAGAAAAGAAAGAAAGAGAAAAATGCATGAAGTCTAGGATTAGACCAGAGGCAAACCAAGACATAATGACATGGCCCTGTGAAGCTGCCTACTGCCCTGTGACTTGGTGTTGGGACAGGATGGGAACTGATCCTGGATCTTCCTAGATGGCATCCATATTAGTTTGCCTGTCTCCTGGGATTCCTTCTCTTCAATAACTCGTACATCTACAGCCACAAAGTTTCTTGAGTCTTTAGAAAGAGATCCAAATTCTCAGCCTGTGTCTTCTATCAGAGCAATACATTTTCTTTCTTTCTTTTTTTTCTTATTTCTAGAGAGATTTTTGCTATAAGGTGCGTGAGAGACAGAAAGCGAGAAATCACCCTCTAGGGAGGATGGCCACTCCTTTCCCCTCCACTCTCCTCTCAGGATCGTGGGCACACACACACACGCGCCTGGCGCGAGGTCCAAGCTACCAGGTCTGGTACCCGAACCATGGTTGACCACGTGGGAGTCCAGCGACGCAACCATTATGCCATCTGCTGGTCCTGGAGTAATACATTTTCTAATTTTAATGGCAGGCTCTGTGTTTTCACCTTGGTTTTGGATATACTTCCAATGACTCTAACAAACCAGGTGATGTAGAGAGAGGAACCTCCTTACAGAAAATCTGTTGTTCTGAGGTTTAGTAACACGTGTGTAGATGACACTCCACAGGAGCCGAGGGCGGGAGCTTGCTCCATTCCCCTGGGTGTCCCCAGCACCTGGCACAGGACCTACATGTACCAGGTACCCTAAGTGCTGATGGACTGTGAGTGCCTGGAACGATGAAAACTGAGGAAGGCTACTCTCTGAGGAAGGGCTTCCAGGAAGAGAGAAAATGAAGCTGGAGGGCTGGAGCGGACATTGTTCAGTGAGGGTCCTTCGAGACCAAGTGAGGGACAGTGGTTTGAAGGCCTTGAGAAGCCATTAAGAAGTTTAGTCTGTGTGGAGGAGCTGGTGGTGTCGGGGTGATGTACTGAGGCAGTGAGGGTACAAGAGGGTGGGGGCTTGTCTCTAGACCTTACTTCTTCAGCATAGTGTCCAAATCGAAAAACTGTTATTGGGGTCCGCAGGTGGCAGAGTGGTTAAGGTGCTGGACTCCCACGTGACTGACTATGGTTTGACTCTCTGATCTGGCAGCTCGAAACTTATGCAGGGTGCATGGCCATGCATGCCCAGAATCCCAAGCATCTCAGGAATGGAACAGAAGAGTTTGCGGTGTGGCCATTCCTTGAGGGGCGATTTCTCACTTTCTCATTCTTACTCTCTGTCTCTCTAGCAAGTGCATGTGCCCTGTGTCAAAAACCTTAAAAAAATAAAAGAAAAAAGAAAGAAAAGATACTATTAGAGTCAGCAGACAAAATCTGCCTACCATGAAAGAGTTATGAGCACTGTGATTTGAATGTGTCCCCTCCAAATTTCAGATGTCGCCAAGGTTAGAATATTAAGTGGTGAGGTCTGGGAACTGTGGGTGGTATAGTGGTTATATCATATCCCTGGACTCCCACGTAGTTGACTGTGATTCGAGTCCTGGATCTGGCTGCTTAAAACTCAAAACTTATGCTGGGTGAATGTGCATGCATGCCCAAAATCCTGAAAGAAGAATGGAGGAGAAGGGTTTGCAATGTGGCCATAACCTCTGGGGGCTGCTTTTCCCCTCTCTGTCTCTCTGGCAAGCACACATGCCCTAGAGCAAAAATCTCTCTTAAAAAAAAAAAAAAAGAGGTGAGGCTTTTAAGTGGTATTAGCTCACAAGGGCTCCTCCTCTCATGAAGAGGATTAAAGCTCTTAGGACAGAAGCTTCAGGCAGCATGGCTGTCTTCCCTTCTGCCTTCTGCCATATGTGGACACAGCATTCCTCCTCTCTGAAGGACACAACAAGATGCTAGCACCTTGATCTTAGACCTCCCACCTCAAGAACTATTTAAAAATAATAAAAAAAAATTTTAAGTCTGTTCTTTATAAATTACTCACTCTCTGTATTTTGTTACAGCAGCACAAAAGAGCCAGCACATTGAGTGTTGGGCTCTCTCTCTCTCTGACAGTTCATTTGATCATGGCCATGGCAGTCTTCAAGTCATACTCAACTCTGACAGTGGGTGAAGAAGCCCTTTGTCTCTTATTTTAAAGCTAGGCTTTCAACCAGCAGAATTGTTTTTGAATCAAATCTATTTTGAGAAGGGAAAAAAAAAGTATCTTGAATGTCCAGCAGGTTAAAGGATCTCTGCTCTGGGAGATTGAAGTCCACCGGAAATATGACCTGTCTATAAAAGCTCTTTTAAATAAGGCCGTTTTGTGTTCTGTAGCCTCCCGGGAGATCAGCGCAGCAGCAGACGGTTCCATTTTAGTACCTCTTACTTTGCTTTCCAAAGAAATATTGCTTCTCAGGAAAAACAGAAACTAGAACAATCCCCCCATCTCCATCTCAAAAAATAAAAATCAAAATCTTATCCCTTTCTTCCTCTGGCCTATCCCTAAACCTTTCTATGCTGGTTTCACTCTTCAAGCTTTGCAGCGTCCACTAGTTGACACACTTGAGGTCCCTCTCAACCTAGCTTTACCTTTTTTTTTTTTTTTTTTTTTTTGAGAGTTTTTTGCTAGAGTATGCATGTGCTTGCCAGAACGACAGAGAGACAGAAAGTGAGAAATCACCCTCAGGGGGGATGGCCACACCGTAATCCCTTCTCCTCCATTCTCCTCTTAGGATCTTGGGCATGCACGCACACGTGTCCAGCTTGAGTTTAAGCCACCGGGTCCGGGACTCGAACCGCAGTCGACTACATGGGAGTCCAGCGACATAGCCATTACGCTATCTGCTAGTCACTCCTGGATCCTAACTCTTGAACTGTAGCTGTGTGACCTTGGCAAGTGACTTAACCTCTCTGAGTTTTAGTTATGTCAGCTATGGAATAGAAAAGCAAAGGTATCTATCTCCTATGGTTACAAGGTTGAAACTAAACGATACATTTAAAATACTTTAGTCAGTGTCATTTTCTTCTCACCTTGAAGGCAACATTTCTCATCTGGGTAGTGTTTACCAAACTTCCTTAATGGATGCATGAGCCTCATGATTTTTACTATATTCCTGGCAAAGGTCATCCTCTTTTCCTGCACTCTTCTCACTTAATTTTTACATCAAATCACTTAAACAACAACAACAACAACAAAACTGAATGTGTTTATTTAGTTACCCTGCATGTATGGGGTAACTATCAAAACATACACAACTGGATCAGCTGGTGATGTGGTGGTTAAGATGGATAGATCCCACATGGCCTATTGCAGAGTTTGAGTCCCAAACCAGTGACATGAAAAATATACCAGGTGTGGGAAACCAGCAGTTAGCATAATGGCTATGTCACTGGACTCCCATGTAGTCATCCGTGGTTTGAGTCCCGGACCCGGTGACTTAAACTCACACCAGGTGCATGTGCGTGTGTGCCCAAGATCCCAAGGAGAATGGAGGAGAGGGGATTGCTGTGTGGCCATCCCCTTTGGGGGGGGGTGATTTCTCAATTCCTGTCTCTCTGTCACTCTCTGTCTTATATATATACTAGGTGTGCATGCATGTGTGCCCAAAATCCCAAGAGGTGAGAAGGGATTGTGTTTTGACTGTCCCCCAAGGGAGGGCAGAGGTACTTTCTCTCTCTCTCTCTCTCTCAGTGTTGCCTTCAGGTTTAAGCCTTTTGCCACCTGTTCTGTTTTGGATGAACCAGAGACACTGCTGAATGACTTTTTTTTTTTTTTTTAACAGAAAAGTTTTTGGGCATGTGCGCTTGCCAGGAAGACAGAAAGAGAGGAAGCAAGAAATCACCCTCCCCACTCCCCGCCAGGGAGGATAGTTCTATCACAATCCCTTCTCCTCCATTCTCCTCCTGGGATCTTGGGCACACACGCACACACCCACATGCAC
Organism: Tupaia belangeri chinensis; assembly: GCF_000334495.1. NCBI lineage: Eukaryota > Metazoa > Chordata > Mammalia > Scandentia > Tupaiidae > Tupaia > Tupaia belangeri. Next base: position 6,782,871 of record NW_006159539.1, read on the forward strand.
CTGGCATGAGTTTAAGCCACCAGATCTAGGACTCGAACCTCAGTGGACTACTTGCGAGTCCAGTGATGTAACTATTTCACCATCTGCTAGTCCCACTCGATGGTTCTTGGTTGTATTCATAGGCTGTGCTGTGGGCTGGGCCTCTGGTGCTGTCTCAGAGCTGTAGGGGCAGTGGCTTCCTTAGACTTCCACAGGTACTCCACATGCACAATGCTGCCTGCAGGACGGGCGGGGTCAATCTCCTCCAAGGGAACTCGTCTCCTTCCTTCCAGGAGTTTTTTCCCGGTGGTTAGGCCCCTCCTGAAGTCAATACACCAGCCCCTGCCCCTTCCCTTCTAACTTGGCTCCTGGAAGGGCCGAGATCTGAATACTCAGGTAAGAGCCTCTTTGACCTTGCCCTTGAGTCACAAAGAGGCTCTGAACTGTTTTCTGGGGTAAGAAGAGGTTAGGCTAGGGGTTCTTGACTTTGAGTGAGGGAAGTTTGCTAGTAGAGCAGAGTTCTGTCCTCGTTCCGTCTCCACAGATTTGGAATGGGGCCCAGGAGTCTGTATTTAACTTCCACTACCTGATTCTATTGCAGGCGATTCTAAGACCACACTCTGAAAAACGCTGGCCTGGCTTTAGAACACAGAGGGGCAGTAAGGGAAAAAATGAGCTTTTCAGAAAGTACTAGGTAAACATTAACATCTTGACAGATTATCCTGCCAGATATGTTTACATAATATGTATGTAACATTTTACATATTTGTATGCTATTGTGGATACTATTAGTATAATGATATAAATACATGATTTACCTAGAATTTCACCTACATAATAGTGTGAATCATTTTTTTCTTGAAAACTCCCTCAAAAAAGATAATTTTTGTATCACCTTAATTAACTGTTTAAGTATGCTAACCTTTATTTACCTAGTCCCTGCTGTTTAACATAAAGAAAGAAGCCGTTTACCTGACTGTGTGTAAAGGGTGGCTTCTTCAGGATATCAGGTGATCTGATCTTTTTATTTTATTTTTATTTTTTGAACAAAGGTAAAATCAGTTTGTCATAGATAATGCTTTGATTCACATGCTTCTCCAAAAATCATTGCCCTGCTTTTGTATTTCAAAACAAAGAACCATTCTGGATTCAAATTCAAGCTGCAATGGCTATAAACAGTTGATTATTACGTTTCTTTTTTTTCCTCCAGCAAGAAAAAAAAAAACTATGTGGTTTGGTTCTTATTTAATAATCAATTATTTCTCATACCTTGGGAATTAGCTTTCTGTTTGGCCGTGATAGAAAAAAGATGGTGATTCAGCTAAGAAGAAAGAAGTACAATTTTTAAAAAAGAATTATTTATTTAATTTTATTTATTCATTCATTTATTTTAATTTGCCCAGAGAGACACATACAGAGAGAGAGAAAGAGGGAAAGAAAGAGGGAAAGCGAGAAAGCAAGTCCAAGGCTTGAACCGTGGCTGGCCATGTGGGAATGTCCAGTGCCTTAACCATCATGCCACCTGTTGGTCCCCAGAAGAAAGAAATACTTTCATTGTAATACCAATGCCCAGCTCAGCCAGCCTGCACAGTGATTGCTCGAAGCCGCAGTCATAGCCAGTTCTGTCCTGATTGATGTCACCTACCCCAGAAACATCACGTAGAGTATTTCAGGGGGCATCACAAGTGGTTATAAATGTATTTTACATTTAGAAAATGAATAAATAACTTAAGCTGTCTTTAGGAGCACCACAGTCTCAGCTGGGGACTTGTTGATGTTAATGCGTAATAGGAAAGCAAGGAAGGAAATGGCAGCGTGTGAGTGGTGGCTTCTTCAGGACATCACGTGATCTGACCTTTCTATTTTTTCAACCAAGGTAAAACCTAGTATTAAACCATTTGGTCTATTTATAGCAAGTCGGGGGCATTCTAGCTTACGGGCCAATTTTGACTTGCTTTCAGCCAGGCACTGAATAACGGCTACTTTCTTTCACTGAGCAAATCTTTTCAAAGACCTATGTTCCAGACACTGTGTGGTGCTGGCTGTGGATGCAAAGCTAAGTAAAAGTCTGTGTTCTATTTATCCTGGGTTTGCTCTTAGTGCCCTGGTGGAGAGAGAGATACAAGGAGACATCATAATTATAGAATAACGTGATCAAAGAGAGATATGCACAATGCCATGAGACCTCTTGGAGTAATTCCAAATGTTTAAAATTAAACAATGGGGCTGGCAGGTGGCATGGTAGGTAGAGGCAATGGATTCCCACATGGCCATCTGTGGTTCGAGTCCCAGACCCAGTAGCTTGCTTTCCTGCTTTCCTTTTCTTTCTCTCTCTGGTCAAATTTAAAAAAAAAATTTTTAAATAAATAAATAAATAGTTTTCAAAAAGCATAAACAGCAATCAGGGCGAGCAGATGGCATGGTGGTTAAGGCGTTGGACTGCAACATGGTGACTGTGGTTTGAGTCCTGGACCTGGTAGCCACCTTTCTCACTTTCCCTCTCTCTTTCTCTTTCTCTGATGTGCCTTATATCAAATAAAATGATAATAATAATAATAAAATTTAAAAATGAATAAACAGCAATCAAATTACTGAAAAAACGTGGTTAATCAGTTTGTTGTTCCAACTATAAAGAGATACCATCCTACATATTAAAATATTGGGCTGTTGAAAAGGTCATAGTGCATTTTTACATAGAAAAGCATAGAAAAAGTATGTCATGACTTTTCCAACAACCCAATAATTATAACTATTGCTTAGATGGTTCAAAGCATTTTTCAGAGAGAAACAAGAAAATATTAAGTCAGATAACTGGACATGGCCTTAGAAGACCTCTACTACAGCCCCTCATTTGAGGGATAAAGAACTGAGGGTCTCAGAAAGTGAGTGACTCTTCTAGGGTCCCTGAATGACCCCATGGCAGGATTAGGACTATAATTCTGATCCTCTATCCAGTAATCGAATGGTTTGCCTCTTACACAACTGGCAATATTTTGTATTGAATCCCTTGGCCTAACTCATCATTAACATGACCTTCGTAGTTAGGTTGGCAACAAAAGTAAGAGGTGTTACAGAGGAGATAAAGATTTCTTTTCCTCACCCGCAAAGGTTCATGGCTGGGGCCCCTATAACAAAAGGAAGTTTTTTTTTTTTTGAGAGAGAGTTTTGCCATAGGATATAGAGATAGAAAGTGAGAAATCACCGCTTGGGTGGATGGCCATGCCACAATCCCTTCTCCTCCATTTTCCTCTTGGCAT
>NW_006159539.1:6788285-6836367 GCF_000334495.1 Tupaia belangeri chinensis
AATTTTTAAATAAATAAATAAATAGTTTACTATTAAAATAAACAGAAATGAGGTCGAGGAGAGCACATGGTGTTGAGGGCATGGGACTGCAACATGGTGACTGTGGTTTGAGTCCTGGACCTGGTAGCCACCTTTCTCACTTTCCCTCTCTCTTTCTCTTTCTGGTGAGTGGATGTGCCTTATAGCAAATAAAATGATAATAATAATAATAAAATTTAAAAATGAATAAACAGCAATCAAATTACTGAAAAAACGTGGTTAATCAGTTTGTTGTTCCAACTATAAAGAGATACCATCCTACATATTAAAATATTGGGCTGTTGAAAAGGTCATAGTGCATTTTTACATAGAAAAGCATAGAAAAAGTATGTCATGACTTTTCCAACAACCCAATAATTATAACTATTGCTTAGATGGTTCAAAGCATTTTTCAGAGAGAAACAAGAAAATATTAAGTCAGATAACTGGACATGGCCTTAGAAGACCTCTACTACAGCCCCTCATTTGAGGGATAAAGAACTGAGGGTCTCAGAAAGTGAGTGACTCTTCTAGGGTCCCTGAATGACCCCATGGCAGGATTAGGACTATAATTCTGATCCTCTATCCAGTAATCGAATGGTTTGCCTCTTACACAACTGGCAATATTTTGTATTGAATCCCTTGGCCTAACTCATCATTAACATGACCTTCGTAGTTAGGTTGGCAACAAAAGTAAGAGGTGTTACAGAGGAGATAAAGATTTCTTTTCCTCACCCGCAAAGGTTCATGGCTGGGGCCCCTATAACAAAAGGAAGTTTTTTTTTTTTTGAGAGAGAGTTTTGCCATAGGATATAGAGATAGAAAGTGAGAAATCACCGCTTGGGTGGATGGCCATGCCACAATCCCTTCTCCTCCATTTTCCTCTTGGCATTTTGGGCACATGCACATATGTCCAGAGTGAGTTTCAAGCTACTGCGCCCAGGACTTGAACCGAAGTCGACCACATGGGAGTCCAGCGCCTTAACCACTAGGCCACCTGGTGGCCCCACAAAAGGCCAATTAACATGAGAAAGGCATATGCATTTCTTTTTGTTTTACATGACATGAGACCCTCCAGAGATAAAGATCCAAAGAAAGCGGGAAACCTGTGTATTTTTACGGACAGTCGTGAAGCAGTATGATTGGCGTACAGAAGAGTATGGTTTAGTGGCAGTACCCTGGGGAACTTTACAAGGTCTGTCTGTTCAGATTCTTCTCTGTGTCCTTGTGTCTTCAGAGATAAGGATATTTCATTCCTTTGGTATGGTAGGCACTTATGGAAGGAAGAATTTTTTACTTTAAAGTTTATTTATTTCTTCTGAGAAAGAGAGAGACACAGACAGACAACACACCCTCAACAGGATCTCAATGCCACATTCTGTTCCCAGGTTCATCCAGCATTGGATCATGGGCATCCACTTGGCATACTCAGAGAGGTACCCAGATATGAACTGGGAACCTTTGCATGTGGCTCAACCTCACAGAGCATCATGTTTTACTGCTGTACTGCTGTCCAGCCCTCTGGAATGAAGATTTTATGTCCTACTTTAAAAGAAAGTCAAATAATGATTTTATGATCCATGGGTAAGGAGATGGGGAGGGTCAGAGAGAACTTCCTAGTTCTGCTATTTTCTAAAGTCAAGGTGCCATATTTTGGGGCAGCATGTCCTGAACCTCATAAGTGTCTCTAACTGGCACATATGAGCATAGTATTAGTGCCCATCTCAACTTTTTGACCTGCTTCTTTATTTTTATCTAAATTGAATTATAATGTGATTCTTAAGTAACATGTTCTCAGACTTTATTCCCATTAGCCTCAGTCCTCCCTCAAATTTCTTCCAAAATAGTAGCAGAAGTACCCAAGGCTACCTCATCCTTCTAAACAGAGGCATCCTTCATCTTCTTATTCTGCTGTGACTCATTGGGTGAATCTCTCATTAAGCCAATTGCAACCGAAGATGCCGTCACAGAGTTGATTCCTTCCAAGGGGGGCCAATGAGTGTACTTCGCTCTCCAGAGGTGGGACCTGGAGATGCTGATATCTTTCCTAGGGGGACCTTATTGCTCACACCAATGCTTCTACATTCTGGGATCTCGATATACCACTAAGATTTGACTGAATCTTCAGAATCACTCTGTCTTCCCCCCATCAGTGACCAACTAACTGGGTTATGACCAGTTTGTCTCCTAATTTTCTCTTCCAGTAGGACTTTGTGGTCCTGCATGCAATAAATTCCAAGATCCTTGCCAAACAGATTCTCAAGACATGACAAAAATCCTAGGATGACAAGACGAAATCTTAGGATGAATAGAGCTCACACTCTAGATACAAAGTCAATACTCAACTGTGTTCCATGGATGTTAGGGATTACAAGGAAAAAGAGTCCTATGATGGTGGGAAGCAATGATTTCAACTGATTAAATAGGCTTTTGATAGGGGGACGGGGGAGGAATAGCAGCATTACCGAGGTATAATTTACATACCATAAAACCTGCTAATTGTAAGCATACAATTGGATGATTTATATATTTTTTGAGAGACTTTTGCTATAGGATACATGTGTTCACCACATGGCCATGCTGCAGTCCCTTCTCCTCCATTCTCTTCTTGGGATCTTGGCCACACACATATGCACATGTACCTGGTGTGGGTTTCAAGCTGCTAGGTCTGGGACTTGAACTGTGGTTGGCCACATGGGAGTCTAGCACCCCAACTACTATGCTACTTGCTGGCCTCAGAATTCAATGATTTTTAATAAATTTATAGAATTATACACTGTCACTATATTCTAGTTTTAGAATATTCTCAAACCCTCCCTTCTAAGTTCCCTTAACTTTATTTATAGTCAATTTCCACTCCCACCCATGTCCCTAGGCAACTATTAATCTACTTCCTGTCTATGGATTTGTCTATTCTGGACTTTTCATGTAAATGGAATCATATGACATGTGGCCTTTTGTGTTTGACTTCTTTCATTTGGCATCCAAGTTGAAATACGTATCAGTAATATGTTCCTTCTTATTGCTGATTAGAATACCATTGTATGAATGTACCACATTTGGTTTATACATTCATTGGTTGATGGACATTTTTTATTCCCAGTTTGGGGCTATTGTAAACAATGTTGCCATTAATATTTATGTACAAGTCTTTGTGATCGTATTTGTTTTTAATGATTTGGGGCATATTCTTAGGATGGAATTTCTGGGTGATTTGTTACTGTGTGCTGGACATTTTAAGAAACTGCCAAAACAGGACCAGCAGATGGAATAATGGTAACATCACTGGACTCCCACATAGTTGACCATGGTTTGAATCCAGGACCTGGAGGCTTGAAACTCACACTAGATGTGTGTATGTGTGTGCCCAAAATCATGAGAGGAGAATGGAGGAGAATGGATTGCAGCATGGCGAATGCATGTGCCCTATTGCAACAATCTCTTTAAAAAAAGAAAAAGAAAAGAAAAAGAAACTGCCTAACTATTTTCTGCAGTAGCTGAACTATTTTGCTCTCTACCAGCAGTTTCTCATGTTCACTGTCTGGTCGGACCTGACCAATTACAGCTTTCTTTTTATTTTTTTGGAGAGATTTTCACTGTAGGGCGCGTGCGCTCGCCAGACAGACAGAGAGTGACATAGAGACAGAAAGCGAGAAATCACCCCCCAGGGGGGATGGTCACGCTGCAATCCCTTCTCCTCCATTCTCCTCTCGGGATCTTGGGCACGCATGCACACGCGCCCGGCGTGAGTTTTAAGCCACCGAGTCCAGGACACGAACCACGGTCAACTACGTGGGAGTCCAGCGACATAGCCATTACGCTAACTGCTGGTTCCCTCTACCAGCAGTTTCTAAGGATTACTGTTTACCACACTTGAGTCAACATTTGTAATCGTCTATTTGTTGAGTATAGTTATGCTAATGGGTCTGTAGTGGTAACTCACTGTGATATTACACAGGTTTTACAGTAAGTCAGGTCTTCTGACAGACTTTTATATGGCAGTGTGCATTGTGAATTGCCCAGAGAGAATGGTGAAAAGAATAGGCAATGCTTTCCAAACTTGTTTGTTCTTAGAATTCTATTTTTCCCTCTTGAGTGAGCATATTAAAGACCTAACATTCTACAGAACAGATTTTGAGGAGCATTACATCATTCGATTATATTATTTATTTTTAACTTTGTTCTCTGTGATATTTGATTTTGAACAAGTGTTTACAGCACAGTGCTTTTGGATCAAGTATTATAGATGTAGAGGTTAACAGAATGCACAAGTTGAAAAAGGGTGCTTAAGGGATTAGAATGGGACATTTTTGAAAGGCAGTAGTTTTTGTGAATAACTAAATGTCAGTTCATTTTTCTCTGTACTTGATTCCCTAGTTCAGCCCAGATGGGCCCCAGATCTCCTAGGGAGGAAGGCTGGGCTCAAGCTGAGACTCTAGATTCATTTGAATTGCCAGTATTCAGTCAGAGAAGAATGATAATAACAGCAGTAATAATAACAAATTTAAAGTGGTCACACTGTGCCAAGTGCCATGCCAAGTCCTGTTGATGAATTAGCTCAGTGAATTCCCACAACGACCTTGTCGTGTTAGCGCAGGTAAGGCCCCCTACGGCCTGGGCGTGTAGGTACTATTGTTACAGTCATTTTACAGACCAGGAATGGAGGCACAGTGTGCTTCACAGATTGCAAATAGGTAGTAGGAAGTGGTAGAGTCAGGATTTGAACCTGGGACCCTCTAATACCAGGGTGTCTGTTATGTATCCCACCTCCACCACTATGCCAAAAAGAGCAGATCAGTCTGAAAAGAGATTTTTTTGTTGTTCTCAGTTACAGCAATTACATGGTGCTAGAAAAATTTCCTGCCCAGAATCTGACTCTGTAGAGGTGCTGTGTTCTTGTCATTCTTGCCCTTCCTTCTCACCTGATAGGAACTGCACACTTGTTCTCCTGTAGGAGTCCCCTTGTGCCTGTCCTTCCTCCCAGTCTCATGGCCACCACCTTTGTCCAGGCCTCACCTCACCTCTGAACTGTTACCAACACACACACACATGCCACACCCATGTACACAGTCTTCTACCTGGTTTAATTGTCCCTGAATTTTTTTTTTCCTTATAAACCAGGATGCACACCCTGACCAGAGCAATTTTTCGAGATCTCTGTTCTGCACGCTATGCTGCTTCACTCAGTCTAGCAACCTTCACTGGCTCCCTTGCTCAAAGGAAAATTCCAAGTTCTTCAGGGCATTCAGACTGACTGCTTTCTACTTCCCCATCTTTCTCCTACAATTCCCCTCTTTCGGATCATCTGCTCTCAGCCAACAGCCTCTTCTCTGCTACCAAGCAGGCAAAGCCATTCCTACCTCCATGCCCATGCATTTCCTTGCTGGCCAGCCGACAATTTCTTCTTTTCCCTTGTTTCCTTCTTTAGCCCTTTCCTATTCTTGGATGTAAGCCTCTCAGAGGTAGGCCTCAGGCCGCAGAGACCCCCCTTCCTCTGAAACTCCTTGAAGAATCTCCTGTCTTGACTCTGGTTTATCTGCCTAACTTCTTCAGTCTCAGTCTTGTTTCCTGTAAAATAGATATAATCATAGTCCTTTCCCATAAGCTGAAAGAGGTAGGTCCTACTTAGGGTAATACCTGCCACAGAGTCACTAAGCAAGCATTCAGTAAGTGAAAGATAACAGTAATAATTAAGATTACAATTTTTTCATTAAGATTATAGGTTTTTTTTCTGTTTTTTTTTTTTTTTTTTTTTTTTGGGGAGGTTTTTGCTTTAGGGCATGCATGTGTGCTCACCAGAAAGACAGAGACAGAGAGACAGAAAGCGAGAAATCACCCCTGGGGGCATAGCCATGCTACAATCTCTTCTTCTCTGTTCTCTTCTTAGGATCTTGGGCACGCACACGCACGTGCCCAGTGTGAGTTCAAGCCAGGGGTTCGGGGACTTGAACCACGGTCGACTGCATGGGAGTCCAGTAACATAGCCATTATGCCAACAGCTGATCCCAGATTATAGTTTTTAATCTGACTTTTCAAGGAGTAGACCTCTTGTGAATGGGGTCAAGTCATGTCTTATTTACTGCACTGACAGCACCATCAAAGATCCCAGGAAATGCTTGTCTGGGTGGTTGAGCAAACTGTAATCCGAGTGTCAGAAGCCTGACCTCAGTCTTGACTCCACTGGCAACTCAGTACGTGACCTTGACTTATCTTCTTGGGAGTCTCAATTTCTCTCACTATGTGCACATCATCCCTTGTGTTCTAGTTGGCTAGTTCACGGCTCCAAATCCAAGCCTTGATGTTGATTCTCAATATTAATTTGGGCACATTCTTTAATCCTCTTACCCCTTAGGTTTTTTCATCTGCGGAATGAAACGAGTAATCTCGTTTTATTATTGCCTATGAGAATCAATGAGGTATTGCTGGTATCGATAGAATGCTCATCCTAGCGCTCAGTTACTATTTGCTCTAGTGGTTGTTTGTAGCATTGCTATTTAGTTCATGAAAGCTAGGCTTATTAATTGTGTTCATTTCCTGGGGCTACAGCAACAGGTACTGTAGATTGGGTGAACCTCAGCAAATGTCTCAGTTCTGGAGGCTGGAAGTCCAGACTCATGGTATTAGCAGGGTGGCTCCCTCTGAAGGCAGAGAAGGAGAATCTGTACCATGCCTGCCACCTGCTGCTGGTAACCTCAGGCATTCCCTGGCTTGCAGATGGCACTCCTTCTGGGTCTTCAGGCCACTTTCCCTTTGTGTGCAGAATTCCTTTTTTTTTTTTTTTGTAAGGACATAGTCATGTTGGACTAAGGCCCACTCTAATGCCCTTATCCTAATTTTACCTATGTGAAGACTACTTCTAAATAAGGTTAGATTGTAAGGTACTAAACGTTATAGCTTCCATGCATCATCTTGGAAGGCCACATTTTTTTTAATTGCTAGAAGGCACATGTGTCACCAGAGAGAGAGAGCACCTCCCAAGGAGATGGGATCATGCCATCCTGTCAGTTTTGGGTGTGCATGAACATGTGCCTGGCATGTTTTTCTAGCTACTGGGCCCAGATTTGAACCATGGTCAGCCATGTGAGATGCAGTTCCCTATGCACAGGCTTAACCAATGTGTTGTGGGGTGGACCCCTAAAGGAGAATACTCTAACCCATAACACTGCAAAAAAATTAATAGTTGTATTCTCTAGAGAATGTCTTGCTAAAAAAATACCTTGGCATTTCTCAATGAAGTAGAAATTTAAAAAGAAAAATTAAGGCATCTCAGAAGAATTCCCCTTTACCTCATTGCACTTGACATTTATGGTGGTTCATTTCACTGGATCAGGTGAGTGGAGTTAGTTTTGGCTATGATCTGTTCTTTTCACAAACCACGTTCCAGAACCTTTCCCCTAAGTGGTATTTCCCAAATGTGCTTTCAGAATTGCAAATCTGTCCTTTCTGATTCATGACATCTCTGCAGGGCCCCCAGGATGGAAGTATTGTGTCAGAGCTTGGGCAGTTGGCAGTTTTGGTCTGTTTTCATAGCACTCTGTACACCCTCATGCTGTTTACATGTAATTTATAGTCCTTTAGTGGTCGCTAAATGGACGTAATAAAAAAAGATTTAGAATATTAATCTGACCAGGTTCAGGCCAGTGTGGTCTAATAAAAATTAACTTACTGGGGATGGTGAAAAATCTGAAAGGGTCAAGTAAAAAATCAGTTCTTAATAAATATTTCTTGCTGCTCTGGTGGCACTCTTTCTCAAAGTGCAGTCCCTGGATTCCCTGTGGTGTTTGTGAAGAATGCATATGTCCAGGACCAGCAGATGGCATAGCGGTTTTGTCACTGGACTCCCACATGGCAGACTGCTGTTTGAGTCCCAGACCTGGTGGCTTGAAAATCATGCTGGGCAGGCGTGCGTGCTTGCCCGAGATCCTGGGTGGAGAATGGAGGAGAAAGGATTGCAGCATGGCCATCCCCCGGGGGGTGATTTCTCACTTTCCTTCTCACTGTGTCTGTCTGTCTCTCTCTCTGGAAGTAAACGTGTCCTAAGGCAAAAACCTCTTAAAAAAAAAAAAAAAGACATATGTTCAGGCCCTGTCCCTGTTCTGTATGTTAAGCCTTTCTGGGGAATGGTCCTGGGATTTGTATTTCTAATGAACCTCTGTGCCATTTGAGTGGTTCTGGCTCACTGTATTTGAGACTCGCTGGTCTCTGGCCTCCTCCCAGAAAGAGATGTATTGTGTTGTTTGAGGCAGATGAGTACCAGGGCTAGGGTCTGTCCAGGGCCGAAGGCCAGGAAAGGCAGGCGGTAAGTGTGGGCAGAGAGCCCAGGGATGGGTTGTGGGCGGAGGGAAGGAATCCAGCAGCCACAGTGAGGACAAGTGTGTCCAGTCCATGGTGAGGTGACATCTGCCCCACAGGCTGAAAGCACAGTAGAGTTCAGATGTGATGGGGAGGCCTGTGAGGGTTGATGGCAGATGTATTGTTGACAGGTGGGCTGAGCTGGGAGAGGGTTTCTGGCAGGCCCAAGGTGAAGCAATCTGGACCTCAGGAAAAAATTATCTTCAATATGTCTTTGCTGTCTATTTCTAGATTTCAGATTGTATAGCAACTTCATAACGAAGTTAGAAAGCTGGCATTTTCTTATCAGAAACTGAACTGTTAATAAGTCTCCATTATTGCTCATGGCTTGATAAATTCTAATAGAAAATCTGCAATACAAAATTGTCTTGTATTAAAAATCTCTTGACCTCTTTATTTTTCATTCACCTGTAAGATTTGACCCCTTTCATGGACTGATCAGAGTTTCAAAGGGCTCTATGATCAGCGTTCTGTCTTCCTTATCCCTTGGTCTCACCAATTCAATCCTCATTCAGTTGATATACTTCAGATATCTAATTAAGATTCTCTCCACCTTATACATAAGGCATTGACATGACAAAATGTATTGGTTTCATTCTGAGAGTATTTTGTCTTGTGAGAATTTCAGCTTTTTGTAACATTCTTCTCTGTCCCCTCTTTCTATTGGCAGGACATAACCTTCAGTAGCAGAACAAATCAGGCCAGCAAGCAAGCTGCCAAGTCCTGCTCACTCCTTGTCAAGGAAAGCAGCTGGACCCATTTTTAATCAGCACTTCCCAACATAACATCCCTGGGTCATTGAAGGAGACCAGACCAGAGTTTGAAACTTTCCAAAGACTTCCAAAAGACATCTAATGCAAAAACATATTTAGATGACCTGTGTACAAATCTGGTTGATTTGAAAGACGAAGAAGGAGAAAACAGGTGTGATTTTCACCCAGAAGTCACATGAACATGTTCCCCATTTAATAATGGGTGCTGGTTATTGAAATAGCCCAAACCTCTACTACAGAGCAAGAGATTTAACTTGAGAGAGGACCAGTTTGTCCAGAAACCAAGAAATGGATGACTACAAGTATCAGGACAATTATGAGGGCTATGCCCCCAATGATGGCTATTACCGTGGTAATGAGTCCAACCCAGAAGAAGATGCACAGAGTGATGTTACAGAAGGCCATGATGAGGATGACGAGATCTATGAGGGCGAGTACCAGGGTATCCCTCACCCAGATGACATCAAGGCCAAGCAGACCAAGATGGCACCCTCGAGGGCAGATGGCCAGGCAGACCTGATGGCTGAGAGGATGGAAGATGAGGAGCAGTTGGCCCACCAGTATGAGACCATCATTGACGAGTGTGGCCACGGACGCTTCCAGTGGATCCTCTTTTTTGTTTTGGGTTTGGCCCTCATGGCTGATGGGGTGGAGGTGTTTGTAGTGAGCTTCGCCCTTCCAAGTGCAGAAAAGGACATGTGTCTGTCCAGTTCCAAGAAAGGAATGCTTGGTAAGTGGAGATTGCCAACCATCATTTTCTTTGTGGCATGAAAAATATGGAGCAGTAAAATTTATATAGTGCTTGTTACTGTTAGGTACTTCAAATATTTGACAATGTACCCATTTTGCTGTGAAGTTATTTTTATCTTAAAAAAATGAATTAATTGGCTTAAATTTACACAGCTAGTAAGTACTGGAACTTGGATTCCTATCCAGGTCTGTTTGACTGAGCTCCTAAATCATTTTCCAAATCTTATTGCGTCTTTGAGAGTCAGATTTCTCTCTTCATTATGTTAAACCATCTTCCATTTCCAAATGACAAACTCATTTTGGTAGTGGCAAGCCAGAGGACTTTCACTCAGTTCTTCTCTCTGTGTCTTTCTAGAATCAGATGGTTCTGTTCCTGATTTCTCCTGTACATAAGCTAGCACTTATGTTGAGTGTGGGTTGAGTGCCCCTGTGCCTTAGGGATGACTGATGGGTTTGTGCACACCAGTGGAGTCCCTGCAGGCTGCTGGGAGCCTTGCTGTGAAGCACAGATGGATTCCGCAGGATGGAAGACCAGCTTTGCAAATCGATTATGAGATTAGCGCCGTCAGAGCCAAGCATCAGCTATTAGGGCTTGAGGCAGAGAGGATTTTGTGAAGTTGAGAGAGGATGGGCACAAATGATGTGGCATAGAAGAAATTCATCAAAACGTAGACAAGGATTTGTCTTGGTCACCAGATGTCCTGCAAATCATTATCCACTGCCCAAATCGGGAGGGCAATTGTGCAATTGATTGTTCAACAAATACGCATTACTGAGAACTAAGAGTCAAATTCTCCTTCAAGGCCAAGACATATTTGAGGTTCTCAAGTGCTCAAAATCTATCTAGCAACTTAGCTATTGTATGCAGAAAATACCAGTAGTATTTATTACTTTTTCTACAGTGTACTAGTCTTTGTACTCAGGCCCCGGGGAGAAAACAGTCCTTGTCTCTCAAAGAATTTATATACAGCTGGACCAATGGCCATTAACAAACACAGAGAATGACTCAATTACTATAAGGAGAAGCACTATGAAGTACCTAGTGCAAATCTGGTCCCCAGAATTTGCATTAGAGAAGGGGTTGGCACACTTTTTTTTTTTTTTAAAGTCCAGATGGTAAAAATGTTAGACTTTGTAAACTCAGATGGTCTCTGTCACAACTAGTCAGCTCCATTGCGAAACACAAAAGCAACCATAGACAACATGTAAACAAATAGACGAACCTGCCTTCTGATGAAACTTTATTTACAAGAACAGCCAGTGGGCTGTTTAGCCTGTGGGCTGTAGATTGCCAGCTCCTTGTGCAGGGCCACCGTAAACAAGATTGGGTTATAAAGTAAAGAAAACATCTGCATAAAGATTCGTCTTTGGGAGCACTTAAAAATTGTTTTAAACATTCAGGCTTAACTAAAGGGTCATTTAAAATAATTAGAACTGTGTCAGATATAACCATTAGGGAATCGAAAGAGATGGATTATATATAAATGGAAGAAATGGCTTGAGTAACAGAGTTATTACCTAGAGTTTTTTCACACCAACAGAATTTTAGTGCTGTTATTTCGTATATCAAAACAATCTATCTGCTAGCCGTCTTTCAATGTGTACGGTAGATTTTTTTTTCTTTTTTTATTTTTGAAAGGAGAAAACAAACAAGCAAATAGAAACCCAAAACCAAAACCAATCTTCCCCAACTGATCTAAACATTTCCAGGACGTTCATTTGTTTTGTGGCATTCCCAGCTGAAACCCCAGGTTCCTGTTGGTCCAACTTGGCAATGTCAGTAATGATTTCATGCCCTGCTGGTCTCTCTGGTACCGTGGTGCCCGGCAACCTCATTAACAGAGTGTGGTATGGCTGTAGCTCCCGCTGGCTCCCAGGGCAAATGCTGCAGTGGAGGGAATGTGGTCCCGATCTAGAGAGCTCACATTGGTACAATTTTGTCTTCACTGTTTGCCAAGAAAAGGGTATGACTCAGCCCAAGAGGGCAGACAGGCCACTTGAGTGAACTTCCTGTACATTTATGGAATCTCCTTTATGGTCAAGAAAATGAGTGTCTAAAGTGGATTCAGGGAGATGGATGATTTGGGGGTCTTATGAGGCCAGATTTTCCATATACTGTCACGTGTAACCTTCAGAGCATCACCACAGAGGTGAGATGATATTTATCCTGGGGTGTAAACACAAGTAAACAGTATTCGGAGGGATTTACCTGAGATCACACAGCCAGTAAGTGCTGAGCAGGGGTCTGAACTCAGTCCCTTCTGATTTCAATGTTTGTGCTCAATCTGCTACACCAGACTACTTTTCTTTCATGCATGGTCTGTGGAAAAGAGGTCACGCAGTAGTGCAGGTTTCTCTCTGCATCTTCAAGCATCCCATACATTGCTAAGCATATTACAAAGTGTTCCCAACAGAGAGGCAGTGTGCTGCAGTGAATAATGGTGTAGACTCACTGGAGTCTGACCTCTAGGGTTTGGTAACTGGCTATGTCACTTATCAGGTCGAAAGTGACTCTGGGCAAGTTACCAGGGCTCTAATTCTGTTTTCCCATCTGTGGAATAAAAAGAATATTGTAGGGACCAGCAGATGGCATAATGGCTATGTCCCTGGACTCCCATGTAGTCGACCACAATTCCAGTCCTGGACCCAGTGGCTTAAACTCACACCAGGTGTGTGTGCGTGCGTGCCCAAGATCCCGAGAGGAGAATGGAGAAGGGATTGCGGTGTGGCCATCCTCCCTGGGAGGTGATTTCTCACTTTCTATCTCTCTGTCTCTCTCTGTCTCTCTGGTGAGCACATGCGCTCTATAGCAAAAACTTCTCCAAAAAAAGAAAAAAAAAGAATATTGTAATAGTTTATTTGCAGTGAAGACTAAATGAGATAATGCAGGTAGCACACCCAGCGCTCAGTACCTTCTCAACCACCAATCTCACTCCTTTGTATTATGGCATTCTCCCACCCAGCGTTTGCAATGCATTGCAGTTGTGGTGAGGTGATGGAGCAGTATGAATGAAGGAATCAGGTGCTTAAGTTTGAACCCTTGCTGCCAACTCTTAGTAGAATCACGTCAGGAAAGTCAGTGAGAAGTTAGAGAGAAGGGAGCTTCTCCCTGCCTTTATTTCCATGTCCGACGAATGGAGATGATGATGATATTTGCTTCTTATGGTTTCTGTGGCGACTACGTGAGCTACTAGATGTAAGGTGGCTAGCCAGATGGTGTGGTGGTTAAGGTAAGGTGACTGGATCCCACATGGTCAACTCTGTGGTTTGACTCCTGGACCCGGTGGCTCAGAAAACATGCCAGGTGCAAATTCCTGAGAAGAGAATGCAGGAAAAGGGATTGCAATGTGACCATGTCCTTGAAGGGTGATGTCTCACTTTTCCTCTCTTGGTCTCTCTCCAATGAGCACATGCTCCCTATAGCGATAAATATAAATAAAAATAAGGTACTTAACTTGACTCAAAGTGTCTGCACATAATACGTAATCAAGATCTCTTTGTTCTTACTGCTTCTAATAAAAGTTGGTATTATTACTAACCTAACTCCTTGATAATAATGGACTGCTCACATTCAGGACAGAATTTTCTCAAGTGACAATGCATATTTCTTCCAAGCAAAATGATATATGAAGACTTTTAAGGTCATGCTACTCTACCTTAGTTGGGGACAGTGCCCTTTATGTCTGAGCACTAACCCAGCTCTTTCTTCTGCCCTCTCTTTGTTTTAAAAAGAAACTCTGAAAGTGACATCCTTAGGCTTCATTCCTACTGGATGGTCCAGGAAATGAATTGAGTAAGAGAACTTCTTACCCCCCAATTCAGGTCTCAAATCATAGGATAGTTTGTCATTTTCTTCCTAGAAATGAATGAATCAGTTTAGGAAATTAGAGAAGTGTCCCTTGACCAGATAACAAAAATAGCTAGGTGCCACATTACCATTTTTCTAAATCTCGATTTAGAAAGATGAAAGTTTCCTTCTCTCAGCACCATGTCTCAGTGCTCAGTGGGTCCCTCATCTAGAACTGTTTCACTTGGGGAGGAGAAAGGTCTTCGAGTGTGTTGTCCACGTTGCTTAGTATCTAGTGGTTGGTTCCCTTCAAGACAAGGAGAATGTATTTCTTTGTTAAACTCTTAACTCATTCATTAAAAAAAGACTTGTCACATTACGTGCCTGATACTCCTGAGGTCTACAGTAATCCAAGGCAGACAAAGTCCTTGCACTCAGCGAGTTTATTCTAGGAGTGAAAATAGAGCTCATGCCAAAACTATAAAATACAAGTGCAGCGTTCAGTCCTATCACTTTATCCAGCTAGGCGGGAAGCAGAGACAGTGTATGGGACAGAGTCTGTGCCTGAAGCATCTGCAGTTAGGTGCCTTGTTTTTACTTATATTCTGGAATGACTGCGTGACTCTTCCTTCTGAAATTTCCTGATCGTAGGTGGTTAATGAATGAATCTCCATTTCTTTTTATTTCTGTCCAGAAGACGACATTTTCTTTCAGATATAAATTTTTAAAAATTGCTCGAAGAAATGACTTTAAAGGTAGGAAATACAGAGGTGCCTGGCATTTTTTTCTTTCAACTGCCATGGAATTATCAGCATCTTGGCCACCCTTTCTGTAGCTAAGATGTCACTTAATGTGGGTGAGATACAAGACAGAACAGTAGTATCCCCCTCTGCCTGCAGTTGAGAAATTGATACCAAAATTATATCATGGTTGTAAAAATGTCCCTTAACCTTTAACTACAGGTTCCCCCTCTCCCCCTTCATATAGATCCCAAGAGAGAGGTTTCTGTTTTGTCTGCAGAGTTTTAATTTCCTGGGAGGGCCTAGTGACACAGAATGTATTTTGTTGGCTGTTGGTTTTTCTTGCCATCAGCAATGGGGAGACTTGAGGAGTCCTACATTTTGGACAATGATTTAGAACCTAACAGGGGACCCCTGGGATTTGGTGTCTGTGTCAGCTATCTGAGGACACACAGTAATGTCAAACAGGGCAAATTCATTAGAATGAACTCGGAGTTGAATTTTCATGGCAGCTCAGCACTGGATATACTTTGCTAACATGAAAGATTATCTTTTGTTTTCTATACAAATTCTAATGGAGCGTGAGGTCACAACATGTGATTAATGAGCTACTTGTTCTTTTTTTTTTTTTTAAGAGGTTTTTGCTATAGGGCACGTGCGCTCTCCAGAAAGACAGAAAGAGACAGAGAGACAGAAAGTGAGAAATCACCCCCTAAGGGGGGATGGCCACGCCGCAATCCCTTCTCCTCCATTTTTCTCTCGGGATCTTGGGCATGCATGCACATGCACCCGGTGTGAGTTTAAGCCACCAGGTCTGGGACTCGAACAGTGGTCAGCTACGTGGGAGTCCAGAGATATAGCCATTACGCTAACTGCTGGTCCCATTGTTCTTTAGCCCTGAATTCAGAGTGTCAGTTCTTGAAAGCAAGGGCCATATCAATGAGTTGCACGAGAGGCAAGGAGAATTCCTATGAAATCGAGTATGCTGATTCCTAAATTCTAACAAGTCTTCCTTTTTGCCTCTCCTCCTCCCAATCTGCTACGATTAACTCTGCACTGCCTGAGAAAATGGTAATGTATCTCCCGAGGCAGTGGCCAAGAAGACACTGCTGAGTCTCTTCAGGACCCTCCACTGCCACACTTCTTTGTCTAGACCTATAAGTAGGACTTGAGACCTGGCAGTGAGGTACAAAGTCTGACCTATGGGAAGGTTTGGCACACTATAAAACATCTACTTGAGTTTCCTAATTTACACACACATAGACATCCAGAGAACACGTGCGCCAACAGATCTTAGGGGTATGGGATAATGGTAGAGGAACATCAGCTGAATCAGGCCAGACTCACTGATATAGTCCTCCTAAGCAGAGAGTCTGTGTTTAATTTTGCAGCTTGTGGAGTTAGAAAGGGCTCTAACAGTTTGATTGATTGGCTGAAACAAGGAATAAAATATTCTCCATGATAAATGAGCTTGAAATGCCAGACCTGCCTTGGTTTACTATAGGGGAAGGGATTCCAAGGCTTAGGGTTGTTCTAATGTTAGAGTGAATTTGTCATATAAGACTTATTCACCTACCCTGGGAAGATCTGGAAGATACATCTTTCACTAAAACTTCGAGAAGACGATTTTTATTTATTTTTTAGTTTTTGCTGTAGAGTGTGTGCAATCACCAGAGAGCGAGAGGGAAAGTAAGAAATCACACCCCAGGAGGCATAGCCACCCTGCAACTCCTTCTTCTCTTGGGACTTTGGGTATGCGTGCACATGTGCCTGGTGTGATTTCAAGCCACTGGGACCGAGACTCAAAAACCACAAAACTGGCTATGTGGGATTCAGTCATCTTAACCTCCATGCCACCTGCTGGCTCCTTGAAACACAGATTTGTGAGGTAAGCCCAGCATCCTTGAAGAGCTCTGTAATTGGTCTTCTCTCTAGCGCTGACTTTACAGTGACACCCACAGTCAGTCAGCTGGAAAACTTAAATGCAGCAAGAGTAATTGAATTCAGAGGTGGCACTAAACTGCCAAAGGCAGGGTAGGCATGGTACCATAATATGGACAACAGAGTCAAAACAGCAATCAGAGTAGTCTGGCTTGTGGAGAACCATGTGTTAGCTGGTTGGTCATGGTGTTCCTGGAGGTGAAACAGCTGGGACATCTGCTAAATTCCTACTTGACCTGCATGAGCAGAAAAATGCTAGGTCAAGTGAACCTAGAATTTGAATCATACAAAGAGAGCACCATGCCCCTCAACCATTTCCCAGACTTGGGCAAGTTTATAGAGCCAGAAACTCTTGCGTGAAGGAGAGGTCCCAGAAGACTGCCAAAAATTTATACTGTTAATCTTTCTCCTAGTGTTTTCTAAGGAGGTCCCCCTCCCCCCTGGAGAGACTGTGTATTAGGGAAAAGGAAATAATCAGGTATTTCCGAGACTACTGGGCTCTAAATGGACAATAATTGCAAGAAACCCAAAATAGCATCGTGATCCGCCAGTCGGAGTAGGGGCCTATGGGGGATCAGGGATTTCAGTCCCTGATGTACTTTTCTTGCCTTGTGCTGCCACTTATTGCCTGTGGGTTGCTTTATGTTATTGAGGTTGGATAGTTTATTATATCATATGCAATTTCTTCACAGAGAGCAAAAGAAACTAATGGTTAAGGCAGTTGGATCCCACATGGCCAACCATGGTTTGCATCTCAGCCCCAGTGGCTTGAAGACCATGCCAGGTGCATGTGCGTGACCTATGGAGGTCAGATGATCAACAAAGTTTTAATGCAGGTCCCTAGACCCATCCTGCAGTTATTTCCTTGGTTTTAGAACACACAGTTGAAATAGACATATGGAGGGACTTCAAGAAGTTCATGAAGAAATGAAAGTGTAAGTTTATTTTGGTGAAAAAAAAGGGTGCATAGGTTCCCCCCCACACACACATAATATGTGTTTTCTGTGAACTTTTTGAAGACCTCTTTGTACTTAGCAGCTGACAGAATCCCCACATTGTGAAAGAATGGATGTTGGGAGAAGAACTGGAGGTAGGAGACCTGACAGAAGACTGTTGGGGTCGTCTAGGGGAGAAATGTACAATTTGTTGGGGCCAGCAGGTGGCGTGGTGGCTAAGGGTGCTGGATTCCCATATGGCTGGTGGTGGTTTGAGTCCCAGACCTGGCAGCTTACTTTCTCTCTTTACTTCTCTCCCTCATTCTGTGCCTCTATGGTCAAATTTAAATAAATAAATAAAGTGAAATAAAATAATTTTTTTTTTTAAAAAGAAATGTATAATTTGTGGACTAGTTTGTAGAGGTAGTAGT
The DNA here is from genome assembly GCF_000334495.1 of Tupaia belangeri chinensis. Classification (NCBI taxonomy): domain Eukaryota; kingdom Metazoa; phylum Chordata; class Mammalia; order Scandentia; family Tupaiidae; genus Tupaia; species Tupaia belangeri. The sequence continues at coordinate 6,806,013 of NW_006159539.1, forward strand.
GGAAGTCATATGAGTGTTTCGAAAAATTGAGTTTTGTCCATACGATTTAAAAATATTTCTGCTGGGACCAGCAGATAGTGTAATAGTTACATTGCTCGATTCCCATGTAGTTGACTCCAGTTTGAGTCCTGGACCCGGTGGCTTAAAACTCATGCTGGGCATATGTGCATGCGTGCCTAGAGTCCTGAGAGGAGAAGCAGGAGGGATTGTGGCATGGCCATCCCCACTGGGGGGTGATTTCTCACATTGTGTCTCTCTGGTGAGCACATGCATCCTATAGCGAGAATCTCTCTAAAGAAATAGATACTTCTGCTATGAACACCATTATTTTCTCATACAATTTATGTAAGAAAGAAATCCTCTTTTGAAGAAATGTACATTTTTACACAGGTGGGTTGTGTTTCTTATACTAAAATCAGTGAATTCATAGGAGTTTGACTATTATAAAGCTGATGAGTAAATTTAATTTTCTGTAACAAACATAACATAAATAAAAACAATTTCAAATATAACCAGACTACCAACCAAAAAAACAAGCACTATAGTCTTAAGAATTATTTTACAGTTAACTTTGGGTTTAAAAAACAATCTCACAAGAGGATCTTCTTGTAAGCAAAACACTCAGCAGGATATAGATTAAGTATGGATTTAACTTTAAGTAAAACACTCATCCCATTTGTCTCAAGCTATTTTGCTTTTTCTGCCTTTCAGCCTATTCTTAAATCAAAGGATAGAGCTACCCACTCAGTCTACAAACTCAGTCTCAAAAGCACTTGTGTCAACAATTATAAATTACTACCTGTTGAAACTTATAGTTTTTGGGTTATTATGCAGATTTTGATCAAGACTGAATTAAAGGTATTTGAAACGTGTATGTATGTGTATGTGTGTGTGTGTGTTTGTGTAGAGATATTAGTGTTTAGTAAAGAGTAATATCTGGAGACAGGGAGGGAGAGAGAGACACAGAGAAAAGTTAGGACAGGGGACCAGCAGGTGTTGTGGTGGTTAAGGCACTGGACACTCCCACATGGCTGACCATGGTTCAAGTTCTGGGACTGGTGGTTAGCTTTCTCTCTCTGTCTCTTTCTCTCTCTCTCTCTGTGTGTGCATGTGTGTGTGTGTGTGCGTGTGTGCGTGTGTGTCTGGTCAAATTAAAATAAATGATGAATGAATAAATAAAATAAAATAATTCTTTAAAAAAAAAGTTAAGGCAACAGAAGATGGTTCTTAGCTCCAGGATTACAGAGGGAATTAAATAAAATCACCAATCTGCCAGCTGTCTAGCCCAGAATCTGCACATAGATGGGCCAGTATGAAAAAAATGGAATTGCACCCCAAAATCACTACAATGTTTTACAGATTTTTTTCAATAGTTTCCTGATCATTCTGATTAGATCTTTAAATAACCCTGTGAGGTGGGCAGAATGATAGTCCTTGTTCACGTACTAAGGGTGTGTTGCTTAGAGACTTTAGGTGATGTGAGCTGGAGTCTAGTCCCTGATGTAGTTTTCTTGCCCCATACTGCCACTCATTGCGGGTGGGCTGCTTTATATGAATGAGGCTGGATAGTTTATTTTATCATATAAAATATCTTCGCAGAGATTAAGAGAATTTAATGAAAGTCAGTTATGGGGTTGGCCCTGTAGCCAGCTGGTTAAGGCAGCTGGATTCTACATGGCTAACTGCAGTGTGAATCTCAGCTCTGGTGACTTGAAGACCATGCCAGGTGTATGTGCATGCATGACTCAAATCCTGACAGGATAGAGAAATGGAGGATAAGGGCTTGTGGTGTGACCATACCTCACTGGGGGTGTTTTCTCCTTCTCTCTGTCTCTCTCTCTGGTAAATGCACACACTCTCTGGCAATTAAAAAAAAAAAAAGTCATTTGTTTTCCAGTGCCTGGTATAACCTCTGTTAAATTTCTTCTGATTTAAAAAGAAATTATAAGAGGCCAGCAGTTGCCATAGTGGTTACATTGCTGGACTCCCGCATGACCAACCAGGGTTTGAGTCCCGGAACCAGTGACGAAAATCATCCCAGATGTGTGTGCGTGCAGGCCCAAGATCCCAGGAGGAGGATGGAAGAGATGGAATTGCAGCGTGGCCATCCACCCTGGGGAATGATTTCTCACTTTCCCTCTTACTATCTGTCCCTCTCTTTCCAGCAAGCACATATGCCCTAAAGGCAAAAACCTCTAAAACAAAACAAATTATAATAATTATATGACCACCTCCAAGAGTTATAATTTGATAAGCCCTTTCATTGTATTCATCCGTTTTGTACTAGGTATTTTATAAAAGGCATTTATAGTCATTATGATACCTTGCAATGGAAGTGTAATTTTCACTTTTTTGCAGATGAGAAGACTTAGGCTTTAAGAGATTAAAGTATTAATAACTTGCCAAAACTAATTGGTGAGAGATCTAGGATTTGAAACTGGTTATGTCTGACTTAGAAATCTACTACTTTTCTTTTACCCTGCTGTTTCATCCATAAAGACTTTCCCAAATGTTCACTGCATATATAACTTTAAACATTCTCATATGTAAGATGCAAGAGTAAACAGGACCTCCATCAGAGTACTAAAGTTGGGAAAGCTCATCTGTGTAGGCAAGAGGATATCCCAGCCAGCTGGGTCACGAAGGCCAGGTGCTGATAGCACTAGTTAGAGAAACTGAAGGAGTCTGCAGTGATTCCTGCAGTGTAGACTGTCAGCCCAGACTAACCTATCCAGAGAGCTGCAGGGAAACACTGCTATCCTTGTTCAGGCCATTGAAAGAGTCCTAAGGGATTACCCACTACCCGGTGTAGACCAGACCAGTAAGGCACAGAGGACTCCTGCATGCTCCCTGTGCCAGGAACCACATCAGACAAGAAGCAGTCAGACCTTTGGTGGAGTTCATGACTGCACAGCTAAAATGGCCCTTCATAGGCCAGTGGGTTTAAAATCCCTCTTTATAAATCTGAAGCAGTCCAAGTCTAGATGAGCTGAGTTTTGTTTTGCAAAGGATTGACTTAGTTTCCAGCGAAGGAAGCTTGAAAGTCACAGATATTAGCAGGGCAGAGGAGGAGGGAAGGGAGAGCAGGAGATGGTCTTGGAAAGGTAATAGCCTTTGTCATGCCCCATGGGGCGCACTGAACAGACTGAATGTGAACAGCCTCCTGTCCGTGCGGACTGGCCCTGTGGCTGCTCAGATGTGCTGAGAGAGCGTTTTCTGTTTCACTGCTGGAGATTGTGCTGACTCAGAGGCATACATCAATCTCTGCTGGGGATGTGCAGAAAATAGCCCAGAGAAGTCTCATCCTTTCTTTGGCCTTTCTGCCTAACCTCTTTGTGGCTCTTAGAAAGGGAAGTCTCATCCTTGAAAGATGTGAACAGATAATAAGGCACAGGCATGAATGACACCTTCACAGAACCATCTAATATTAGAAGTGAAATGGATGAAAGAGAACTTCTAGACTAGCATTCATTTCCAACTTGAGCCCCAAGGAGGATGTGGCTAGGTCAAGGTCACATGTTCTGAGACCAGAACCCAGGACCCCTGATTGTTGGCTCCTCCCTCTACATCAGTGTGTATTGCCTATTTGCTTTTAGGAAATACAGGGGTATTCCCCAAATTTGTGGCAAATTGAATTAAAGTGTAAATTAATTTTGGTGTGAAAAATGTCACATTCACACAGTTTTTGCATAATACGCTTTTTTCGCGAAATTTAAACACCATCCTTCCCCTTGTAACATATATCCAGAATCTAGTCAAATTCTTACCACTTTCACTTTTTAAAAATAATTATTTATTTAATTTAACTTATTATTATTACTTTAAAATTTGTAATAGGACATGTGTGCTCACCAGGGAAAGACACACACACACACACACACACACACACACACACATATATATATATGTCTGTATCTCTCTCTCTATATATATATGTATATGTATCTCTCTCTCTATCTATATATATTTATGTATGTACATACATATATATACAGATAGCCATGTGAGAGTCCAGCACCTCAACCAGCACGACACCTGCTGGCCCCCACCACTTCCTCTGTTGCCTACTGCCAAAGCCATCAGCATCAGTCACTGGGAATGCATATATGTAATGGCCGCCGAACTGGTCTTTGTGATTCTACCTGTTAGAATCACAGATGTGTTGCTTCCTTTCTCCTCTGTATATTTGTTTCTAAATATCATTTATTTATTTAAAGTACCAGAGGGCTTATGCACTCACCTGAGAGAGAGAGATGAGAGGGAGAGGGAGAAATCGCCTTCATTGACGTGTGGTCATGCCTCAATCTTTTCTCTTCCATTTCTCCATCCTTTTGGGATTTGAGGCACAAATGCTCACATGCCTTGCATGTTTTCCATGCCATTGGGTCTGGGATTTGAATCATAGCTGGCCACGTGGGATCTGGCCCCCTTAACTACCAGGCTATGGAGCTGGCCTTCTAAATATCTTAATGTGACATTTAGAGATGAGTTTTAACTTCTAATAAAATGGGAAAGTAAACCTACTTCTGAAGAAAATTCAGAATTCAACTTCACTTGAGTTTATTGGACACAGAAAGGGCTAGGAAAGTTTAGCCTGTTGATTCTAAATTGTTTTCCACTAGTCAGCTTAATAAAGCCAAACCTTTACTGTGCCAAGTTATCGAGACCCAAAAGAGTTGACTCACCAGACGTTTCCACGCATAAAGCCAAACCTTTACTGTGCCAAGTTATCTAGACCCAAAAGAGTTGACTCACCAGACATTTCCACATTTCCTTATGTCATATAAACAAAGTACCAGCTGAGTAAACCAATCCATCTGACTTCACAGGGTGTGCAGGTAGATGATTTAATACCTAAGTATGAGTTCTCTAAGGGACTTCTATATGTGTTAAACCTTTATCACATGTTGGGACCAGCAGATGAAGTAATGGCTATGTTGCTGGACTCTCATGTAGCCATTACTTCATCTGCTGGGTCGAGGCCTGGCGCCCGCGGGTTACTCATGCCGGGTACATATGCATGTGTGCCCAAGATCTTGAGAGGAGAATGGAGGAGAAGGGATTGCAGCGTGGCCATCCCCCCTGGGGGGGGGGTGATTTCTTGCTTTCTGTCTCTCTATCTCTCTCTGTCTTTCTGGTGAGCACATGCACCCTATAGCAAAGACCTCTCAAAAAAAAAAAAAAAACTTTATCACATGTATCTTTTCATGAGACTGTGAATCCCAGACTTTTGTCCAAATGTATGTTACCCTGAAGGAAGATATATTTAGTTGAATAATAAAGAAATGGAAAGGAAATAACAGAAATGATCTATTAGATATAGTAGATGCGATGGAGACAGTTTATTTGGAAGATACTGAGTTTTATCCCTGCAAAGCATATGCATACAATCAAATATTTGGGTGGTTGCAGAAAAAGGGAGCTCAGAATCCCCCCAGGATAATGAGTGCATTTAATTTCTAGGCATTCAAGTGAAGAAAGTTGAAAGTGACGTCTTTGTTCTTACTTAATTGCTAAATAAAGATCATTTATGTAAGAGCCTCCCTCTTCTTTCACATCCCTACTACAAGAGAGTGCAGTTTGATGTTCATGTCCTTGCCTCTCTCTGGTGGTGAGAGGAAATATTCTGTGTGAAAGTAGCACCTCTAGGACTGATGAAAGGTTTGCGTTATGTGCCAGCTTTCTGGAAGGAAATTTGTCATTGTGTCTTAATCACGAACCTGTTGATCTCCTTATCCCATTTTTTGAAATCTATTATTCTTTTATTTTACAGAGAGAGGGAAGTGAGCAGTCACTCCCTGGGGGGATGGCTATTCGGCAAACCCTTCTCCTTTATTCTCCTCTTGGGATTTTGAGCATACATGCACAAACACCCAGTTTGATTTTCATCGCCAGGTCCGGGACTAGAACCACACTGGCCATGTGGGAGTCCAGCACCTTAACCACCACACCACCTGCTGGCCTCTCTTGGAATCTATTCTGAACCAGTAATTAGAAATGCAGATAAGGACATATACACAGGGATGTTCTTTATTGGGTTATTGAATGGAAAAATCAGACTAAAAGTTTCAATACAGAATCGTCTCAACAATTTGAATACATTATATACTTGTACATGAACAACTCCAAATAGAATTTCAGAAACAAAACTGCCAACCATAGCTGTCTTTCAGGAGTGGTATAACGGATCATTTTTGCTTTATCTTTTCTCTGTTTTGGAGGTGATTTTCAGATTTTTTAGTGAATATTAATTATTCCTTGTATTATTTTAATTACTTATCGTATTTTAATTATTTATTGAACACATATAAATGAGCACCTACTCTGTGTCAGTCTCTGTGCTAAGTACTGCAGACGTGGTAGAGAGTCCTGAACAGAAACGACATGGTAGACTCCTCCAGAAGTTCAGGGTCAAAGGAGTTTGACAAACATGGAGCAAATAAATACATAAGGTAAATAGAGATCTGGGATTTGAAGCAAGGGAACTGTGTGCCACTTAAAGATTAGCAGGGATGACCATATTTTGTTTAGAAGCTATGAAACAATAGCCCACAGAACTATGGCCTTTTTACATTTATACATTTTTTTCTTTTTATGAGAGGTTTTTGCTGTAGGGTACATGTGTTCACCAGAAATACAGAGAGAGACAGAGACACAGAAAGCAAGAAATCACCCCCCAGGAGGGATGGCCACGACACAATCCCTTCTCCTCCATTCTTCTCTTGGGATCTTGGGCACGCACGCACACATGCCCAGTGTGAGTTTAAGCCACCAGGTGTGGGACTCGAACCGTGGTCGGCTATGTGGGAGTCCAGTGACATAGCCATTATGCCAACTGCTGGTCCTGGTCAATTGATTTTTGACAAGGGGCAAGAACACAAAAGTGGGAAAGGGCATTCTCTTTATCTGGTGTTGGGAAAACTGGATAATCCTATGTAGAAGAACAAAATTGGATATTATCTCTCACATTATATGCAAATCGTGCTATATTCCTTAAGAAGTATGGACGAGTTGTAGCTTGAAAACATCCTTCTTGGTGTGTCATGATGACTGGCCCTGTTGGCAATTGCTATTTTTGTTTGCACTCTCATCTTCTTTCCCAATGTTTTCCATATCCACTTTTCCACACTTAACCCTGGAAATTCTCTCCTTAAATATAGCCCCTCAGGCAAAGACTGTCATAGCACAAAACCTTTTCAGGTTTAAAAGTAAAACTACGCAATTCCCTTGTCTGCAGATTATGCATTCAAAAGGATAGTCTTTTGAAAAGTGTATCTGGACCCACCCTATAACCTAATGGTTAGCAGAGCCCAGGTTCTACCTGGCCGATGGCAGCTCGATTCTCAGCCCCTGCACAATGGAAAGCATGCTGGGCCCATGTGCATGTGTGCCCAAAGTTCAGACAGAGTGGGGATATGGCGAAGAAGGTATTGTGGCATGGCCACACTCCTTTGAGGAGTATCTTCTTCTGGCAAGCGCACGAGCCCCCTGACAATGAAAAGGTACTTGTATCGGTGTTGGTTGATCTGGCTTAGACTTTGTACATCTGTGTAAACCTAGAAAGGCTGTTTTTTGGAATAAGATGTGTAAAGATTTACATTTACATGGTGGTTCTGATTGGCTGTGAACATCTTGTCACATTTCACCTTTTGTGTCTATGACAAGGAATTTGTAGGATGGGTAAAAATGAACACTGGATTTTCCAACCCTCAAATGACCTCTAACCCCTTGTTTTTAAATGTATTCTCTTCCTTCTTTTTTCCTTCTTCACAGGGCTGATAGTCTACTTAGGAATGATGGCAGGGGCCTTTATCCTGGGGGGCCTGGCTGATAAACTGGGAAGGAAGAGAGTCCTCAGCATGGCTCTGGCCATCAACGCTTCCTTTGCCTCCCTCTCCTCCTTCGTGCAGGGATATGGAGCCTTCCTCTTCTGCCGACTCATCTCAGGCATAGGGTATGTACTCAGCTTGAGTGGGACCCTCCTAGAGTCCATCTTCTTTGGTACTCTATGTTTGAGAAGTACCTCTAGGGGCCAGCAGTTAGTGTAATGGCTATGTTGCTGAACTCCTATGTAGTCAACAGCTGTTCAAGTCCCAGACCCGGTGGCTTAAACTCATGCCGGGCGCATGTGTGTGCGTGCCCAAGATCCCGAGAGGAGAAAGGCGGTGAACGGATTGTGGTGTGGCCAACCCCCTGGGGGGTGATTTCTCGCTTTCTGTCTCTCTGTCTCTGTCTTTCTGGTGAGAACACGCACCCTATAGCAAATAAATAAATAAATAAGTTTAATAAGCTGATGAGATAATGAGAATATACAATATCCATAGTTCTTTTTATATGCAAACATGATTTGACATATGCCATCTTATTATTTTGTGTATTAATTGGTTGCTGAAATAATAACTGGAAAAGTGAAGTTTACATGATCAGATTAGGGAAACAGGAGAGAGCACAGTCATAAAAACTAAGGGAGAAGTTGTAAGGAGATCTGAACAACCAAGGTAAAGCTCCCAGTGATGCGGAGGAAAGCGAATCCTCTAGATGATACCAGTGGTCCAGAGTCTCTGACTTCCTTTGGCAGCACCGTGTCTGCAATGCAAATGAAAAGGAAGCCAGATCACAGTGGTTGAAGAATGAATGTAATATAAAAAAAAAAAAAAAAAAGAAAGAAAGAAAGAAAGAAAGAACGAACGAACGAACCTCTGGAAACCTGTGGACTCAGATACTTGTTTTACTTTCAGAGTACTATATTAAAGTTGAATTTAGAAAGGATTCAGGTTAGGATTAGGTTATAAATCAGTACATGAAGACATGACTCACATCGCTTCCCACATGTGGAGAAGGACTACATGACTGGTTTTTCAAATTCTCTAGTGTATTTCACCACAGAGCGTAAGGGTGGGTTATAAGGCTCTTGGTGACTGCTACAACGTTTTTTACTGTATGACTGGATTCTTTCTTTCTTGCATTTTCTCTTTGCAGTATCGGGGGCTCTCTGCCAATTGTCTTTGCCTATTTTTCGGAATTCTTGTCTCGGGAGAAGCGAGGAGAACACCTCAGCTGGCTGGGAATGTTCTGGATGACTGGGGGCCTCTACGCGTCTGCCATGGCCTGGAGCATCATCCCACACTATGGTGAGCCAATGGCTTCAGAGAGCATGGGGCCCTGTTTTTGTGGCACATGCATCCAAACAACGTTACTGTCTTCGGTCTTATTCCCTGCACTCATACCTAATTCCTCTATAACTTTGAACTTTCCAAAGAACATCTCACATTGCGGATACATAGTTCATTTCAATACACAGGTCTTTTTAGAAATAGCAGTTTATCCTCCCTCCCTCTCTCCTTTTCTATTTTTAGAGGTTTTTGCTGTAGGGCAGATGCGCTTGCTGGAGAGACAGAAAGAGTGAGAGGGAAAGTAAGAAATCACCCCCCAGGGGGATGGCCAAGCTGCAATCCCCTCTCCTCCTTTCTCCTCCCAGAATCTTGGGCATACACACAGATGCTTCCAGTGTGATTTTCAAGCCACCAGTTCACGAACTCAAATCATGGTTGACCATGTGGGAGTCCAGTGATGTAACCACTATGCTGTCTGCTGGTCCCTGTCTGAAAACATCTTAATCTTCATCTCTTCTAGTTTTCCTTCCTCCAGCAGGTTAGGGTTTGGTATTCCCATTGTATAGATGATAGATATAACAAAAGCCAAAAGAAGTTGGTACCTTGCCCAAGGTCGTGCCCCTGGCACCATAGTGGGGAAGGGGCTAGAATCTGGATGCTCCCTTCAGGTATAGCACACCTATATACTACTTCACTCTGTAGTGCTTATGGACACCCTTGGTTGGCTGAAGAACTGGGGGAAACCAGCAGTTAGCGTAATGGCTATGTCGCTGGACTCCCATGTAGTCGACCGCGGTTCGTGTCCCGGACCAGGTGGCTTAAAACTCACGCCACGCGCATGTGCGTGCGTGCCCAAGATCCCGAGAGGAGAATGGAGAAGGGATTGCGGCGTGACCATCCCCCCTGGGGGGGGGGTAATTTCTTGCTTTCTGTCTCTAATGTCTCTCTCTGTCTAGCAAGCTCACATGCCACATAGCGAAAATCTCTCCAAAAAAAAAAAAAAAAAAAAAAAGAACTAGAACAGCCTTTATAAGTAAGGTCGTGGTTTCCAATTTATTGGGACCAATTTATTATCCTGGATAATTGTAAAAATTCTATTCTTTGAATAGAGATCTAGGGACATTAACTTTTACCATTGGTTTTGTCAAAGGTAAAGTATAAAGAATGCAGAAGTTTTGAATTTGATTTTTATTTTTGAGTATACTGAATTTTACCATCATCATCCTTCAAAATAATTTTTGTTAAACCACTGATGAGTCCAGGTGTTGCCATGCTTTAGAATCCTGAAGACCAGTAGGGGGCAGCAGACATCGGCTTTTGTAGCTAATCAACACTTCTCTGCCTGTTCACTTTCTTACTTAAATTGGACCCTCTCTACTATACGTTCTGACCTAATGGAGGCTCCACATGTCTTTTTAGGAAGCAGCCTTGGTGTTAGATGCGGTGCTATTGACTACATTACCCTAGTAAACTGATAATCCATCAAATATAGGTGGTTTTACATGATAGATGTTTCTCACTCTTGTGAATGCTGGCTAGTATTTCTGATTTGCAGATGGCTCTGCTCCATCAATATTTCGAGGGTCCAGACTCCTTCCTTTATGTGACCTCACCATCTTCAATGTGTGTTACAAGCTCTCTGGTTTGGGGAAAGAGCAGGGGCAGTGGTACATTGGTGACTTGAAGGGTGGGACATGAAGAAAAGCATGTTATCTCTGATCACACTCCATTGGCCCCAAATCTGTGATGTGGCCATACCCTACAGCAAGGAGCACTGGGAAATGTAATCTAGCCATGTGCTTAGACAGTACAAAGGGGTTTGGAAACCATGTTTGCCAATATATAGTGTTAGAGAATTCACTGGATTTTGTATCAGAAACAGAGAAGAAATATGACCAGGAATAGTGAAATAAAGAGTTAAAGAGTTTTTCAGCTAATTCCGTCATTGTAGGCAGTTCTTTGTAATTCTAGATAGAAAATTGTATTTTCCTAAAAATTGGGTTTTCATTCTGCCTTTCATCAAAACACACACTGTAATTACCCATTTTCTATGTCATTGAATATATAGTTCTGAAGAATTGCTCCTTTAAAATTTCTCCAACAATTCTATTCCTGTTAACTGATACATTTAAACGAAGTAATTGAAAAACATTTTGGGGAGGACAAATAAAATTTGAATAAAGACTCAGTCAAAGGCCAGTCCTGTGGACTGGTGGCTAAGGGAGCTGGATCCCACATAGCTGACTATGTTTGAATGCAAAGTTAGTGCTGAGAAAACCTTCTACATGGTTCTGAGTCTGGGCTGCCTTCCTTCCCAGAAGCATTAACAATTCTACACTTCCTGTTTGCTGACAGCTTGTTACACAAAGGAAGCTTGCCCTTACATGCAACCAATGAGCAAAGGCTGTTGAAGTTCCTTTGATTGGATAAGATTAGATCATGTGACTCCCTCACCCAATCATAACACCCCAGAGGATGCAGGTCTTGAATGGTTTCCTCATATCTGGAACTTGGGGCGGGGCCAATCCCACCTAAACTACACCTAGAATGGAAGGGCAGGAGGGATGTTGTGAAGGCGACTGGCCAGTAGTTATCGCAGACTATATCGTTTTTTATTCTCATTTTACACGCAGATACAGCAATGGGAAGGGGATCTGGTTTCTAAGAAAGCAATCTAAGAAACCAGGCTGGAAAGTGTTGACCAATACTAAATGGATGCCCATGGCAGAAGAGTCACATGGCTGCAGGCTGGCCACTGCTGCCGGCTGACAGCAAGGCTGACATCTAAATATTTTACCCCCAATGAACAGGACATCTACCTATTTGTGTGCTGTAATAAAACCTGTGATTTGTACACTCGGTTTTGAAATAGAAGCCTCCTAGGTGATCAGGCTTAATCAAAACAGGCATTAGCTTGGGGGAAACCCATTTTAGAAATATGGTAGGTTAGAATCGTAATACAACAAGAACGATTATTTATTTTAAGCCTCATTTTACCAGGACCAGATGTTTTGTCGAGAGTAAGCCAGACATTTGATGATATTTCTCAATATGCCTAAGACATTAATCCTCTAACAAATGCAAGGGTAACTGCAAGAAGGAGACTAATGTGTGTGGATAGCTTGTGGAACCCATGTAATTACTTTTGGAAGAATGAAGTGATGGGAGGTCTTGGCACTAGGAATTTCGGTGACCGACTCATTGAGAAAGAAAATTAGAAAACACAAAATGTTTTGCTGGGAACTCATGGGTACAACCCAGAAAAAAAAAAAAAAAAGGATACATTATGGAAGATTAATTCTCATTGTAGTCACAACAACCAGCTGTTTGGCAGAAGAGTCACATGGCTGCAGGCTGGCCACTGCTGCCGGCTGACAGCAAGGCTGACATCTAAATATTTTACCCCCAATGAACAGGACATCTACCTATTTGTGTGCTGTAATAAAACCTGTGATTTGTACACTCGGTTTTGAAATAGAAGCCTCCTAGGTGATCAGGCTTAATCAAAACAGGCATTAGCTTGGGGGAAACCCATTTTAGAAATATGGTAGGTTAGAATCGTAATACAACAAGAACGATTATTTATTTTAAGCCTCATTTTACCAGGACCAGATGTTTTGTCGAGAGTAAGCCAGACATTTGATGATATTTCTCAATATGCCTAAGACATTAATCCTCTAACAAATGCAAGGGTAACTGCAAGAAGGAGACTAATGTGTGTGGATAGCTTGTGGAACCCATGTAATTACTTTTGGAAGAATGAAGTGATGGGAGGTCTTGGCACTAGGAATTTCGGTGACCGACTCATTGAGAAAGAAAATTAGAAAACACAAAATGTTTTGCTGGGAACTCATGGGTACAACCCAGAAAAAAAAAAAAAAAAAGGATACATTATGGAAGATTAATTCTCATTGTAGTCAGCACTACCAGCTGTTTGTAAAATCCTGATGGGGAAAAGTAGGACAAGCTAAAAGATCAGTGAAGAGAACAACCCCTGCGTCCAAATTAATATTGTTCCGAATATTTGGAAGCAGTTCACCATTTAATTTTATTTAATTTAAGGCCCCAAAGATGTGCCTAATGAATGCAGCAAATACAGATTACTGAAAATACCATAAAAGCCATAGAGGCATGAGAGAATAATGGATTTTGGATCATTTACACACATTACCATAAAGAAAAAAAAAAAACCTTTCTGAGGCGAAATACTTTATAAACATACCTGTCTCTGCCCCTCCTCCCAGTTATTCATCGGAGTTAGATTGCTGTGCAGTTTTGATCAGCTTTTCTTCTCACGATGCCAGAATAGTTTTGAACATAAGCTGAGAATGTGCAAATATGGCTATAATTTTATCTTCCCTTTTTTAGTGTTACTCCCAGGAGAAAGGAAAAGCTTTTTAAATAAAATTAAAAACCTAGCTGTGTTTTCCTAAGTGTGGTTCTGTGCAAAAAGGGCTTCGTCTCTGATGTGTCAGATGAAGTGTGTCTTCTGTTGCTCTGGCCAAACTTGTCCAAGCGGCCATAGTCCCATATTTTCCCACCTTGGATCCTCCCTGCCTTGTCCTTTAATTGTTCAAATAGATGAGAAAGTACCTGCAGGAATGGCAGGTGCTGGTTAGGAGTCTGCGGGGAGAACAAGCCGAACCACAACGGAGAGTCATAAGAATCTTAGACGTAAGCCGCTCAGCACCAGAGCTGGCCCTATGGAATACGTGTACTTTCAAATTGCCAGAGGGCATGTCCATTCGCCAGAGACAGACAGAGGGATAGAGAGAGAAGAGAGGGAGAAAGCACCCACATTGGGCGTGGTCATGCCACAATTCCTTCTCCTTCATTTCTCCATCCTGTTGGGATTTTGGATAAACACACACACACACACACACACACACACACACACACACACACACCATGTTTTTCAGGCTGCTGGGGCCTGGATTCAAACTACAGTTGGCCATGTAGTCTCCAACTCCCCTAACCACTAAGTTATGAGACCTGCCAGGCATAGAATATTTTTGAGTAAACGAAATAGAAATTTTATATCCAAATAATTATTATCCTCTAAGCTTTAGAAATCAATACATTTATTTATATAGCTTGCTTTAAAAAAAATACTCTTTGAATTGTCTTCAGAAATACATTAATGCTACAAGAAAATCAGTCTTAAATAATAAAATAATAATCTTTTTTTTTTTTTTTAATCTGCCAGAGGGCTCACATGCTCACCAGATTGAGATACAGAGAAATATATGGAAGTGACAAAGCACCTCCCATGGGGCATGGCCATGCCACAATCCCTCTACCATTTCTCCCTCCTCTTGGGATTTTGGGCACACATGCACACATGCCTAGTATGTTCCTCAGGCTGTCAAGTCTGGGACTCAGACTATACAGTAGGCCATATAAGACCCAGCTGACCCAACTACCTCACCACTGGCTGGCCCCTCATTTATTTGTTTGTTTGTTTTAAGGAATTATTTTATTTAACTTTGTGTATTATTATTACTTTCCAGTTGATCTGAGAGAGAGAGAGCAAGAGGGAAAGTGAGAAAGCAAGTCATCAGGTCTAGGACTTGAACCGTGGTCGGCCATGAGGGAGTCCAGCACCCTCAACCTCCACGTCACCTGCCATCCCCTGTTTGTTTTTAAAACTTTTTGTTGTTGTTGCTCCTTGCTGATATTTCATCTATTTTATTCAACTTTCTTGGCACTAAATGTGACATAGCTATTACTAAAATAAAATAAAATCTATCCTCAAAGCAGATGAATTATTGGGTCATCTGAAAAGTCATGATTCATTTTTGTTGTGATTTTTCAGATGACCCAATATTATTAGTTGCCAGGAGCCTTCACATATAGACAATCTGGGGAGGTAACATTTCCTGCATTCTACAACTGTAAAACCTAACAGAATAATAATGCGATAGAACCAGGATTTGAACTCTGCTCTACATGACTGCAAGAGTCCAGGCTCTTTCCAGTGAGTTATTATTTCTTTAAAAAGGGCTATTTGCTACCTACAGGGATATTCAAAGACATGTTTTAATGTAGTTTCTGAAAATGAGTTTTAGTAATGCTTTGAATAATGATACCTGACAGCTGAATAGGAGCTAGTTACTTCTGCATTTCAATGACAGGTGATTCATTTGAATGTCAGAGTTCAGTTTTTTATTTTAAAAAAGCATGTGTTTATATTTTGACTTAAAGTGTTTTTCTAAGTATGGTTTTGAACTCTTTGTACTGGATCCCCCATAGCTGTTATTATTGCCCTTTGACCTGGGAGAAGGAACCCCATCTGGGCTATGTAAGATACTGCTGTGGCTATCCTCTGGTCCCACCCATCTGAGGAGGCAAGGCAGGGTGGTCTCTAAGACCATGATCCCCTTTTCTGCCCCCATTCTGATCAGACTCTAGGTACACAAGACCCAGGAATTGCCATAAACTCAAGCGATCAAGACAGGAGTGCTCGTTCTCACCATGGTGGTTTCTGTGATGATCATGTGTGTCAGCTTGAGACCCCTCACCCTGCTGGAGGGAATGGGGGAAGGAGAAGACGGGTTTGGTGAGGGTGGGTGTAATTCTGGGCCCAGTATTCCAGGCTATTGCTTGTGAAAGTAGGCTGACATCATCTCTTGTATGTAACAGTTTGTTAGCTCGAAGTTTATGACCATGTACAAATAGGGGATCAGAGTCCATCTGTGCCTTCATCCAGGGCTCTGTGAATGTCAGGCAGGCCTACCTGGGGATGCATCAAAGTGCAGATCCCCAGCTCTTCCACCAGACTTAAAGCTCAGAGCTTCAGTGGGTGCAGCCAGGGAGTTTGCATCCTGTCCAGCCCTCAGGAGATACCCTTGTGCCCTGTGGCTGGAGAGCCAGTGCTTTCGAGCTGTTCCTCTGTAGCAGAAAAGACCAGAAAATTTTCCTTGCTCCTTCACAGGCTGGGGCTTCAGCATGGGGACCCATTACCACTTCCACAGCTGGAGGGTGTTTGTCATCGTCTGCGCGCTGCCCTGCACCGTGTCCTTGGTGGCTTTGAAGTTCATGCCAGAGAGCCCACGGTTTCTGCTGGAGGTGAGTCATGCATTCTCACCAGTGTGAGAGCCACCGAGACAGCCAACAAGTCCCAGCCTTGCTTCTGTCAGCACCTGGTTCCCTGTCTTCTCCTGCTTGCCTGTCCTGGCTCAGCATTAAATCTGATGGTGACGGTCGCAGTCGGTCATGAGCTCATGGTTGCTCAACACGGGAAGGGCCCAGGAGCTTGGGGCACAGAGCAGGAGCCACTCCCCAGGCTGTGTGGAGATGAATGGAGACTCCAGAGCAACCCCATGACACCTTCTCTTCGCCGAAGCTTTTTAAAGCTACACATGATTTTTCTTTTTCATGTTTCAACAGTGAGCTCTTTGGTAAAGCAGTTCTCAGCCCCTTCAGGAGTCTTAGCTATTGGGGCCTCCATCCAGTGGGTGTCCTGAGAGATGAGTCCTATGAGTTTTCCAACTATGGAGACTCTGGAGTGTGGTTGGACCAGGCAGGAGCTGCCTCCTTCAGCTTTATGTCGTTTCCTCTTTCACCCCAGAGATCAAGAGGAAGATGCTGCATTTTTCTAACCAGGGATATCTCAAAATTCATCCTTTGCGGCATGTTTATTCCCTAGGGTTGCTTAGCAAAGTACCCTAAATGGAGTGATTTAATAGAACATTATCTCATAGTTTTGGGGGCCAGAAGTCCCAAATCCAGGTGTTATCAGGATTTCCCTCTGCAACCTGTAGAGAAGAAACCTTCCTTGTCTCCCCCAGATTCTGGTGGTTTGCTAGTGATTTTTCCTTGGCTTGCAGCCACACCACTCTAATTGCAGTTTTCATCATCACATGGCATTGTCCACACGTGTCTCTGTGCCTCCCTGCGAGGTGGTCTTAGGAGGACACCCATCCTATTGGATTACAAGCCCACCCTGCTCTAGGATAACCTCATCTTAACCAATCATATCTGCTGCGATCCTCTTTTCAAGGAAGGTCATATTCTAAAGTGTTGAGGGTTAAGAAATCAATATGACTTTTTTGGGAAAGGAGTGAGAATTCAACCCAAAATGTATTGCTTCTTTGCTCTGTCACACCATTGAGAAGAAACATGACTCCCAGCCTGCATTCCGTTCAGCCCTATAACCACGAGTGGTTGTTCATGGTGTGGTGAGTAAGGACAATGGTGCGTAGCATTTACACCTTGAAGGCACAATCCTCTTAGCGTTCCAAGATGAACTGCAGATGGAAACTTGTCCTAGTCTTTCACAGCACTGAACAGACATGAAGCCATGTCCAGTCCCCTGGGACCCCAGAATCGGCACCCCTTTGAGTTTGTAGGGTTTCATCCATGATGAACACAGCAGGGATTCAGCAAATGATTTTTTGTGTCTTTCCTTGTTTTGGTCAGATGGGCAAACACGATGAAGCCTGGATGATTCTCAAGCAAGTCCATGACACCAACATGAGAGCCAAGGGAAGCCCAGAGAAGGTGTTCACGGTGAGTTGTCTACACCAACACCAGAAGGCTCTCCCAGCCTGCTTCGGTGTACCCAAAATTAATATGCTCATGTGAGCACATAGCAGGACATTTACCAGAAGAAGAATAAAAGCCCTGATATCCCTGTAATGTTATCGTAATTATTATTTATATTTTCATGGATATCCATCTAGGTCTTCGTTAGGTAGTGCAATTAAAAAATGATGACAGAAGGCCACCCAGGTGGTGTGGTGGTTAAGGTGGCTGAGTCCCACACGGCCAACTGTGCTATTCAAGTATTAGATCTGGCAGCTTGAAAATCACACTGGGCACATGTGCATGTGTGCCCAAATCGCAGGAGGAGAATGGAGGAGTGTTTGTGGCAAGGCCGTCTCCCCTAGAGTGTGCTTTCTCACTACCTAGATAGATAGATGTAGAGGTAGATATAAATGGTAACAAAAAGCCTAGCTGTGTTCATACAGCTGTGAGCACATATGTGCATGTTTACATAGACATATTATTTAATAGTACTCAGAAGCACTTTATATGGTGCCTCATACTATTCATAACCATCATTTTAGTAAACAATGGTAGGAACGTTAGTGCTTTTCTGAACGCGTCCCTAGTGTTAGAGGCTTACTTGCCTCGTTTTATTACCTTGTTCCTGTACACACGTACACAGTGAGCCTTCTCACATGTAGTTCATTCCCCTTTATGTTCTGGGGTCATTTTCTATTTTCTTTTTGTGGTTTTTGTCATAGGACATGCGCTCACCAGAGAGGAGAGAGACAGAGCGATACAGAGAGAGAGAGAAAGTGAGAAATCACCTCCTGGAAGGGATGGGCATGTTGTAATCCCTTCTCCTCCCTCACCCTTTGGGATCTGGGGCACACACGCATACATGCTCAGCATGATTTTCAAGATGCCAGGTCTGGGACTTGAACTATGGTCCACCATGTGGGAGCCCAGTACCTTAGCCACCTGTCTCCTCTGGGTTTATTTTCTAAGAGTAGACTTCTAGAAATAAAATATGTATATATGATATATATATTTAATACCAGATAGTCTTACAGTTCTTGAGATATATAGCCAAATTGCATTTCAATGGAGCCGTGCCAGTCTACAATAGCATGAGCAATAGGGGACCCATTTCTCTACACCCTCACTAGCGCTGCTATCAGCCCAGGTATTGTTTCTCGCTAGTCTAAACAGCAAAAAGCCCACATACTATTATTTTCATGAAGATGTTCTGAGTTCCTGCTTGCCATGTGGCTGTGGCCAACCACAGGACGGCCTGTAATAGGGATCTCTGTGCCCCTGTTTCCATAACTTACTTTAAGACTTTATTTAAAGTCTATTTCCTCAAGGACACCTTCCTGGGTTAACTTCTACCAAACTCCAGTTTACTGCTTTGGATCCTTTGGCTTCCATAATTTGTGTGTTACAACATTTGTTCTTGTTAACTTCTTGCTGAAAACTTCTGATTTGGGCCAGCAGGCGGTATGGAGGTTAAGGCACCTGGATCCCACATGGCTGTCTGAACAGTTTCAGTCCTGTTCCAGCAGCTTGTAAATCCTGCTGGGCGTGTGTGCTTGTGTGCCCAAGATCCCAAGAAGAGAATGGAGGAGAAGGGATTGCATTGTGGCCATCCCCCTTGAGGAGTGATTTCTCTCTCTCTCTCTCTCTCTCTCTCTCTTGTTTCTCTTTCTGGTGAGTGCACGTGTCCTACAGCAAAACTTAAAAACAAAAAATTAAAATGTAAATAAGTAAAATAAAACCTCTTATTCTCAGGCAGGATCACATGGTGCTAAGCTTCTGCACCCTGGAGCCGGGCAGTCTGAGTCAGATCCCTGCTGTGATGTTTTGTAGCTGTGAGGCCATAGGCACATTACTTTCTGTGTCTCAGTTTTCTCATTGAGAAAAGAGAGACAATAAAATTCATAAAAATGGTTATCATTAAGGATTGAACCAAGCACCTAGGACAGTGTCTGGCTTGGAGTAAGTGCTACACAGATGTTAGCTATTAGTCAAAAACACTGGGGCCAGAAGGTGGCACAGCAGTGAAATGGGATGCTCTGGGAGGCAATCCCACATGGGAAGGGGCCTTATTCGAGTCCAGAGACCTCCCTGAGAATGCCAGGTACACGCTTGCCCGTGATCTGGGGCCGGCTGAAGGCTGGGAATGGATCATGGTGTGAGGCCTCTACTGGGGATGCTGGCTATCTCTTTCTCACTTGCTCATGAAGACAAAGACAGAATTCAAACATAACCTGAGGACACCTAGCTGTGGTGGCTTCTGCTTCTAAGACCCTGTGGTCCTGCAGGCTGGGACCACAAGGGAGCCTGGGTTTGATTCCAGGCCAACCTAAAAGGCAAGGCAAAGTGGTGTGCTCCTGTGGTCCCAGTGACTGGCAGAGACTGAGGCAGGTGGATCGGGAGCTGGAGGACGGCCTGAGCCCCTGTCTGCAAAAGAGGCAGGGTCCTGGCACGTGATGTGTAGGTCGTGCCACAGCTTGGGAGGCTGGAATCTGTATGGGAGGCCTTGGTTCCCAGACCAAGCTGAATGTACTGAAGGTAACTGTGTGAGCCTGTAATCCTTGCTAACGGGGAGGCTGGGGCAGGAGGATTATGACACAGTGAGGCCTGCCAAAATGCATATCTCTGTCTCTTTCTTAAATCATCATCATCATCATAATAATAATAAAAACCTGATGTGGTGGTGTGTGCATGTAGTCCCAGCTGAAATGCTAAGGTGAGAGATCAAAATGACAAGACCCTGTCAAAAAAAAAAAAAAAGAAAAGTGATAACATTTTGTTCATAAAATAGACTCAAGTAATACACTATGGAGAATTGTCCAATGGCATATTGCCTCAATTCTGATGTTTTTAAAAACATCTAAAATATGGGACCCGTGCTTTTATTACAAACACGTATTAAGAAGCACCATTTTTAAAATATGTCAAATGGGAGTCAGCAGATGGCATGATGGTTATATCACTGGACTCCCACATAGTCGACTATGGTTCGAGTCCTATACCTGGTGTCCAAAAACTCACTCCAGGTGCCTGTGCATGCGTGCCCAAGATCCCAAGAAGAGAATAGAGGGGAGAGGATTATACCATGGTCATCGCCCCTGGAGGGGGGTGGTGATTTCTTACTTTCTGTCTCTCTGTCTCTGTCTGTCTCTCTGGCAAGCACATGTGCCCTATAGCAAAGATCTCTCTCTCTCTAAGAAAAATAAATAAATAATTAAAAAAATAAAGTACTCCAAATGAGGTCCTTTCTGCCTTCCATCTGTGTGGCTCTCTGTGATGGATTGTAACACTGCAGCAGGGCTGCAGGTGTAGAGACCAATGTCAGCAGGGGCTCCCTGCCACTGAGATCTGAATGGGCTTGGCTCTACTCTAGCCAGCACCCCCTAACCCCTGTCCTTCTCCATAGCAGGAAGTAGTCCAGATTTCTCTCCAAGCTCCTGCTTATTCCTAGAAGATGTCTCATGGTCTTCAGTGTCTGCCACGTTGGATTTTATGGACCCACCCAGTAAGAAACACGCACAGATGCACCGACAGACATACACCACCCACACCACGCACCTATGATTTTAATAGCCTTTTTGAACATTTAAGGATAGCAGCGGAATTACATCACAGAGGACATAGCCTTCTTCCTTTCTCCCTGTTCCCTTTTCCTCCATCTTCTCCTTCCTCTTTCCACGCTGTCCTCCCACTGGAATAAAACGTCGTCTTCTTGGCTCATTCATAGTGGGGCCCAGTCCTTCAAATATGAGCATGTCTCCCTGGGATTCTCCTATACCTCAAGCAGTTTATTGACAGATTTATACCAAACAAACACAGACTCTCCTAAGGGCAGCCCTGACTGATAATTGTTCCCCACCCCGTCTTGCATGCCTATCCTTGCCTTTCTCAGATAAGGAAAAAGCTGTCCCTGACCCCTGACTCATCCTAAGTCATCCCTGTAGTCGATTTTGCATGGCGATGCTTACTGGGTGTTTCCTCACTGTTTCTTCTGGAATCACCACTCTAAACTGACTGAAGGATTTGCCTGACTGGGAGTACCTTTTTAGAGAAGTGATCTCACATTGTCTCATGACAATCCATTTTAATCTGTTAAAAGATAAACTTTGTCGATGTTACATTTCTAAGAGGTTATTTGAACCGACAGCATTTCATGAGTAGGGGCACTCTGAATTAGAAATGGGTTGGGCCTCCCAGTGAATATGGGAGGAAGGCTTTTACCGTGACTGGAAGCCGGGCAAAGACATTATTTGATTGGTTATAAGTCTGAGCAGTTGCCCCCGCTGGATACCCTGGTAGGGAGCTCAAGGCAGTGTAACTAATGCCCATGGGATAACCTGTGACTGGCTAAGCTTAAGTTTCATTTTCTTTTACATTCTGAGTTGGGTTTTGGTTTGCTTATGTAGGATCCCAGGACAACAGAGTCACCTGTCTAATGGGCTCCTATTTATTAATTTATTTCACTTTTTGCCATATGGTGCATACACTTGC
Organism: Tupaia belangeri chinensis; assembly: GCF_000334495.1. Taxonomy (NCBI): domain Eukaryota; kingdom Metazoa; phylum Chordata; class Mammalia; order Scandentia; family Tupaiidae; genus Tupaia; species Tupaia belangeri. The sequence goes on from NW_006159539.1 coordinate 6,828,143, forward strand.
CAGAGAAAGAGAGAGGAAAAGTGAGGAGTCACCTCCCCACCAGTGCCAGGGGTGGCCACATCACAATCCCTTCTCCATTCTCCTCCTGGGATTTTGGACACACATGCATGTGTACCTGGCGTGATCTTCAAACCACTGGGTCTGAGTCTCAAACCATGGTCAGCCATGTAAGAATCCAGCATCAGCTAGCCCCCCATTTAATTATTTTGACAAATGTAGGCAGCCTAATATCAAGAAATGAGATCTTTGCCAGAAATTTCCAAAGATGGAAGCTAAGCCTTTTACTTGAAGGCAGATTCTGCTTTTAGATGGATGGAGACATATGCCAAGGCAGAGATCACTGAGTAGGAGTGATGAGTCACTGGAATTGTGTCCTGTTTTCTTTTTCTGCTACAGGCACGGGTGCACTTGAAGGAGAGAGAGAAAGTGAGAATGCCGTCCCTTCCCTGTCTGGAGATGGCCACACCACAAACTTGTCTCCTTCATTTTCTCCTCTTTCAGGATTTTGGGCATACACATACATGCACCTTGTATGTTGCTGTTTTGCTACAGGGTGTGTGCACTCCCTGTGGACACAGAGAAAAAGAAAGAGAAAGTGAGAAGTTGACTCCTAGGGAGGATGGCCCCACCACCACCCCTTCTCTTGGCATTTTGTGCAGGCACACTTTTTAAGCTGCCAGATTTGGGACTCCCACACAGTTGGCCATGTGGGATCCAGAATCCTTAACCTTCATGCCACTGGCTGGCCCTGGAATTGTGTCTTATCCCCAAATACATGCCACTTGCTAGGTTCTGAGGCAGTCCTTCTGCTTTAGTGGTTTTGATCTAACAGAGAAAGTGAATTCAGAAAGTTATGAGTTCAGTATTCCATACGGACTTGATAATGATTATGTAGAAGTGAATGACTGATGGACCAGGGAGAAGAGAAAGGAAGGATGGATGGAAGGAAGGAAGGAAGGAAGGAAGGAAGGAGGAAGAAAGGGGGCAGGAGCAAAGACTACAAAGCATTGCCTGACCTCAGAGAGCTGGCCTCTATGTGCACTCAGGCATGACTTTTCAGCCCACCTTGAGGATGTCACCTGCTTTGTTCCTGTACCTCCCCAGGAAAGGTTGCTCACAGATGTTCTGTGGCCTGGAAAAAGGGCTTAGGACTGGTTGAACCCTCACTCCATGCTTACGGCTAAGGCTCGAGGTCTCCTCCTCACCTGTGAGCCCCAGGTTTCACCAACTGCTTTTGGTGTCCAAAGCTCCTGAACTTCCACCAGACAGGTGTTCTCAGCGAAACCTATGGGGAAAAAGGAGTTGAAGTGTTCTGCTGATGATCTATGTTCTGCAGGGCTGGGATGAATACAGGCTTTATTTTAATTTAGACTGGATCAAAGACAAGCATTGCAGTCCATTGTAAATCACAATCATTTTGCCTGAAGTCATCAACCTACCCACTCCCAAATTTGGAAGGGGTGGGGTGTTATAGCATCCTCGCCCACCACCCAGGAGCAGAGAATGGAAAAATGTACATCTGCGTGGATATCTCAAGGCTGTCAGTGTATCGTTAAGGTGATTCCTGATTCAGTGTCAGCCTTGCCCTCTGGTCTCCTTTGGCTGTAGCTGGGATTACAATATCCATTAGGTACTGGATGACTTAAAGCCCAGCTCCCAGCCGAGTCCTACTGCAGAGCCTGCTGCCTTAGTCCTGAAGTTTTCTTATCTGACTCCAGGCAGAAGATCTTTTGCAAAGCCTGGGGATGGTAGAAGGAGTCCAGGAGGCTCACAGTGTGCTTCTGTCTGTGCAGTTTTTAGGGAAGAGAGCTTATGCTTTTACCAGATTCTCAAAAAGCTGCCTGACCCTCCTAAAAGTTAGAGAGTCACTGTTTTTAGGATTTAAGGGGAAAAAAAAAAGGTACGGTCAAGCTGTCTTAGGTGTAGTGCTCAGGAAATAGTGAGTCAGTCTTTTTTTTTTTGAGAGGTTTTGGCTATAGGGTGCATGCGCTCACCAGAAAGACAGAGAGAGACAGAAAGACAGAAAGTGAGAGATCACCCCCCCGGGAGGATGGCCACGCTGCAACCCCTTCTCCTCCATTCTCCTCTCAGGATCTTGGGCACGCATGCACGAGCACCCAGCATGAGTTTAAGCCACTGGGTCTGGGATCAAACCGTAGTCGACTATATGGGGGTCCAGCGACGTAGCCATTACGCCAACTGCTTGTCCTAGTGAGTCCGTATTCTATATAGAAGGACTGGACTGGTTTTCTCTCTGTGTGCTATCCAACCTCATCTCTCTATCTCTTTTTTTTTGTCTCCTCAGAGTTCTAGTTCTTTGGCTAAAGAAAGAGGTGGAGACTCTCTTATGATTCATTTTTATCCTTAGATGAAAGGTTTGTTGTAGGAGGTGATAGAAACTGTTTTTGAATTATTTTTGTTTTTCATTTAAAAAAAATTTGGGGGGCAGGACATTCTTTCATTTGTTCTGTGAGTTTAGGGAAGAATGTCACCAAGCATGGACCTTGATAACTTGATTAAAAGAGTGTGTGTGGTCAAGAATCTCTTTAAAACGGTGATGAGCTGTGCAGTGCCATGGTTGCTTTAAACATCTGGTTAACTTGAAAATCCCTCTCAGTAAGCCCAGGGTTGCACATTGGAACTTCTTGTTCACATGCGCATACCAACACTTTCCATAGCCCTCTGTTGTCTCAAAGGGGAACGCTGAGATGTACAACCTTGTTCGACTCCCGAGCTCTGCTTTCTACCAGAAAGATTAAGGATAGCAGGGAGATCATGATTCCTCTTACTCTGTTGTGTTCTGAAAAAAATACTTTAATTGGCAACACTCTTTTCCTGTATTATTGCCTGCATGGATTTTAGACTTCTGTGATGTTAATACCTATTAAGAATAGAGTGATTTTTTAAATTTTTTTTTTTTTGCTAAAGAGTATATGCACTTGTCAGAAAGAGACAGACGAAGAGAGAAGGAGAGGGGAAAGAACTTTCCATGGCGAATAGTCACAATGTGATCTGTTCTCTTCTATCTCTTCCTTCATTGGGATTTTGGGCACTTACATACAAATGCCCAGCATGTTTCTCAGGCCACCAGGTCTGGGACTCATACTACATGGTTTGCCATGTGGGATCTAGCTGCCTTAACCACCAGGCCACAGAACCAGTCCAAGAATAAGTTACTATGTATACCTTTGCTTAAGAATCACAGAGCTAGGGGCCAGCAGATGGCATAATGGTTACGTCACTAGACTCCCATGTAGTTAACCGTGATTCCAGTCCTGGACCTAGCAGCTTGAAACTCATGCATGCCCAAGATCCAGGAGCAGAATGGAAGAGAAGGGGCTGTGACATGGCCATCCCTCCTGGGGGGTGGGGTGATTTCTCACTTTCTGTCTCTCTGACGAACACACATATCCTATAGTAAAAAATCAAAAACAACTTAAAGAAAAGGAAAGGAATCAGTATTAGAGTGTCACCAATGCCTTCTCTAGCCTCAGGTTAGTTAATAAAGTTAGCTGCGTTAAACTAAACATTGAAAATACTGAACACAAGATTTCCTGACCTGTCTTTGCTTTCCAGGTTTCCAATATCAAAACGCCCAAGCAAATGGATGAATTCATTGAGATCCAGAGTTCAACAGGAACTTGGTACCAGCGCTGGCTGGTCAGATTCAACACCACTTTCAAGCAGGTATGACTGGGGACATATGCTGGATGTCACATGGGTCCACGGGATTCTCTAACCCCAGTGAATGAAGGACAGAGACTCTCAACACCCTATCAGCCTAAGGCAGCCTGCGAGGGAGGAAACTAACCTGGATGGGGATGTTTGGGTCCCAACCCAGGTCTGCTTCTGACTTGCTCTCTGTCCTTGAGGCTCAAACTCTCTCAACCTTATTTCTTTGCTTTACTCTTCCTTCTCAAGGCAGGGATTTTTTTAAAAAAGATTTTTGCTATAGGGCATATGCATTTGCTATAGAGAAAGAGAGAGACAGAGAGATAGAAAGCAAGAAATCACCCCCCACATACACACCCAAGGGAATGGCATTCTGCATTCACTTCTCTTTCATTCTCCTCTTGGAACTTTGGGCACATGTGCACCTGCCCCTGGTGAGAGTTTCAAGCCAGGTCCAGGTCTCAAGTCATGGTGGGCCATGTGGGAGTTCAGCACCTTAAGGACTATGCCACCTGCTGGTCCCAAGGCAGGAATTTTGAATGCAGATAGAATGTCTAGTCTGGGTAAACGTCCTTCTCACTAACAACTTCTCTGTAAAGAATTCATAGGGAGGAAAAAGTGAGCGAAATAAATGGCCCCAAGATTTCTTCAGGATTACTTAGAGATTCTTCATAAAGAGCAAGGTCATTTTTTTGGATCACAGGCTTTTACAGGAAGGGAACAAACAGGGTGTTGGGCCCCTAAGGCAGCAGAGTCTGTTGAGACTAGATGGCATTTTGGATATTTGGTCAATAAATGTTTGGATATCATCCCTGCTCACAGACAGGGAGCAGAACTCAGGACTTACAGTCCAGTTTGAAATCCTAACTTGGTACACGATAAGTCACATTTTAGGAAGTATCGTGTTCCCAGGAAAAGTGCTCTAGCATGGTTAAGAGTCTGAGGCCGGCCAGTAAGAAAAAGGCATTTCCTTGTAATTTGGATAGAATCATTGCATCTGGGAGATACCGGAGTGCCCATTCATAGGCAATTTATTGGAAAACTTGTGAAAAATGAGCTCTTCCAAGTCATACCTTCCTTCCTTTGACAGTCCTCTGGTCTGGGTTATAGGTCTGGGATAACGCACTGTACTGTGTGATGGGGCCCTACAGAATGAACACACTGATTCTGGCTGTGGTCTGGTTTTCCATGGCTTTAAGGTAAGTTATATTTTAAGTTTCTTAATTTCCCTGTGCCTCCATTGTCTCATTTATAGAGGATTGTAGTTGGTGTTCTATTTTTATTTAGAGAAATGTTTGCTATAGGGCATGTGTGCTCGCTGGAGAGAGGGAAAGAAGAAAGAGTCAGAGAAACAGAAAGTGAGAAATCACCCCCTGAGGGAATGGCCTTGCTGCAATCCCTTCTACTCCAGTCTCCTCTCAGGATTTTGGGCATGCGTGTACATGTGCCCAACATGAGTTTTAAGCTGCGGGGTCTGGAATTTGAACCGCAGTCGACCATGTGGGAGTCCAGCAATGTAACCATTACGCCATTTGCTAGTCGTTTTTTTTTTTTGTTGTTGTCGTTGTTGTTAATATTTTGCATTGGTTTTAATTTAAAGAGTTAGTATCAAATTGGATGCTTTTCACTGCAAGTAACAGGCAATCTACTCTAGTGGTTTCTACAAGGAAACTTCTTCTCCTTTGAACAAGAATTCCAGAGAGGGAGGCTCCAGAAGTTTGAGCCTCGGGTTAGCTCTCATTGCGATGGCAAAAGATGCATGAGCTGTTACAGGTATCCTTTAGACCTGGGGAGAATGTCCCATGGAGGAAGTGTCTGCTTTCCCCTAGCTTCCCTCTTTCCCCCTCTCATCTTTGATTTACAGTTGAAAATAAAAATACATATATTTAAGGTGTACAACTTTATGTTTGATATAAGTGCCCATTGTACAGGTAATCGCCACAACCAAGCTATTTTGATCACCTCACATAATTATTATTTTCTTATGTGTGTGTGTGTTTGTGCATGCGTGTGTGTGTGTGCACGCGCGAGTGTGTGGTGAGAACACCTGAGATCTCTCTCCTCTTAGCAAATTTCAAGTAAACAATACAGTATTGTTAACTGATTCTTCATTGCTAATTATTAACTAATCACTATTAAAAATGAGTGTTTAATTGGTGAGTTTCCTTTCTAATACCATGGGAACTTTTCTCGTGAACCCCCAGACAACTTTCCCTTCTGTTATAGTAGCCAGGTGTGTGTTACATGCTGAACTAATCACTGATAAGAGGGATGGGATTTCTTTTTTTCTCTTACTTTTTTTGGCTTTTGCATATTGGCATGTTTGCTCACTGGAGAGAGACAGAGAGGGAAAGTGAGCAATCAGCCCCCAAAGGCCTGACCATACCACATTCCCCTCTCCTCCATTCTCCTCCTGGGATTTTGGGCATACATGCACATGTGTCTGGTGTGATTTTTAAGCCACCAGGTCCAGGACTTGAACCGCAGTTAGCCATGTGGGAGTCCAGTGCCTTAATCACCACGTCACTTGCTGCCCACCCCCCACCCATGGGATTTTTTTAAATAGATTTAGACTAATCAGACCTTAGTCCATACCAAAGATAGTAGTATTTTTCCTGAGAATTGACATCTGAACACAATGAAGTTTCCCACAAGGAGGAGGCAGAGAAGGGTATAGAACAGGCAGCCATAAAGCTACTGTGAACGCGAAATAGACAAAACGTTGAAACTCCATGGTACTATGCTCCACAAAAAGGAAACTAAAATAGACCATTGGTAATTAGTTGGCTCCTCTCCTAAACAGCAGGCGTACACCTCAGTCCCTTTATTAACCTTCAAATAACATGGTCTCTTTTTTTGTGGGAGTTTTGGGGCCCATTTATGGTATTGTGGGCTATTTTATTGTATATATAAAGTACTTGGAGTAGTTTCTGGCACATAATAAATGCTCGATAAATTGCTATTGTCAACCAGAAACTATACACAAATCTTATTCCCATCTATGAAATTCCTCTGTTTAGCACTACCTGTATCCAAAGATGTGTTCTTTGGCAAATACCCATGTGCTCTGAACAGTTTTACCCCTTTTCCAACAATATATGAGAGTGTTTTTTGCCTACAGTTTCACCAACAGTGTTTTAGCAAATTTGAGGAGGTTGAAACTCTCAATGAAAATGATAAAAGTGTGGTTTTAATTTGCATTGGGGTATTATATGTGGGTTTGAGCATATTTCTCATATATATAATGTTCAGTTTTTTCCATTTATTATTTTGATTTTTTTTAATATAAAATTGTATCATCTGTAATAAAGATAGTTTTACCTCTTACTTTGAAATTTTCCATTTCTACATTCTTTCTCTTGTCTGAGTTGGTTAAGGTCTACAGTATGGTGGAAAATTGCAGTGCTGATAATGAACATCCTTGCTTGTTCTTTTTTTTTTTTTTTTGAGAGGTTTTCGCTATAGGGTGCGTGCACTCGCCAGACAGACAGAGAGAGACATAGAGACAGAAAGCGAGAAATCACCCCCCAGGGGGGATGGTCACGCTGCAATCCCTTCTCCTCCATTCTCCTCTCAGGATCTTGGGCACACATGCACATGCGCCTGGCGTGAGTTTTAAGCCACTGGGTCCAGGATGTGAACCGCGGTCGACTGCGTGGGAGTCCAGCGACATAGCCATTACGCTAACTGCTGGTTCCCATCCTTGCTTGTTCTTGACATGAGTGGGAAATCTTAAGTCTTCCCTATTCACTAGGATACTGGCTTTTGAACTGAGATCTGTATTTTCTTATGTGTTAAGGAAGTGTCCATCAACTCCTAATTTGCTTTTTGTTTTTGATTTACCAGGAGTGATACTTTCATTCCAGAGGGCATGTATGCTGGCCAGAGAGACAGAGAAAAAAGAAAGGGAGAAAGCACCTCCCAGTGGTACCATGGTTACACTGCAATCCCTTGTCCTCCATCTCTCCATCCCATTGGGATTCTGGGCATACACACAACCGCACCTGGTATGCTTCCCAAGCTACTGAAGCCAGGGCTCAAATTGTGTGGTTGGCTATGTGGGATACAGCTCCATTAACCACTAGGCCACAGGGCTGGCTCCCATTTTTTTCCTTTTCTTTTAAGTAGAGAGAGAGAGAGAGAGAGAGAGAGAGAGAGAAACATGTACCCCCAATAGGGTCTTCACTTTGTGATCCACCCTCTGCCTAGGCCAGCCTGGATCATGAATGTGCATATTCATGCCTGGGGGTACACAGGGAGGTCCTGGGACATGAACTCAGGGCCCTTACATGTGGGTCCAAGTTGTATTGCTGCTTCTCTATTGCCTGTCTCCTCCACCCCCATTTTCAATCAAATACCTTTTTAGAACCTTTGAAGGTGGTCATGATTTTTCCCCTTAGATTGTTAATATGATGGGTTGGGACCAGCAGATGGTGTAGTGATTACATCGCTGGACTCCCATGTAGTGTATTGTGGTTCAAGTACCAGACCTGGTGGCTCGAAACTCACTCCAGGAGTGTGTGCGTGCATGCCCAAAATCCCATGCAGAATGG
>NW_006159539.1:6836384-6859942 GCF_000334495.1 Tupaia belangeri chinensis
TGGTGTGCCCCCCCCCCCCCCCCCCCCGCCCCCGGGGGATGATTTCTTGGTTTCTGTCACTTTGGCTCTTTCCAGCAAGTACATGTGCCCTATAGCAAAAATCTCTCTCTAAGAAAAAAACAAATAAAGAGAGAGAGTTTATATCATTAAATTTTCTAATAATGAGCCAAATGGAAATGTTTAAAATGAGTTTGCTCCCCATCAAGTCGGGAATGCAGACTCTGGTCATGAGAGAGCCATTCATGTTGCTGCTGAAACATTCTGTCTTCTCCATTTCAGTTACTATGGACTGACAGTTTGGTTCCCTGATATGATCCGGTATTTCCAAGATGAAGAATACAAGTCTAGAATGAAGGTATTTTTTGGCGAGCACCTGTACGGTGCCACAATCAACTTTACGATGGAAAATCAGATTCACCAGCATGGGAAGCTTGTGAACGACAGGTGAGTGGCCAGGGGCTTTTCATGTGTCAGGGTGACAGCTCCTGGGACTCTTGGGAAGGAGCCATTGGGAAGATAAGAATTAAATATGGTGAGAGAATGAGCCCCACAGTCATTGTGCTACAACTTACCACGGCTATCAGTGACACAGTGGATCCTGGTGGCTGTAGTGTGCTGACACCTACTCACCTATCATTGCTTTGCTGTGGCTAATTCATTCAAGGATGTTGACGTTGGCTGAGGATAGTCAGTCTGGCTGTCTTTCCTGAGAACTTGAGTTTTCCATGGAAATGAACATTGAGTTGTATTTCATTAATGATGCTGCTTAGAGAAAGGGCCCAGAATTTCTCCTGCTGAGGTCCCCAAACCAATTCATGGCCTGGTTATTGAGCTTTTTCTATGATTCTGGAAGATTCTTCATGCTGGATCTAATATGGATCTACTACTGCCTTTTGTTGTTCTTTTACCTAATATTGCCTGAGAGGGTCATTGGTATGGTTGTGGTCAGCCCCAATATTAGAGGTAGTGGAAGGCAATTCCCCCAAGATGTTTCGTTCTTGAGTTCTTTAACACAAGTCAGGAGAGGGACCAGCAGATGGCGTAATGGTCACGTCACTGGACTCCCACATAGTCGACCGTGCTTTGAGTCCCAGACTCAGTAGTTTGAACTTCATGCCAGGTGTGTGTGCATGCGTGCCCAAAATCCCAGAAGGGAGGAGAAGGGATTGTGGCATGACCATCCCCCCAGAGGGTGATTTCTCACTTTCTGTCTCTGTCTCTCTGGTGATTGCACAGGCCCTATAGCAAAAATCTCCCTCTCCCCCCAAAAATATATACAACTATATATATATATATATATATACACACACACACACACACACACACACACACACACACACACACATGACAGTAATACCTGGATAGTTCCTATGGCAGCCAACATTACTGGACACTTGTATATGCAAGGTCATGCCTTACACAAATCATTTCATTTAGTCAGCACACAGCATAAGCAATTAAACAAAGGTAGGCAGTACGCTTTCTGTTTTAGAGGCGAGGGAAAACAACCTCAGAGAGGTTAAGTCACTTGCTCAAGACCACACAACTAATGGAAATAGAAATGTCTGCGTAACAACCCAGGCATTCAACCCCCGATCCTATACTTTTAACAACTTCAGATATTTTCTCACTGGGAAGCTTTCCATCCCCACAGAGGCCCTGTTTTTATATATTTCATTAATTTAAAAGTTAATTGCAATTCCATAGTCAGTGTTACTTATAATAGGCAGGTGCCGGAGTACTAAGATTTAGCCAGGTAGAAAGTGGGGACTTTTGATCCACTCCACTCTGTTCTTTGAACTTCTCTAAACTTCTCCAAGCTTTTGGCAGACTGCTGGGTGGTAGTGAGGAAGAGATAAAAGCTCATGAAAGAGGGTAGCCTCCTTGTGAATTAGGACCCAGGGGACCACAGAGGTATTGCTAAGGGTTTGGGAAGGCACAGGTATGTCAGGGACTGGCTGAGAGTGATGAAATATTCTTCGCACAGATTATCTACCATGTTTCTGTATGTATGTAGATTCTGCAATTGAGGTCATTGTAACTTTTGTCATATATATGTATTTTAACCAATGGATCCTAAAAGTACAACCACTATCGGCTAAAGCCCTTATTTTTTTTATTTTATTTTTTTTTTAGGTTTTTGCTATAGGGTGTGTGTGCACTAGCTGGAGAGAAGAGAGACAGAGAGGAAGTGAGAAATCACTCACCCCAACACCACTGGGGGAGGTGGCCATGCTGCCATTCCTTTTCCTTTCTCCTGTTGGGATTTTGGGTATTCATGCACACGTGGCCAACGTGATTTTCAAGCCGCTGGGTCCAGGCCTCAAACTATGGTTGGCCATGTGGGACTCCAGTGTCTTACCCACTAGAGTACCTGCTGCTCCCAAAGCCCATAATTTTTTCTCCCAGCAAATTGATTATAAAGGATATATTTTTTCTTGGACTAATTAGGAACCTTTGAAAAGAATCTAAGGGAATAAATGAACCTCTCTTCTTTTCTTGAGTTATGCTGCCATCTGCTGGTCCTAAGCTAAAAAACATCTTTCTTTGAAACCCTCAACCCTCTTTGGAGATTTTGTACTGTGGATAAACGATTTTCTTTAGCTTCCTTGCAGCATTTTTTCCATCCATGCCAGAATTGATCTATTGATTCTACTCACACTCTGCTGACTTAAAACTTAGATGGAAATTATTTATTGACTATCATACGTGGGAGGAAAAGGACTTTTGTGTAAACAGCTTCAGACTTTGCCCACAAACGTTCTTTTTTTTTTTTTTATGTATAATTTGCATTTATTTTTTTCCCAGAGAACAATTTTTCATTCCTTAAAGACTCAGCTCTTGGGACCAGCAGTTAGCATAATGTCTATATTGCTGGACTCCCATGTAGTTGACCGTGGTTCGAGTTCCGGACCCAGTGGCTTAAAACTCATACCAGGCGCATGTGTGTGCGTGCGTGCCCAAGATCCCGAGAGGAGAATGGAGGAGAAGAGATTGCGGTGTGGCCACCCCACCCCCCGGGAGTGATTTCTCGTTTTCTATCTCTCTGTCTTTCTCTGTCTGTCAAGCGCACACGTCCTAAGGCGAAAAAAAAAAAAAAAAAAAAAAAGACTCAGCTCTTTACATGAGCTTTGGGAAGGGTGAAGGGCAGCACCTGCAGGTCTAAATTGGGGTAGGGGTGTTCGGTCCTTCTGAGTTTCACGAGATTGGTTCCCGACTCCCTTGCTATGAATGGCGCAACTCACACAGTAATACAGCTTCACGTACAGCTTGGGGAGCACATAACCATCGAGGATACTTGCTTTGGAGATGTCCCGACAGCTGCAGCCTCTGCTATGTTTCTGATGACGAACTTCTTTTATTTATTTTATTTTATTTATTTATTTATTATTTTTTTTCCAGAGGTTTTGGCTATAGGGCGTGTGTGCTCGCCAGACAGAGAGAGACAGAGAGACAGAAAGCAGGAAATCACCCCCCAGGGGGGATGGCCACGCCGCAATCCCTTCTTCTCCATTCTCCTCTTGGGATCTTGGGCATGCATGCACACGCGCCCGGCGTGAGTTTAAGCCACCAGGTCCGAGACTCGAACCGCGGTCGACTACGTGGGAGTCCAGCAACATAGCCACCATGCTAACTGCTGGTACCCCGATGACGAACTTCTTAATAGCCTGTCCTGGGGCATGTGTTGGCATAGTTTGCAGCGAATAGGCTGCACATGGCCGGGGCCCATTTTGGCATGGCCATCATTCCTCCTTTTCTTCATCATCTTGGAAGTGAGGCCATGAGAGAGGAGCACCCACAAACATTCTTGATAAAGAAAATCCTATTTTCCAATAAACCTCATCTTGCTGTGAAATTAACCCCTTTGCCCCAAGAAGAAACAACAGTGCGTGTCTGCTTGGGCCAGCAGATGGCATGGAGGTTGAGGTGACTGGATCCCCCTGGCCCACCGTGCAGTTCGAGTCTCAGATTCAGTGGTGCAGAAAACACGCTGGGTTGCTGATGATAATGTTATGGTAATATCCTTGTCTTGATTGACATGCATGGTATTCGTGTTAGAAAAAGAAATGTATACTGTCAAGACATGTGATAGAATATAAATTAAAATAAAAAACATGCTAAATGCATGTGCATGCCTAAAATACCAAGAGGAGAATGGAGGAGAAGGGGGTGATTTCTCACTCCAGAATCCCCCTGGGCAGTGATTTCTCATCCCTGCCCTGTGCAAACCCAAATGTCCTATAGCATACTAAAAAAATAAAATAAGATTAGTTTTGGCCTATTCCAAAAGCATCATCTGAAGTTTCCTGGCACGTCTTATGGGCTCTGGTGGCTTTGAGATCTCTTCCAACTTGTGCTTCAGAACTTGAGAGTTTTTGGAAAATGCACGAAAAACAAAGGAATAAGTAAGCTTGTGTTCTATAATAAATCCTGAGCCAAAATGTCAGGTAAAGCTTTCTTATTGTTCATTAAAAATAGGATACATTTCCATCTCGGAGCATGCATTAATTAATTAACCTACCCTCTCAGCATGGGAAGAGATTTCTGCTTGGCAGTGCTTACGTCTGTGAGGGCTAGGGTGGGGGAGAGCATTATCTGACTTAAACTTCCCTGGACAGCCAGGGAATGTGCCTGGTTCCTGTTTGTGGTGGGTCATGACCTAGGAAGTAATTTATTTTTTCAGAGGATTTTTTTTTTTTTTTTGCCTAGGGAGTGTGCATTCGTTGGGGGTGGGGGGGTGGGGAGAAAGAGAGACAGTAAGAGAGAAAGTGGGAAATCACCCTCAGGGTGTATGGCCACGCTGAAATCTCCTCCTGGGATCTTGGGCATGCATGCACACATGCTTGGCATGATTTTCAAGCCACTATGTCCAGGGCTTGAACTGTGGTCATCTATGCTGGAGTCCAGCAATATAACCATTACGCCATCTGCTAGTCCCCAGCAAGTAATATCTTTTTTTTTTTTTAAAGAATTTGTTTATTTAACTTTATTTATTTAATTTGACCAGAGAGGGACAGAGCAAGTGAGCAGGCAAACAAGAGAGAGGAGAGAGAGAAGGGGAAAGTGAGAAAGCAAGCCGCCAGGTCCAGGACTCGAATCATAGTCGGTCATGTGGAAGTCCAGCACTGTTAACCACCAAGCCACCTGCCAGCCCTGGAAGTAATATCTTAATCCTAGAGTTTCCTCACAGCTGAGAGGGAAGTCACTGCCTGTCCTGCTCAGGGTGGGAACCTCAAATGGACATGTGTAGCCAACTGCACAAATCTTTTGCAGGTGAAGCATAGGTGAAATGCTCCCCTGAGTTTTTTAATTAAAGGTCGGAAGTGAATAGCTCAGAATGAAAATGGAGTTTTTCTGTCATAAATAGTTCTTGATTTTCAATGAAATAATATTCCAATATTTGGGCAAGTAAGATTACCATGTCCTTGGGGACCAGCAGGTGGCATGGTGGTTAAAGCACTGGACTCTCCCACAAGGCTGACTGTGGTTCAAGTCCCGGACCTGGTGGCATGCTTTCTCTCTCTCTCTCTCTCACTTTCTCTCTCTCATCTTTTTCTGGACAAATGAAGATAAATGAAAGAATAAATAAAATTAAAATTAAAAATAATTCTTTTAAAAAAAGGATTACCATCTCCTAAACCCACTCTCCTTTCTCCCCCAGCGCTAGCACAGTTAACATCTCCTTGTTTATAGAACCATAGAGTAGAGCTGGACAGGCACAATTCCTGAACGCCTCTGTCATAGATTTTTAAATGCACACCTAGAGAGGAGAGTCTTACCTCAGATCCCTTAGTGGCCAAGTCCTGAAAGTTGAATTCTGTGTTTTTTGGAGAATACTGTCAGTGGTGAGACAAAGACCTGCCACCTGTTTGTTACGTGGAGAATGTGAGATGTTATATCAAGTATTCAGGCAAGAATTTGTTTCCTCCCATTCTTTAAGCAAAGGAGACCCAAGCATATGTTTTATGGAGTAAATGGTTCTCTTATTTATGCTTTGCTTTACCTCTGATTAGAATGTGATGTGAGAGAGCACGTGAGAGACTAGGGTTCCATTTCATCTCTGAAGAACTCCACTTCATTTCACTGTTCCTGGAAGGCTTATTGTAGTAGGGTATAGATATCTGTGAGCCTTGGGGAACCAGACCCTTTATTTGTTTCGCCCCTGAAAGGTTATATGATTTAAGTAAAACAGAATACTCTACTTTGAAAACAAACAAACAAACAAACAAACAAACAAAACAAAGTATATATGCAGGGCTGGCAGGCGGCGTGGTGGTTAAGGGACTGGACTCCCACATGGTCAAGCACAGTTTCAGTTCTGGATCTGGTAGCTTGCTTTCTCACTTTGTCTCTCTCTCTCTGGTGAATGCACATTCCCTAGAGCAAACTAAGTAATAGTAATAATAAAAAACTTTTAAAAAGTGTATCTGCAACAGGCCTGTTGTGTTTGCACATGCTGTTCGCTCTGCCTGGACTATGCTTTTTCTTTGTGCAAAGACCTTTTATTGGTCCTTCAGGATAAGCTACGTCATTCTTTAAACAACTAGATTACCAGCACGCTCCCTGATTTACAGCACACCTCTGTCTTGATAGGTATCATGCTAAAGTGTAATTGTCAGTCTTCTTGTTTATCTCTTTAATTAGGCTGAGTTTCTTGAGGGCCTGCCATCTAGCCCAAGACATAATGACCAGGTAAATGTGACTTTGGCTTGATTTAGATCACAGCAGCGGACTGAGCACTGGGCCTGAGGCTGAGAGTTTCTGATAGAAATCCTGTCATGGGGCGTGGATGGCCTGGCTTCTGGTTCCTTAAAGGAAAAGTTCTACAAGATGCTTCTGCTCACTCGTCTTTGAGCCATTGAACTCCCTCAAATGAGGAATGTTGGGCCACTTCAGTATGTAAAGACGAGAGTGTGACGTGGCCATCCCTCCTGGGGGAGTGATTCCTTGCTTTCTGTCTCTCTGTCTTTCTCTGTCTCTCTGGTGAGTGTACACCCCTGTAGCAAGTTAGAGCCTGGAGGAGATGATTTATATAAAGACTCATAAAATATGTGTTGGCCCTTTCTCTTTTTATCTCTGCCCTTTATAACTTTGGCTTTTTATAACTCACTTGCAAGTACAGTTTAAGGTCTGCCTGCGTCAGACCCGTTTGTGATTTATGGCTCTGCTTTCTCATCCACCCTTGGAAGAATATTAAAATATCACTGAAGGCCACATCACCAGCCTATTACTACATTAAAGAGAAGGGTATATTAAGAAAGGCAAAGGTCCGGGACAGTCTCCAGGAATAACTTTCCCGAATAAACACATTTTGAAATCAGAACCATCTTCCTGTAATAAAAAGCTTACCAAATCGTTTTTCTATGGTAACCTGAAGCATGCATGATGGATTTTGGAGGCCCCTGTTCAAAAGTCAGTAGTGAATTTGTCCCTGTGGAAGAATGATTCAAAACAATTTGGCTTTCTAGGCCAATGATTTTCAAGATGTTTTAAAGATGAGAGAGTCTTCCAAAAGTTCATGGAAAATGAGTATTATGAAAATATTAAGCATGGACCAATATAAACTCATATTTTGGTTCCATTTTTCCATGAATTTTTGATGTAATAATCTGATCTCTCCATCTGGTGATTATTCTTCAAGAGGTCTATGTTGGAATGTAGGATATTGCAGCTTTAATAATAACTCCCTGAGACCAGCAGATGGCATAATATTTACGTTGCTGAACTCCCACATGGCCAATCACGATTTGAGTCCTGGACTCTAAGGCTTAAAAATAACACTGGGCCTATGTATGCATGCCCAAGATCCTGGGAAGAGAATGGAGGAGAAGGGATTGTGGTGTGACCATCCCCCCAGGTGGGTGATTTCTCACTTTCTGTCTCTTTGTCTCTCTAGTGAGTGCCCTATAGTAAAAAATCTCTCTAAAATAATTATAATCATCATCATCATCATCATCATCTATTTTATTCCAATACAAGAGCCCTGGGGGACTCTTTGAGAAGCACTTGCCCAGGTCTTCTGATTGGGTAGGAGGGTTTTATTGAGCAGGTTTTAAAGCTAACAACTCCAGGTGGCTCTGGGTTCGCATTCTGAGAACATAACGTAACTTAACACATACGGATACAATCCATATGTTTATGGGGTGAATTATCTGGTGGCTCTGAAGAAGAACAGTGACCCTCAGGGCCCTGTGCTTTCTGTCCCTGTTATTCCCACTGTACTGTAATTGTTTGCTCTTTTTTTTCCAGTTAGACTGGAGGGCAGAGACCATGTCTCTCCTCTCTGTACTCCTATCACCTAGGGTCATGCTCAGTTAAGTGTTGGCTGAAAGTTGAATAGGTAAACAAGTGAATAGGCAAGTGAAGGCATGTCCAAAGATTTCCAGCATAAGAGGTTGACCAAGCTTGGTCAATATGGCCAGTGAGGATGATGTCAGTGTGTGTGAGATATTTTTAAGTATAATATTGTTTTCCCCATTAAGTTTATGCAGGAGTTAGAGTGTGCAGTGGCTCCCAAATGTGGCTACACCCCATAATTATCAGGTGTTTTACCCCCTGTTAATTATTTTATTTATTTATTTTGAGAGTTTTCTTTTGTTTTGCTATAGGACATGTGGGCTCACCAGAGAGACCGAGAGAGAGAGAGAGAGAGAGAGAGAGAGAGAGAGAGGGCGCAAGAAATCTTTCCCCAGGGAGGATGGCCATACCACAATCCTTTCTTCTCCATTTTCCCTTGGGATTTTGGGCACACACACACACACACACACACACGTGTGCCTGGCATGAGTTTTAAGCCACCGGGTCTGGGACTCAAACCATGGTCAATGGGCAGTCCAGCAACATAACCACTATGGCATCTGGTGGTCCCTTTACCCTCATATTAACTGAATTTTTGTTGGGTGAAAAAGCAATATAGACACTTGGCTTAAAGTAACAGTGAAGTTTATTGCATTACTACCCCTCATTGTGTCACCCTAAGACTAACCTCTTTTTACCAATTTCTGGTGTAATTCTCCAGATATATTTGGAAGTATATGTACCATACTCTTTCTTTCATCAATAATCCATTGCTACCAAAACTTCTATGGACAGAAACAGGCTAAGACCTGCTTTTTTTTTTTTTATTTTTTAGAGAGATTTTTGCTATAGGGAATGTGTGCTCACTGGAGAGACAGAGACAGAGAGGCAGAATGCAAGAAATTACCCTGCAGGAGGGATGAACATGCTGTAGTCTCTTCTTCTCCATTCCCCTCTCCGAATCTTGGGCACGTGTTTCTCATGCACATGTGCCTGGTATGAGTTTTAAGCCACCAGGTCCAAGACTCGAAACACGTTCGACTATGTGGGAAACCAGTGATGTAACCATTACATCATCTGCTGGTCCCCAAACTTGCATCTTTTAAAACTATTTAAAAACTGAGATGTTACCTTTTTTTCCTTTTAGTTTTTGCTAGAGGGCATTTATGCTCACTGGAGAAAGTGAGAAATCATCCCCCTGCCCCGGAGAGCAGGGTGTGGTCACACTGCAATCCCTTCTCTTCATATTCCTCTTGGGATTTTTGGGCATACATGCACAGGTGCCTGGCATGATTTTCAAGCCACCAGGTTCAGGACTCGAACTGCACAGTCTGCCAAATGGGATCCAGCACCTTAATTTCCATGCCACTGCTGGCCCAGAGTTATTACCACTGTATCACACTTCTGTGATTCTGATGCAGAAGGTCTATGGACAGGTTGGGGCATAGTATCTCATAGATACCTTGACGAGACACGAAGTTTCATAGCTCTGAAGCACCTCCCTATTAGTCAGCAGACAGGTAAGAAATAGGAAACCAGTCTGGGTTGAAGATAATTTCCAGAACCTTTTGGCTTGTAGGCCTGTGCTTTCTGCATTTCTGTGTCTTTCATTTTGGTCTCTAGTCTTCTTTGTTTCTTAGATGAATCACTCGTGGGCTAATGCTTTTTGTTTGTTTGTTTGTTTTCTCCCTCCTAACAGGTTCACAAAGATGTACTTTAAACATGTGCTCTTTGAGAACACATTCTTTGAGGACTGCTATTTTGAAGATGTTACATCTACTGACACCTATTTCAAAAACTGCACCATTTTGACAAGTGTCTTTTATAACACAGGTAAGAACACGGACAGCCTGGGCAAACTGTGACAAGGTGGACCAGTTGTCTAAGAACCAAAGCAATCAGTCACAAACATTAGGAAAAGGAATGTATTTGTAAATGTGAGCGTCAAACCTTAAGATGGAGAAATAGGTTCTAGCCCCATGTATGCCATAAATTAAGTGCACTGCTTTTACTAACGTGTTTATCTGTGTCTCACTTTTATCACCTATAAAATGCAAACAAGGGCTGGCCCTGTGGCTTAGTGGTTAAGGGAGCCAGATCATCATGGCCAACCATGCAGTTCAGATCCTGGCTCTGGTGGCTTGAAAAACATGCCAGACACGTGTGTGAGCATGCCCAGGATCCTGACAGTGTGGACAAATGGAGGAGAAGGAATAGTGGTCCTTCTCTCCATCTCAAGTGGTATGACTATGCACCACGGAGGAGTGCTTCTGTCTCTCCCTTTTTCTGTCTCTGTCTCTAGCAAACACGTATGTCCTTTGGAAAATTATAAAAATGGTTAACAGAGTCTCTGGCTAAGGGCTTTCATCTCAATGATACTGGTACTTTCTTAAAAACTATTTATCTTAGGGACCAGCAGTTGGCGTAATGGCTATGTTGCTGGACTCCCATGTAGTTGACTGTAGTTCAAGTCCCGGACCCGGTGGCTTAAACCCATGCTGGGCACGTGCGTGCCCAAGATCCCAAGATGAGAATGGAGAAGAAGGGATTGCGGTGTGGCCATCCTCCCTCGGGGTGTGTGTGTGTGTGTGTGTGTGTGTGTGTGATTTCTCTCTTTCTGTCTCTCTGTCTCTGTTTGTATTTCTGGTGAGTGCATGCACCCTATAGCAAAAACCTCTCAAAAAATTATATATCTTGTTTTATTTATTTCAGATTTGACCAGAGAGAGAGAGACACAGAGAGAGAGGAAGAGAAAGTGAGAAAGCCAACCATCAGGTCCGGGACTCAAACCACTGTCAGCCATGTGGGAGTCCAGCGCCTTAACCACCACTCCACCTGCCAGCCCCACAATGATACTGATACTTTACACTAAGAGTCTTTTGGAACAAAGTATGATACAAATAAAAACCAGCTTTCCAGGTGGATGCACATAATGCATGGAATGAATTCTTGAAGACCTCACATAATTTGAAACTCAAGAACTTCAGGACTCACATTTCATAATTATAAATAAAAAGGGGAAATTATACCTGTTCAGATTTTGTGCATAAAGTGAGATGCTAAGAATATTTTAAAATCATACTGATTCAGGTTTCCCTGATTTAAAAAGAAAAAAATCAGAGAGATTGACCCAGTAGCACCATGGTTAAACACTGCATAAGCAGCCAGATCCACATGGCTGACCAAGGTTTGATCCTGGCCCTGGGTGGCTTGAGAAACATGCCAGGCATGCATGCATGTAAACCTCAAATTCTGACAAGATGGAGAAAAAAGGGTTGCGGTGTGACCAGGCCCTATTGGAAATGCTTTCTCTCTCTCTTTCTCTGGTGAGTGCAAGTGCCTCTGGCAATTAAAAAAACAAAAACAAAAAATAACAAAACACTTGCCACTCTGCCACTCTCTGTTACTTTTACTACTGTCATCATAAATGAGAAACAAACCAAGTGGGGTCGAGATATAAGGAAACCGAACTTCACCAGGGACTTCACCTACACTGTGTCACTTAGGAAATGCACTATTACCACCCCCGTCTTAGAGCTAAGAAAACAGACGTGAGCAACATGCTCAAGTCCCAGGTCGCCTGTTGGGGGAATCTGGTTTCCTTCCTCAACTGCTGGGCTCTGCTATCTGTGATCTCTCTGTTGATGGACGTGCATTACGTCCAGATGCATGCTTTTCCCCTGGCATCAGCGTCCAGGAAAGGTTCAATGCCTGGTCTCCAAAAATCACTCAGTCTCTTTCTAATCTGCCATGGCACCTACCATGACAGAAATCTAGAAATCCCTCCTGGATTTCCTTTTAGCTTATAGATAAAATGATCATTAAGAGTTTCAGAAACTTGGGGGCTGGCAGGTGGCATGGTCATTAAAGAGGCTGGACTCTCACATGGCTGATTGTGGTTCAAGTCTCGGACCTGGAAGGAAGGGAGGAAGGAAGGGAGGAAAGAAAGAAAATGAGATGAAGTATTAAAAAAAAAGTTTCAGAAGCTTATTGTTTGTCATTACAAACTGGCATATCCTTTTATTTTCTTCTTTCCGGTTTTAATGATGCCTCTTATTTTGCGTCCTCTTAACATGAAGATTCATGTAAACACTCAGAGATAGGAAATGTCAGAGCTGGAAGAAACCATGGAGATAATCATGGGTACCCCTCTGATTTTATAGGAAGAGGCTCAGGAATGTTTAAAAGGGTCAGCGGCAGAGCCAGCTGCTCAAACCCCGGTTTTCGGGGAGCCCCTTTAGCCTTTCAGTGGTTAGAATAGCTGGTCTTAGAAGGCATCAAGAAATATACAAAGCAAAGCTTTATTTTGAAGAATCTTTAGGTTTCTGCGTAGCCTGCAGCGTGTGCTCTGGAGTGGCCATCTCAGTCTGGGCCCAGCTTTCTTATTTGCTAGGCTGAGTAGCCTCAAAGGAGTAGCCCAGCTGCTGTGGCCCGAGGTGTTACCTGATTGGTACAAACAGGACTGCTCCCTAGCCTGAGAGATGATGTACTGGGTTGGGAAAGTCATGACACGTTTAGAAAAACTTTGAAAAATACGCATGACTTTTCCAATGATCTAATATTTTAGAATGCCTTTCCACTAGTTTTTTTTTTTTTTTTTCCTTTCATTTGTTACAGGGCGTGTGCACTTCTTGGAGAGAGAGAGAGAGAAAGAAAGAGACAGAGAGAGAGAGAGAGAGAGACAGAGAGGAAGCATTCCTTTGGGGAAGGCCATGCTGCAGTCCCTTCTCCTCCACTCTCTTAGGATTTGGGGCATGCACACACACACACACACACACACACACACACTCCTGGAGCATTTCCCGAACTGCTGGGCCTGGGATTCGAAGCACGTAGTCGTCCGTGTAGGATCCAGCCACCCCAACCACCACACCATGGGCTGGCCCCACTAGTTAGTTTTATTTCCTATTCTTGGCCACACAGCTCCTTGACTCTGAGGTTGTCTGATTGCCAAAGGCTGGCCCAGTCTGCCCTTGCAAGGGGATGTGACTTCATCCCTGCTTCTGCCGCTCTCTCCCCTGCTCCCCTCCACTTCCATGAATGAAAGGTTTCCCTCTCTCCCCAGATCTCTACGAGCACAAGTTCATCAACTGTCGGTTTATCAACTCCACCTTTCTGGATCAGAAAGAGGGCTGCCACATGGACTTTGAGGAAGACAATGACTTCCTGATTTACCTTGTCAGCTTCCTTGGCAGCCTGTCTGTCTTGCCTGGGAACATCATTTCTGCCCTGCTTATGGACAGAGTTGGAAGGCTCAAGATGATCGGTGAGTTATTAGCCGTGCTGCTTCAGGGTTGCAGTGGGCTAGGGAAGTGACTTTCAGGGATTTTAAAGCAATGGGATATTTATTTTTCTTTTAAAAGTTCTTGCAGAGGGAACTAGACAGGTAAGACTGCATCTGCTGTTGTAGAGCTGAGGAGGTAGGTCTACGGAGCCCTGGTGCTCGAGGAAATGGTCAGAGACCTCTGGTCCAGGCCCGGGGCTCTTCCTCACTCCTGGCTGAGCAATTCTGCAGCAGTCACTTATTCTATTAGTCCTTCAGGAAGGATATTAAATATATTTACCCTAATTGCTTCATAAGAGTATTGTGTGAAAGATATATAAAATGTTCTTAGACTTGGTGATTTAGAATAAATCGTATTATCAGCTGACCTGTGAACACCATAGGGTTAGGGGTACCTACCCCTTGAGCAGTTGGAAATCCATGTATAAATTGGAGAACCTAAGTATGGGGTTGAAGTGCTGGACTCTCACATAGCCGAGCACAGTTCAAATCCCAGACTTGGCGGCTTGCTTTCTTGCCTTTCCTCTCTCTCTCTGGTTAAATTTAAAAATACTAATAATAAATGAAAAAGTTCTAAAAAACAAGCAAACAAAATTCGTAACTAATGATAACCTACCAGTGACTAGAAGCCTTGCCAAGGACAAAAACTGTCGATTAAAGCTGTCGATTAATGTTTTGTGTGTCGTGTGTATTATGTATTGTATTCTTACAATAAAGTAATGTAGGCAAGAGAAAATGGTACTAATAAGGTCATAAGGGGACCAGCAAGTGGCTTGGTGGTTATAGGTGCTGGACTCCCACACGGTCGACCATGGTTCAAGCCCTGGGCCAGGTGGCTTGCTTTCTCACTTTCTGTCTCTCTCTGGCTCTGTCCCTCTCTGGTCAAATTAAAATAAGTAAATAAATAAATAAATAAAGTTTAATAAAGTAATTATTTTTTTCCTAAAAAAGTTACTTTTTACTTAAATAATTATTTATTTAATTTTATTTATTCATTTATTTTAATTTTACCAGAGAGAGAGAGAGAGAGAGAGAGAGAGAGAATGTGAGAAAGTAAGCCACCAGGTCTAGGACTCGAACCATGATCAGCCATGTGGGAGTGTCCAGCACCCTAATCATTACGCCACCTGCTGGTCCTTTATTGGGATAAAGTAATTCTTAAAAAAGAAAGAAAGAAAGTCATAAGGAGGAGGTTTTTCAGACTGAGCTGTCTCCTCTGTTGGAGGCGGCTGCTTGGTTGGTCCTAAAGTTCCAGGGGAGGGGCAGTGACTTAGTAATTTCTGTGACCCCTGTGCCCAATAGAGCGCCTGACACTTAGAAATGCTCCTGTGCTGGGACCAGCAGATAGTGTAACGGTTATGTCGCTGGACTCCCATGTAGTTGACCGCAGTTCAAGTCCCAAACCCAGTGGCTTAAAACTCACACTGGGTGTGTGTGCATGGATGCCCAAATTCCCAAGAGCAAATAGAGGAGAAGGGGTTGCGGCATGGGGGTGAGGGGGTGATTTCTCGCTTTCTGTCTCTTTGTCTCTCTGATGAGCACATGTGCCATAATAGTAAAAACCTCTCTGAAAAAAAGAAAGACATGCCCTTCCCTGAC
This sequence comes from Tupaia belangeri chinensis, assembly GCF_000334495.1. Classification (NCBI taxonomy): domain Eukaryota; kingdom Metazoa; phylum Chordata; class Mammalia; order Scandentia; family Tupaiidae; genus Tupaia; species Tupaia belangeri. The sequence goes on from NW_006159539.1 coordinate 6,851,566, forward strand.
CAGAACCAGCGAAGATGACCTCTTTCCAGAAGACGCTGAAGCACCAAGCGTTCAACAGAAGGCACTGCAGACGGCTTTGTGTAAAAACGCCACAGTCGAGTCATGCAGCCTTCTCTGCTGAAGTAGCCTTATAAGTTTGCACCGATTCCTTTGCCTCTCTGAGCTGCCATTTTATAATTGTTAAGATAGTGCCTCTGTTTGCTCCAGTGAGGTAAACATGTGTAAACAGAGGTAAACACAGTAGACATGTGGCATGTCTGCCATTTTGTCAGCGGCCTGCTGTAGCTCAGAGTCCAACAGTGAACTCTAGGGTCGGGTCCTGGAGTACCCGAGGAAGTTCTGGGGGAGGCAGGGTCTACAGGACTGGGGTTTTTTCTACATGTATGAGAGTGGTCCCCACGGAAGAGAGGAAGGGCAGACAGGGCAAGAGAAGGGCCTTTTCTCACCACTGAAGCCCTTCTTGCCATCATGTATCTATCCTGGATCAGAACTGATTTCTTTAAGGCTCAGTAAAAGCAAGCTACCAAAATAAGAGATCTAAAACTGATTTGTAATCATTCTTTATATTCTGCTGTTTCATTGATGTTTTTATTTGGTTTCTGAACTGCTGGAAAAATCACAATGTGTCTGTCTATGCAAAAATGTGCCAAGGTTTTTCCAGTGACCCAATAGATTTCAAGCTCTGCTAGAGCTCGGTGCCTTCCTGTCTCTGCATCCCTGAGTCTTCAGTAAAAGGCTCAGCACGTAGTAGGTCAGCTGCAATATTCCCAGTAGATGCTCAGTTATCGTTGCTGAGGGAAGTGGGTGAGCTGCTTTGATTAGCATTGTCCATGGCCTTCAGACCAGCTCTGCTGAAAAGTTTGCTGGACATCTTCATTTTGTTACCCTGCTGGGCCCTTTTCGCGGGTGGAAATAAGTTTCTTGTTAACACTGTAGAAGTGTTCCTGATGAGGCTGTTACTCACCCTTTTATTCATTCAATAAACATTTATTTATATAGTACTTATTCTCTGCCAGGCTGTGTGGGAGGTAATCGGAAGGCAACAGTAATTGAGACAGACAGTATCCCTGTGCTTAAGGAGCAAATGATGTATTGGGAGAGACAGACATGAACAGAAATTTCATTTAACTAACACTGTGAAATGCTTTTTATAGGTCAGGTTGTGCTCCAAGCATTTTATAAATATTAACAAACAAAAAATCTCACAATAACCTTCTGAGGTGGGTTGCATTTCTGTTGATATTTTACAGATGGTGCAAGTGAGATAGCACAGAGAGGTTTATCAACTCACTCAAGGTCACGCAGGTAGAGATGGGGAGGGTGGGATCTGAACTTGGGCCTCCCAATGCCTGTTTCTTGATTTATCTGATGGCAATGTTCTATACTCAGCAAATATCTGTTAACATTTACTCTAAGCCAAGCCCCGTGGCTGGCCTTTGGGACAGACACATGCATGTAAAGGATTTTGTTCTCAAGGCTCTCATGGTCCTGCTGGATTCAGACCCCTTCCTTCCCACTTCCCTCCAAGCTGTTTGGAAACAGGTTATCAGGTGCCTGCTCACAGTCCCACCTCTTTCCACAGGGGGCAGAATCCAGGTGGACAGTTGCCTCATCCCAGCTCACCAGGCACTCAGTCCTGCAGCCCCGGGTCTGAGGGTGAGAGTCCAGGTTGAGGAGACATTTTGTGTTGAGGAGAGGCTGGCCTTCTGGTTTCTTGCCAGCCAGATTCCCCATCTCCCGCCAGGGTCCTGATACCTCATGGAAAACTCATACCCTTATTCTCAGCTAGTGGCTTGGAATTTGCTTTATTTTTAAAAATGTATTTTTGGGGGATCAGCAGTTTTTGTAATGGCTATGTTTCTGGACTCCCATGTAGTCGACCATGGTTCGAGTCCCAGACCCAGTGGCTTAAACTCACGCGAGGTGTGTGTGTGTGTGTGTGTGTGTGTGTGTGTGTGTGTGTCCAACATCCTGAGAGATGAGTGGAGGAGAAGGGATTGAGACGTGGCCATCCCCCCCGGGGGCGATTCCTTGCTTTCTTCTCTCTGTCTCCCTCTCTTTCTGGTGAGTGCACGTGCCCTATAGCAAAAACCTCTCCCCCAAAAATGTAATTTTTTTTTGAGTGATTTTTTGCTATAGGGCACATGTGCTCACCAGAGAGACAGAGGTAGAGATGTTAGAGAGACAGAAAGTAAGCAAGAAATCACCCCCCAGGGTGATGGCCACAGTGCAATCCCTTCTTCATTCTCATTTAGGGACTTTGGGCATGTACCCACACGTACCTAGTGTGAGTTTTAAGCTGCAGAGTCCAGGACTCAAACAGCCATCGACTCCGTGGAAGTCCAGCGACGTAACCATTACACCACCTGCTGGTCTCGGAACTTGCTTATTTTTTTGATATTAGAAAATGTTTGAAAATCATTTCTTACGTACATTACATCGTTGTGGGGTACAATATGGTTTTTGGAAGCCTGTATGCAGTGAGTGATAATCAAATGAAGGATACTACCAAATTCACCATTTTCAGCCAAGAACATTACATTGTGATATGTACCTTTGATTTTTGCTCCACTAGTTTTTATTTTTACTTTCTGCTATATGTGTAAGAGTGGCAACATCTGTTTGTTTTACACCATTGTTGTGTGCCTTAGAACCTGCTTTCTTCATTTCCTTTTTTTGCTATATGGTATGCGTGCTTACCAGAGAAAGTCAGAGAGAAAGGGAGAGAGAGAGAGGGAAAGTAAGAAGTCACCCTCCAGGGGGCATGGCCATGCTGCAGTCCTTCTCCATTCTCCTCTCAGGACTTTGGGCACACATGCGCACATACTTGATTTTCAGGCTGTGGGGTCCAGGATTCAAACTGTGCAGTCAGCCATGTGGGACCGAGCACCTTAAACTCCACACCATCTGCTGGCCCAGAATCTGCTTTCTTTCCTCCTTTCCTCAAGCCTTCTTCCCACCTCATTTTCAGTTACATTCCTGATCTGCATCCTGTTCTGTGAGGCCCCCGCATCCACCTTGGCCTTCCCAAGCTTCCCTGGGCTAGACCTACTGGTCTTGGCAGGATCGACACAGTCTTCTGTGGGGCTCTCCTGTCATCAGCTGTCTCAGGGCTTTGTGTCTCCATTTACCCCCATCACTGCTCTTCTCAGTTCTCCTTTGAGCCCTGGGACATCACAAGGACTGTGTATGAAGAAGTCTTGGTGGGGAAAAAGAATTCACCCGGAGGGTTCCAGTGAAGAGACTAACGTTATTGGTAGGGCCACTTTTAGAGGCATGGAGAGGGTTACGGGAACAAATAAGGCAGGTGGGGTACCATGCACTTGCAAAGGTGGGAGGCACTTACCTCCCATGTGGCCACAGGGACAAGGAGAGAAAATTGTGCTGACAGAGCTCAGTGAGGCTGGAACCCGGAGGAAGAGCTGTCTGGAAGGAGCTGCGGCCCTGGAGGGAGGCAGCCATTGCTGAGAAAGGGCTTCTATTGGATCATTTCTGGAAAGTCATGATGCATTTTTGCATAGAAAAACAAACAACAAGTCATAACTACCCAGTATCATTACAGCCAGATGGGAATTGGGGGAAAATAACCCAAGCTCTTTCTTCTTCCACCTAATAAGAAAGCCACTGTGTTGGCCTCCAGGATGCAGAGCAGAACTGATGGGGACAGATCAGATTTCTGTGGCGAGGACGGGGATAAATGCTGAACAAACAGCTCAGCCCACTGTAGGTTTTCCTTGGGTAGCCCAGGGGCTGACTTGGTTTCACTGAGTGTAAGTTCGGTGCAAATGTTTCTAAAAAGTTATTATTATTATTATTATTGCCAGAGGGCATGTGCTCTTTTCAGGAGGAATCAGAGAAAAAGAGAGAGAGAGAGAGAGAGGGAGGGAGCATCACCAATGGTATGTGGTCACACTGAAATTCTTTTCCCTATACTTCTCCGTCCTATCAGAATTTTGGATGCCCAACATGTTTTTCAGGCCCCTGGGGCTAGGACTCAAACTACGCGTGACCATGTGGAATCTGGCTCCCTGTGCATAGGGCTTAACTGCTATGCTACAGGGCTGCCCCTGGATTAATATTTTTTTTAAATTGACAAATTATAATTGTATATATTTATGGGGTACCATATGATATTATGATGTGTGTATACAATGTGGAATGATTACATCAAGGTGATTAACACAGATATCAACTCACATATGTGGGGACTTCAAAAAGTTCATTAGAGTTGCCAGCAGGTGGTGTAGTGCTTAAGGTGCTGAACTCCCACATGGTCGACCATGGCTTGAGTCACAGACCAGGTGACTTGAAGCTCATACCAGGCATGTGTGCATGCATGCCCAAAATCCTGAGAGGAGAATGGAGGAAAAAGGATTTTGGCGTGACCATTCCCCCTGGGAGGTGTTTTCTTATTTTCTCTCTGGTGAGCACATTTTGCGCTCTGTAGCAAAAATCTCTAAAAAGAAAGCTCATAGAAAAATGGAATTAAAGTACAAGTTTACTTTGGCACAAAAAATTTGAATCTATGCATAGTTTATTTTTAATACTGTGCATTTTTCCATGAATTTATTGATGATCTCTTGTATCTTTATATTTTTGTGGTGAGAACTTTTGAAATTTACTCTTAGAAATTTTGAAATGAGCTATACTTTTTTATCATTATTATTATTATTATTATTATTTAGGTTCTTGCCATAGGGTGTCTGCACTCGCTGGAGAGGAGATAGACAGATAGAGGGAAAATGTGAAAACACTCCCCAGGGGGAATGGCCACATTACAATCCCTTTTCTTCCGTTCTTCTCTCGGGATTTTGGGCACGCATATACACACACTCCTTTGTTTTCTCACACTTTTGGGTCTGAGAGTCAAGTTGTGGTTGACCCTGTGGGAATCCAGCCACCTTAATCACCATACCACCTACTGGCCCCCTACAATAATTATTAACTATAGACTCAGAGATATGCAATAGACCTCAAAAACCTTTTCTTGTATCTTATTGAAACTTTGTGCCCTTTGACTAATGTATCCTCATTTCTTCCACTCCACCTCCAACCTCTGCTAACCATCACTCTAATCTCTCCTGTGAATTCAACTATTTCAGAGTCCACTTAGAAGAGAGGTCAGGCAGTGTTTTCTTTCTGTGGCTGGCTTATTTCATTTAGCTTAATATCCTCCAGGTTCATCCATGTTGTTGCAAGTGATGACATTTCCATCTTTTTTGAATGCTGAATAGTATTCCATTTTGTATATATACCACATTTTCTTTATCCATTCATCCACTAATGGGCACTTCAGTTGATTCCATATCTTGGGTGTATAATGCTTCAATGAACATGAGAGGGCAGGTATCTTTTTCTTTCTTTTTTCCAAATTAAATTAAATTATCTATTAATTGTGACTTCTAAGCCACCAGGTCTGTGACTTGAACTGTGGTCAACCATGTGGGAATCCAGGCCACCTGCTGGACTCACGGGGGGGGAGGGGAGATATCTTTTAGACATACTGATTTCAAATTAAGAATGGGATTGTTTTGACTGATACTGAAGCCCCCAAAACAATGTCTGAGATATAATAAATTCTCAACAAATACCCATCCTGCCCTGTCCCAGTCATTTTGTGCTGGGCAGCACCATAGAATGGTGACTTCAGAAGCCTCTCTGGAGGATAAGTCTGGAGATCTCACTCATGTAGAGGCCTCTAATCCCATGGCCGAGGTGCCACGTGAGGATTCACGTTGTGCTTTCTCTGGAAGGAGGATGAACCTAATATTTCAATATGTAATAGGTATACCTCATACCAGGAAGGTTGGCTCTTTCTCCAGGTATACTTGTGGGGTTGGGAGATGGGGTAAGACCTGTGGGTGACAGTCTTTTCGAGCTACTTTATGTTTCTTTCTGACTTTGACCTGCCTCTACAGGTGGCTCCATGCTAATCTCAGCAGTCTGCTGCTTCTTCCTGTTTTTTGGCAACAGCGAGTCTGCGATGATCGGCTGGCAGTGCCTGTTCTGTGGGACCAGCATTGCAGCCTGGAACGCTCTGGATGTGATCACAGTAGAACTGTATCCCACCAACCAGAGGTCAGTCCTTCCCTGGGTGTCCCTCTAGGAACTGTTTGGACTTCTTGGGATGGAAGTCTACTCACTCACTAACTCCTGCACCAGTCATGATCACCTTGGTCTTCTTGGTGGTCCACGAGAAAACACACAGACGTAGGTAGTTGTGTTTCTTCTGCATGGGAGATGTCAACGCTGGAAGTGGGCAGGTGAGGGGTAGGCAGCAAGAAACAAAGGAGAAGAGCAACCTTTGTCCAGGAGAGAGAAGTAGGCATGGAAAATTGGCAAACAATATGTGATCCAACCCACCAGGAGGGTGAGAACAGGCTTGTCATGGGCAATAAAGAGAAGAAGCAGAATAACACAGGGTGGGAGGCAGGGGGAGAGAAATAAAGGCGGGGATGACACAGGAAGGTCCAGGGCATTTCCAGAGAGTGTGTTAGGACTGCCCAGGGTCTCCTTTTATTTTATTCAAGCCATTTGGGAGGAGGTCGAGATTAAAAGCCTAAGGGCAAGGCCATTACTTGGTAGTTGTTTCTCCTCATGGAGGGGAAATTGTAAAGTTTAAGGGTAACAGATGGGTTAAAAAAAAAAAGAATATAAATATTTTTCCATTTCTCAAGGAGATAAATATGTCCCTGAATTTCAAACAGACCCTTTTATGTTAGAGAAGAACTAACGAAAGTTTGACTTTTCAGTAAGATGAAATCTTCTTACTCAAAATGTGGTTTCTCTCTCTCTCTTTTTTTTTTCCAGATTTTTTGCTTGCGTGAATATGCTCGCTAGAAAGAGACAGAGAGAGAGAGAGAGGAAGTGATAAATCATCCCATAAGGGGATCGCCATGCCGCAATCCATTCTTCTCTCCAGACTTTGGGCACACATATACACTTGCTGGGCATGTTTTTCAGGCCACTGGGTCTGGGACTTGAACCCTGGATTCGGCCATGTGGGATCCAATGCCTTAAGCATGCTACTTGCTGGCCCCCAAAATGAGGTATATCTTGGAATATATTTATATCGTCCTCTGTATCTCTTATTAAAGCTTTATGGCTTTCTTCATATAACTGTTGTACTCATCTAGTTGATTGCTACATATTTTATGATTCCTGTCATTAATAAATAAATTTTGGTTGTATTTTTAATTTTTAAATGTATTTTAAAACCTACATGTTACTAACTTGGTTTTGCTACTGACTACCTGGCCAAATTATCTTATCATTTCTAGTCATCTCTTTAGTTAATTCTCTTAGCTTTTCCTAGGTTCAAAAATCACATCCCACTCAAATAATAGTAATTTTTCTTTTCCTATTTTTTAAAAATAAAACGTAGCATTTCTTTGGCTCAAGGAAAGGGGCTCCAATATGATATGTTGTGGTTTTCCATAGCTACCTCAGATACCAATTTTGGGAATATTATTAAAGATTTCTGTAGAATTTTGTTTCTGTGGGATGAACATGCATGTGCACACACACACACACTCAACAGGATCTCATTTTTTCAGTATTTCACAGTAAGTGTGTGCTACTGTAAAAATTTTGAAAAGTGCTGTATTTGAAAAGAAAAAAAAACTGGAAGGAAATACTTCAAAATGTTAATAGTGGTGATAGCCTTTTATGGTGGAGTTAGACACCCCAACGTCTTTATTACTATTCTGTATTTCCAAATTTGACTAAAATAAAAATGTGGTATTTAGGTATTTAGGAAAATATTCCTCCCTACACTTCCTGCCCTTGATGCAAGGAAAAGAAAGAATCGAGTCTTGGGACCAGCAGTCGGTGTAATGGCTATGTCACTGGACTCCCATGTAGTTGACTATAGTTTGAGTCACGGACTTGGTGGCTTAAACTCATGCCAGGTGCTTGTGTGTACGTGCCCAAGATCCTGAGAGGAGAATGGAGGAGAATGGATTGTGGCATGGCCCTCCCCACTGGGGAGTGATTTCTCACTTTCTATCCCTCTGCTTCTCTCTGTTTTTCTGGTGAGTGCACGTGCCCTATAGCAAAAAAAAAAAACCACACCAAAAAAAAAAAAAAAAAACGAAAGAAAGAATCAAGTCTCATTCATCAAACAAAGTCCAGAATTTTAGAATTATTTACTTTCCCCTTCTTTTCCAGGGCAACAGCCTTTGGCATCCTCAATGGATTATGCAAATTCGGTGCCATCTTGGGAAACACCATCTTCGCTTCTTTTGTTGGGATAACCAAAGTGGTCCCCATCCTTCTGGCTGCTGCTTCTCTGGTTGGGGGTGGCCTAATTGCCCTTCGACTGCCAGAGACTCGAGAACAGGTCCTGATGTGAATAACCTCTTGGAAAAGGAGAGAT
>NW_006159539.1:6859973-6863508 GCF_000334495.1 Tupaia belangeri chinensis
TCGGAAGAATCTTGTCCAGGACACTTAAATGCATCCACATTTCCTGTCTCTCGCTGTCCAGAAGCGAGAGAACCTTGGGCAGCACAGGAGAGGAAGTTGATTGTATAACCCCTAGTTTAGGACCCACTTCAGCTGTCCATATGTTTGCAACTCAGGTGACTGATTCGGGGGTGTCCTGAGCCCCTCTTGGAATCACAGAGATGCGTGCTTGGCTTCAGGTGTCCCCAGCCCAGGGCAGGGAGAAGACCCACCAGTGGTTGCATACACTAAGAAAGGAGTGTATGATTCCTTGAGTGAGGTCCAAGAACTTACTTGCATTTCAAAATAAATTTGAAATTTAGGAATACTCCAGCTTCTCCATAGGGCTCCTCAGAGCCTGATGACCTGAGAAATCGACTTGGCTGGAAGTTTGAATCATCATATGAGTATTGGGTTGGAAGTACAGGATACATATATTTTTGCATTTCAGAGTACTATCATATTTTCCATTTAAAAATGGGTACAATAGCATCGAAGTTACTCTGATATATTAACAGAGAACCCAATATTTCAGCAATATCTACAGAGGTCTACTTTTCCCTCTAAGTGTCCTAAACCTTTCATGGTGATTAGGTGATAAAGAATGATACATACTCCCCTTTTGCTCAATTCAAAGAAACTTAAATGGGGTAGCTATCCTGTAAACTAAGTTTGTAGGTAACTATATTGGGGTTTAATTTCCAGAAATGGCACCTGCAAATATTGCCAGAATTTTAGCCATATTTGGGAGAACTTGATATTTGGAGCTCCCAGGAAATTGGGTTTGATCAAATGAAGTGCAAGCACAATTTCTTAATAGCCATTTAACTTGCTGTTGGGAGACTGCCCTTAGCAAACCCCACCATACACTCATTAGTCTAGGCACTTTTCTCCGTGTAGGTGGAGTGAGCAGTTTCTCTTACACAGATTGCTTGTGAAACCCAAGCTGAATAGCTTTAGTTTGGCATTTAACTTTGCTGCTCATCCGGAAGCAGCACAGAATTGACTAGAGGCCTCTGGAATCTTTTTCTACAGGTGAGAATAAAACAACATGGAGATTGAGAGTGGGGTGGTGAAGGATGGCTACAGTTCTTCAGAGTGTAAACTTTTTCAGTTTGTTTTAGCAGGAAAACACAATCCACGCTTGTTATGGGGGTCAAGTCTCACGAGAAGTCTATGCTATCTGTACTTAGGGCTTTTGAAACTGAGGCCATTGACGTGGGACCTAGGGCGAGCAGTGGATGTCAGACATGGTTATCTTCTAACGGTCTGAGAGAACTCTTTTGTGTGATCCAGTTTGGAACATAAACAGGGGTGAGGTGGAGGGAGGAACCCGGGGCAAACTATTTTGGCAAGGGTCAGTGACTAACTGAAGTCATGACTACATGGAAAAGGACACACGTTTTATTCATCAGAACTGTCTAGCAATGGAAGAGACAGTGAGCTGTGAACTCCTGGCAGTGGGAATAAACTTGCCCAGACCCTCACGAACATCTCAGTCTGCAAGAACTATTACATCTTCAAGTGGATATACAACACTCTTCAGTGACTGCGAAGTGCCACCCCTTCCCCAACCGTAAATCTCCAAACATTTAAGACAGTTACAACTGCAGCTGCATTGAATGTTTCCTTAGTCTTGGGGAAATGCTTGAATCCTGGGATACCTTCAGGCCATCTCTGTGCAATTCTTTCAATTAACAGGCTGGCAGGGGGAAGTGTAAATTTTGTAGCACCTCTCCCACTCCGCTGGAGATCAGTTTTAACAGTTACAATGTTTACTCTGCTTCTCTTACTCCCTCCTCTCTTTATTCACCCTCCTTTATTTTCTGTACAGGGAAGGAAGACACATCCCCTCTCATCTGGCACCTCAATCCCCCCAAATATATATATATATATACATACACATATAAATATATCACTGTGTATTATTGTTTCTCTTAGTGTCTTATAGGAGCTACCTAACATAATATTGTGTCTAGAACGAGGTTTTATGTAATATAGCTGTAATATACTTTCCATATTCCTGTGATACGAAATACAGTTCCTAGGTTCATAAAGAGAGTTGTATAAATGTGGGATTACCACCTCCCTTAAAATGTTCTTCAATGGGATAATACAATTCAATGAGCAACCACCTCTAAAAAATTTACAAGACAGAGCCTGCATTATTAGTTACGATAGATGTTGTAAATTTGAAATCTGATTAATTCTTGAGTGCTGGGTGGCTGTGGTAATTTGGCAGTTAACTTCATTTGGTTTCCAGGTTCTAACTTCTGCTATTGTTTTATGGCTTCTTAAACCAACGACCTAATCAGCCATGAACAGGTCCCATGTCATCCACTGGTTAGAATGCTGTCGACAGGGCAGCTGTGTTCAGCAGCCTTTCCCCATGAAGGATTGTCTGGCACCGGTACCTGGCCACTGCTTAAGTGCTGTCGCTCCTGCTGAGACAAATAGATCTTTAAAAATAGTCTCCGTGGCAGATCATCGGGGGATAATGTGCAGCATTCCTGGCCATCTACTTCTTTGTATCCTGTTCTACCCCGAGAAACACCCACAGCATCCACGGAGGGCTAAAGGGATCAGGCCGCTTCTTCGTTGAACAAATGCATCCACAGTTCACGATGTATTTTATCACACCCTATTTGGAAGCAGTTACTTTTAATAGTCTCATCTGTATTCTGTCCTCTCCTGATGCCGATTTTTGATCTTTTTGTTTTATTAAAAATAATTAGTGAAAGAGCTGTGCCTATTTGTGAAATTCATAGCGCCTTGGCCTGAGGTAAGGTCATACATAATCCCATTCTCGGAGTGCCCTGGTACATTATGTGGGTCCATTAAAAACAATAATAAAAATAGCAGTATGCAAACTTTCTTTCTTTTTCTTTTTTTTTTTTTTTGAAAGCAAGGTTTATTAAGGAACGTCCAGAGTAGACTACTCCACAGGGTGAACAGGCCAGTGAGGGGAGATGGGCGTGTAGTTTTCTTCCTTCCTCCAAGAGGCAGGAAAGAACTAGTACCCACAAGGAAAGCTAGAAGGGCAGCCCAGAGCTACTGTGTTGCACAGCAGTTAAGGCAGCTAGCTGGATCTCACATGGTGGGGGGGCGGGGGGTGATGGAATCCTGGGCCTGATGGCTTTGAGAAACTAGCCAGTTGTGTGTGTGTGCATGCCCAAAATCCTGAGAGGAGAATGGAGAAGAGATTGCTGCATGGCCATCCTCATGGGTGGTGATTTCTCACTTTCTCTTTTTTGTTCCTGGAGAGCTCATGCACCCTGCATCAAATTAAAGAAAAAAAAAAAGAAAAAAAGTTACTCTTTTGGCAGGGCAATGCTGAACTTAGGTGATATCTGGCGTTTTTGGCTTGGCTTAATGACAGGCTAAGTAAGGGATGGTTTATTCATAACTGTTCCAGGAAAGGGGCAATGGTTTTCCTGAACCACTGTCTCACCCGTTGCTTTTTTTTTTTTTTTTTTTTTTTTTTGGGGTTTTTTTCCTTTGGGGATTGTCACCCCGG
>NW_006159539.1:6863541-6864551 GCF_000334495.1 Tupaia belangeri chinensis
GTGCCATGCTCCAAATCCTTCTCCATTCTTCTCTCTGGATTTTGGGCGCGCGCGTACACACACACACACACACACACACACACACACACACGCCCCGCATGCGTTTTAAGCCACCAGAGCCAGGCCTTGAACTGCAGTTGACTAGCTGGCAGTCCAGCAACATAATCATCATGCCATCCCCTGGTCCCTCACCTGTTTTAATTTTATATTCTGCCCCCCTTATTAGGGTACTTCCCGTTGTTGCCATGGTTATCCAAACTGTCAAGGCGCGGGTGGGCGTGGCATCTAATATGCTAATACCTACGGCCAGTGGGCCAATGAGCGTATGGGCGCGGCGGCGGCTGGCCACAGGCGGCGGGCGCCATCTTGGTTCTGACTGGCTCAGACACAGCCTCTCAGCCACACCCTGTATGTCAGAGTTCAGGTGTTTGGAATGTCCCCATGTCAGAGTTCAGGTGTTTGGAATGTCCCCCTGTCAGAGTTCAGGTGTTTGGAATGTCCCTCACCTCACTTCCCTCCTCTCATTCCTCCCTCGGAGGTTTTGCTTCCCACTCGTCAGGAGTCGTCGAAGCAAAGGAGGTCTGTCTTCTGAAGCTGGTAAGCGAACCGTTCAGAGCTGGAGTTGGATTTGGGGGCACTAACGTCTATTGTGTATTCGTACATTGACAGAGTTAGCTGACAGAAACGCTGGGAACCATTTCCTGTAACTTTGCCTACGGGGACCTTGAGAGAGAAACTGACGTTAGTGCCAGCTGTGGGTCACAACCAGCGGGAATGGTCTCTCCTCAGATCTGGGCTAGCTCCTCCCCGAGTCCTCTTGGGTCATTTGGGACGATGAGACAAACAGGTACTCTTGGTTCCCTGGGGCCATTCCTTTTCTTTCTTTCTTTCTTTCTTTCTTTCTTTCTTTCTTTCTTTCTTTCTTTCTTTCTTTCTTTCTTTCTTTCTTTCTTTCCTTCCTTCCTTCCTTCCTTCCTTCCTTTCTTCCTTCCTCCCTCACATCTTTCCAT
>NW_006159539.1:6864683-6881847 GCF_000334495.1 Tupaia belangeri chinensis
TTCCTTCTTTCTTTCCTTCCTTCTTTCTTTCCTTCCTTCTTTCTTTCCTTCCTTCTTTCTTTCCTTCCTTCTTTCTTTCCTTCCTTCTTTCTTTCCTTCCTTCTTTCTTTCCTTCTTTTTTTTTCTTCTTCTTTTTTTTTTTTCTTTTTTGAGAGATTTATTCCATAGGGCGAGTTCCCTCACTGGACCGAAAGAGACAGAGAAAAAGTGGGAAATCACCCCCTGGGGGTGAGGCTGATGGCCACATGGCAATCCCTTCTCTTCTCCGATTTTGGGCACACGTGCACATGCGCCGTGTGAGTTACAAACTGCCAGGTATTAGACTGGAACAGCGGCTGACCATGTGGGAGTCCAGTGCCAATCACCACACCACCTGCTGGCGCCTCTTTTTTATTATTATTTTAAATTTTTATTTAGGGTGTGTGCGAGACAGGGAAAAAGAGAAAGCACCCCCCCTAGGGGACACGCCATGCCACAATTCCTTCTCCATTTTCCTCCTCTCAGGATTTTGTGCATGCACATGGACTTGGCTTGTTTGTTTGTTGTATTCATTCTTTTTTTTTTTTTTTTTTGAGAGGTTTTTTGCTATAGGGCGCCTGCGCTCGCCAGAAAGAGAGGGACAGAGAGACAGAAAAAAAGAAATCCCCCCCACCCCCCCAGGAGGGATGGCCACGCTGCAATCCCTTCTCCTCCCTTTTCCTCTCAGGATCTTGGGCACGCACGCATACGTACCCGGCATGAGTTTAAGCCACTGGGTCCAGGACTCGAACCACGTTCGGCTACATGGGAGTCCAGCGACATAGCTATTATGCTAACTGCTGGTCCCCGCCTGGCTTGTTTTTGTAAAGCCACCAGGGCCAGTGTGAGTGGAACCTCTCAGCTGGTCATGTGGGATCCTGCTGCTTTAACCACTCCACAAGCAGCTGGCTCTCCTCCGGTCATTTCTTGAGTACTTGCTTGGTTGTTTTACTCAAAATGAATGGAAAGGGCAGTTAAGCACTGTACAGAGGAAGCTGGATGCTATATGGTTTACCAGAGTTCGTGTCCTGGTCCTGGTGGCTTAAAATCATGCTAGTCTGGAGCCAGCAGGTGGCGTGTGGTTAAGGCGCCAGACTCCCTCTCACATGGCTGACTGCAGTTCAAGTCCCAGATCCAGCAGCTTGAAAATCACACTGTGCATGTGTGCCCAAAATCCCAAGAGGAGAATAGGAGAAAAAGGATTCTTGTGTGGCCATGCCTCCTGGGGGACAATTTCTCACTTTTCCTGTCTTGTGTCTCCCTCTTTTTTGGGGGCGGGGGTTGAATGTATGCATCTGTGGCAAAAACCTTTAAAAAAAAAAGTATTCTCACAGGTTGGAGAACTGGAGGAGAAAGGACTGTGTTCTGACTAGGCCCCAACTGGGAGGGGATTTTCTCTCTTTCACACATGCATGAGAACAAAAGTAAGTGAGTAGAAGGATCAGTTTTAACATGAAAAGATCAGTATTTGTCTACCTAGTCACTATTCATTCATTCACCAAATCCTTTTTGAGCCCCTACTATTGGCCAGTCTCTGTGCTAAACCCTGAGGACATAATGGTAAAAAAACAAAACAAAACAAAACAAAAATACCAAAAAAAAAAAAACCCCAAAAAACAGTTTCTCCTTCATGTCTCATCCCACTTATAGTGGGTGGAGAAGATGGGCATGAAATTGGCAGTAAACACAAGTACAATGACCTTTTAACTGGTAAGATGACATTTAAAATTTTTTTTAATTAATTTTTTTTTCTTTTTTTTGCAAGAGATTGAGGGAGAGGAGAAAGCACTCTTTGCCAGTGGGGGTGCAGTCACACTGCAGTTCCTTCTCTTAGGTTTCCTCATCGTGTTGAGATTTTGGGTACATGTGCACGAGCATCCAGCCCCTAGTGTGATTCTCAATCTGCCAGGGCTGGGCTTCAAACCTCATTAGGTCATATTGGATGCAACTTTCTTAATCTCGAGGCTTGGGCTGATCCACCCCTTTTGGTTGTAAAAGGACTCCTGCTGTTTTCTCAGTCAGGTGTAGGCTTCTGAATGCTATTGCCCCCGAGTTTCTCTTATTTTTAAGGAGTATCCCAGTGTCTTGTCTTTATAAACCAGGTAAGGGAGAAGATACGTTTGCTCACTTTCTATGGACTGAATCCATTTTACTTAATCAATTTTACAGGACATTTTCCATGAAAGAAAAGCCGAGGGCCAGAAATGCAAGCAGCATGCTGGTCAGTGGGGCGAAACTGAATCCATTTTACTTAATCAATTTTACAGGACATTTTCCATGAAAGAAAAGCCGAGGGCCAGAAATGCTGCTGCTTGCATTTCGCCGAGGGGCGAAATGCTGGCTAGTGCTGGAGAAAGTGTTTCTCCTCTCTGTCTTTTCTAAGAGTCACCTGGGCTGGGTGAACACTGATGCAGTATTTAGTATTTAATGAGGTTTGGTTAGCTAGCATTTAACTAAAAACTCAAAGCTGATTTGTAAGTTTATAATAAGTTAATGGTTTATTACTTGTTCATATCAGGAAAACCTGGAGAAAAGAAAGCTATGGCTAGGAGAGCTGCTTTTTGATCTGATCACTGGGAGTACACTCCTGTTGCCTTTGGATTCCTTGCCTCTAGTGCAGTTTCCATCATCAAGGTCACTTTCAGAGCTGATGGCTGTGCAAGTGCTGTTCCTCACAGCCACAATTTGGGTAGGAAGCAGAAGGAAGGGCAAGAGGCAAAGAGGGCTACACCTCCCAGCTTAGCCTGCCTCCCTCCAAATTTCTTCCCAGGAATCCCCTCTCAATTGTTTCCATGTGTATATCACTAACCTCCATTTGTTGCAGGAGAGGCAGGACATTTTTTTCACTGGAAACTTTGTCAACACTTCTCCAAGTTGAGGGTCTTGGCTCTAAGGGGGAAGGTTGGCAAATCAATGCTTCTTTTTTTTTTTTTTGTAAGAAGTTTTTGTTTTAGGGCATGTATGGTTGTGCGAGACAGAGACAGAGACAGAGAGAAATTAACTCCCGGGGAGGGAGGGATGGCTACATCATAATATCTTCTCCTCCATTCTCCTTCAGGGATCTTGGGCACACATGACAGGTGTGATTTTGAAGCCACCAGGTCCAAACTCAAGCTGCGGTTGGCCACGTGGGAGTCTGGCAATGTAACCATTATGCCATCTGCTGGCCCCTAGATCAATGCTTATTAAACATTGGGTGCATCAGAATCATCTGTTGGAATGTAAAAATTGACATTACTGGGTCCACCCCTAGAGATTCTGATTCAGCAAACATGTGGTGGGGTCTGAGGTTGTCCATCTTTAATAAACTCCCCATGGTGTAGATGGTGTCAGTCTTTGAACCCAATTTTGAGTAGCACTGACAATAAGCCGATAGGTAATATTTTGATTTGTTGGGAAAATTGTGTTGCCCAGGTTACTTAAAACCAGCCTAACCAGAAACTCCCCAAAGCTGACAGTCCATGAAAAATGATTATGTCATCTTAGAGTGTAGAGACAGTCAACTAGTAGCAGCATTTCATAACTCAGAAGTGTCAATGAAAATGTGAAAGTATTTCCTTCCTTAGAAAATGCTTAGTTTCACTCAGGCTTTTTCCTTGTAGGACCATCATATGTAGTTTTAGAATTCTATTTTAATTTTTTTTTTTAAGAGAGATTTTTGCTATAGGGTGCTTGCACTCACCAGAGAAACAGAAAGTGAGAAATAACCTCCCACGGGGGATGGCCACACTGCAGTCCCTTCTCCTCTTGGGATTTTGGGCATACACACACACATGCACCTAGTGTGAGTTTAAGCCGCTGGGTCCAGTACTTGAACCGTGGTTGACTATGTGGAAGTCCAGTGACGTACCCATTACACCATCTCCTGGTTTCTCTAATTATTTCCTAGGCTCAGCAGAGGGTCAACCCTTTTACTTGATGATTGCCCATTTTCCCCTGGCAATGGTTTTTGTAGACAGATATCTTTGTGGCATACGTGGTTGCAGGTGTTTGTAACAATGTGTTTGTGGTATTTTGAACTCACTGGGACTTGTCATGTTCTTTGATCCTAAAAGCTTTTTCTTATCTAGGATGCATAGGGATGATAAAGATGTGGCTAGGTGTGAACCTGACCTGTTCATGGGCTTTGAATCTGAACTTGTTTGAAAAATGTCTCTTTGAAAAGGGTGAAAAGCTATTTCCTTATAGAAGAGAGGTTGGGGTACATTATTTCACATAGATGTCGGTCAATACATATGTCCTGTGCTGTGCCAGGTCCTTACAGCTAAGTGAATTTCTCCCCACCCCAAACATTGTGCTATTGGGTCATCGCAAAAGTCATGATGCATTTTTCTATGCAAAAATGTGTCATGACTTTTACCATGAACCAATATTGTGGGTAGCTGTGTCATGTTAAGGCATAGCCATAAGAACAGTTCAGAAATGCATAGAGCCTTTGAATGCAAGGCAGACTTATAGCACATTTTATTTGGGGAGGCATGGTGGGGAATTTCTGTTTTCTGTTTGTTTGTGGCAGCACTGGGTTTCCAAAAAGATTAATCATGAAATGAAACAGAAACTAGAGGGATCTACAAATGTTAAATGAAGAAATAAAAGTTGTTATAGTCATTGTTAAATACAAGGTGAGTAGATGATTTACTTAATGGGACAACACTACATTTTCTCAAGGTTCACACTGTGAGCCGGAGAACAAAGAGTTATTGTCATCTCACCATAAAACTTACACAGTGGGGTCAGCAGGTCATATAGTGGTTATGGTGCTGGACTCCCACATTGTCGACTGCAGTTCAAGTTTTGGATCTGTTGGCTTAAAACTCAGGTTGGGTGCATGTATGTGCATGCCTAAAATCCTCTGGAGAGGGGATTGTGGCATGATCGTTCCCCCAGGGTATGATTTCTCACTTTCCCTCTCAGTTTCTCTCTGGTGAGCACATACACCCTGTGGCAGAAACCTTCAAAACAAAACAAAACAAAACAAAAAACGGAAGAAAGAAGGAAGGAAAAAGAAAAAAGCCACACATCTAGGGAGTGAATGGTGCAGGAGTAATACCACACTCTCCGAGACTGACCTATATGGGAAGGTCCTCAGATTGTGTCTGGCAGCCTCCATAAACACACTGGCCATGTGGGTGCCCATGATCCAACTCTAGGTGAAGCTAAAAGTGGATTGTGTTATGGAGACCCTTTAGGAATTGCCTGACTTTCTGTCTTTCTCTGTGTTGCTCTTGGAAAAGATTAATAAATAAACTTTAAAAAGCCCCTGTACACTTAGCGGTCCATTTACCTTTGATCCTACTCTAGCTAAAGATATTTTAAAATTTCAGAGAACATCAATATGTATTCCTTTAGAAAGCAAAGGTCTTTGAGGAGCTGTCCTCTATCAAAGTTAATGTGGTTGCCACACTGGATAATTTCTCCAGGTACGGAGGTTTATTTAATTGCAGCTACTGTCACTCAAGAGAGTGGAGCATTCAAAAATAACTGCCCTGTCTTCCGCTTCTTACACACAATGTGTAATCTCAGTAATTCAGATTTTCTCTAAATCAGAATAAGTAATCATTTCAATCGTGTGTGAATAAAAGGCTTATAAAAATAGCATCCCATTTCACCACAGAAAAGTGAAAAAAAGAGGATAAATATATAGTGCTTACATTAAATGGCTCGATTTTAGCCATAGAATTATGTATACATATATAACATCATGTTCTACAGTGTAATGTCGTAAAATGTTAACTTGCCTATTTAAAAAAAAAAGTAAATAAAAATGGTTTGGGATCAGCAGATGGCATAATTGTTACATCTCTGGACTCCCATGTAGTTGACCACAGTTTGAGTTCTGGACCAAGTAGCTTAAAACTCATGCTGGTGGGCCAGCAGGTGGAGTGGTGGTTAAGGGCGCTGGACTCCCACGTGATCATCCACGGTTTGAATACCAAACCTAGCTGCTTGCTTTCTCAATTTCCTTCTCTCACTCACTCTGTTCCTCTCTGGTCAAATTAAAATAAATAAAGTTGAATAAAATAGTTTCTTAAAAAAGAAAATAAAAAACCCCAACAACTTCATGCCAGGCACTTGTGCGTGTATGCTCAAAAATCCTGGGAGGAGAAGGGATTGCAGTGTGGTCATTCTCTCCTGGGCGTGAGTGGGGGGCGGGGGGATTTCTCACTGTCTCTTTCTCTGTCTCTCTCTGTCTCTCCAGGGACCACATGCATCCTATAGCAAAAATCTCTCTCTCAAATAAAAGAAAAAAGGCTTTCTAGAGAAACAAGATTTTGGACTGTATCACATAGGAATCACTTAAAGATATTTAACAAAAAAACTGACATGAAATTGAGCAAATTACAAATTACTCTTATTAATGCATTTCTCCCAAGTAATTACAAAGCAAATGACTTTTTTGAAAGCATCATTTATTTTTAATTTAATTTACTCTTTTTAAAATTTTCTTTTAAATTTTGACCACACACACACAGAGGGAAAGTGAGAAATCAAGCCACTAGGTCTGGGACTCAAACTGTGGTTGGCCATGTGGGAGTGTCCAGTGAATAACCACCACACCAACTTCTGGTCCCACAAAGCAAATTCTATAGTGAAAAATAGAAAGTTATAAAAACACTTTAAAAAACCGTAATGTGATATTTTTACTGGCATTTGTGCTAATAGTTTAAAGGATAATTTTCAGCAAGGTATATTCTACATACTTTACAGTGGAAATATCAATCTTATTATAAACTGAAGATTTGCAGTCAGAACTTTGGTAATAAATGACTAAGCTGTGATAAGTAAGGCAAGAGAGGGGTATTTCATATATACAGAATAGTTAAACAGAGATCTGCCAATTTTGCTACATTTCAAATGGATTCAACTCTAAAATAGCAGATCTATGTATTTAATTTCAGAAGTAGAGGAATATTTATTTGGGCTATTTTTCTTCTTTATATTTGGTCCCAGATTTTGATTTGTCTGAAACCTAGGGGTCCCCAACCCTAAGAGAGTATCTAGACCTATTGTTGCTTCTCTGTTCTTGATGGATTAAATAGATAAAACAAATTGAAGTAATAGGAAGGGATCTTTTTAGACTTTGATCTTTTATTTATGTCATGATTCATGCTTCTAAATCTTCTTTTTCCATTTCTATTCCAAAGTAGTAATCTAAACTTGGAAAGTTCAAATTAATCTTTGGATTCTCAATAAGCAATTCTGGAGGATAAACAAGTTTTCATTCTCCTCGTTTGGAGGTGCCATTTTGGGGAAAGGTGAAAGTACTCTAATGTAGGTAACTATTCCTGTTCATCCATGGATTTCTGGTCAGTAGTTTTGAGTCATTTCTCTAGCAACTACTACAGAAATGACTGTCCTAATCCTTTGGCCAGTTGAACATTTCTGCTAGCATTTCAGATGTGAACTGTTGAGTGGTAATGTCTATTATAGTAACATGCTCCTGGAATTGTGCCTGGGGACAGAGTTAATAAAGACAATCTGTCTGGGTACACAGGTGTCTCGAGGCATGTGATCCTGACAAATGCTGTAAGATCTGTAAAGAATACTTCGTAGGTGGAGAGGCATTTGGATTGTATCACATAGCCTCAATGAACAAATTACACATGACTCTTATTTATTAAAGCATTTCCCCCGAATAATTGCAAAGCAAATTTTATAGGGAAAAAATAGAAATTTATCAAACTATACTGTTGAAAGATGTATGTTGGGGACTAGTATATGACATAATGGTTACATTGCTGGACTCCCAGTGGTTGACTGCAATTCGAGTCCTGGACTCAGTGGCTTAAAACTCGTGGGTGTGCATGTGTGCCCAAAATAGGGAGAAGAGAATGGAGGAGAAGGGATTGTGGCTTGGCCATCTCCCCAGGGGGTGATTTCTTGTTTTCTGTATCTCTGTCTCTCTCTGTCACTCGGGCGAGCGCATGTACCCTATAGCAAAAACAAAACAAAAACAAAAAAACTCTTAAAATGCATGCCATGCAGCTGTTGATGAAAGGAGCTGACACATGGTCAGTGGAGGACAAGTTACATTCTTTGATGCTGGCCATTGATGCATAAAGCACCTTCAAGCTGAGATATGTGAAAGTCAGATATGCTGGACCAGCAGTTGGCATGGTAGCTAAGGCACTGGATCCCACGTGGCCTACTGTGTCGTTTGAGTCCAGGACCTGGTGTCTTGAAAAACATGCCAGGTGCACATGTGAGTAGGCTCAAAATCCCAGGAAGAGAATGGAGAAGAAGGGGTTTCTGCATGACCATCCTCCTGGGGGGAGGTGATTTATTATTTTTCCTCTCCGTTTCTCTCTGGTGAGCACATATGCCCTATAGCAGACTAGAAGAGAGAGAGAGAAGAGAAGAGAAGAGAAGAGAAGAGAAGAGAAGAGAAGAGAAGAGAAGAGAAGAGAAGAGAAAAGTCAGTGTTTCTCAGTCTGCTGCCATTCTGGCCAGTCCTATCGTCCCATGGCTAAGAGGAGCCATGTGCTTGCTGTGAGCCTTTAAAAGGGAGTCTGCAGTGTTCACAGAGAGACCCATTAGCCAGCTCACAGTGGCTTGACAACTGACCAAGTGATTTTTACCTTCTGTTCATGTCAGCTGCTTGCCATGGGGAGTGAATGCAGTAACTAAATTATTGAACTGATCCTATATGTATGAAATGACCAAAGTCGCTTTTGTGCCCTTTCTTTTTCATGCTCTAGTTTCCTTTTCTTTTTAAGTGGTTTTTCAGTCTGTCCCTGGAAAACAAAATTGCTCTAATGACCTATGCTTGTTTATTCTCTAAGTATGTTAAAATAGTGGAAACATTGGATTTTGTGGGCCAGCCCCCCTGGCCTAGTGGTTAAGGATCCTGGTGTGGATTCCACATGGCCAACTGAGTGATTTGAGTACTGGACCTGGTGGTTTGAAAAACACATCTGGTGCACACATGCATGCACATGTATGTTTATGTCCAAAATCCTGACAGAGAAATGGAGGAGAAGGGATTACTATGTGACCCTTCCTCATAAGGGAGTGCTTTCTCTATTCTCTGTTGGCCTCTTTCTGGCAAACACACACACCCTCAGGCAAAATAAAAAAATAAAAACACATTTGATTTGTGATTAGTAAATACATTTTTAATCTTTAATACACTGTGATACAAATATTAGCAAACACATATTGAAAACTTACTGTATGACAAGACTGTGATAGGATCTGTTAAAGACTGTCTCCCAATAACCTCACAATGTACTATTTTCTTCTCTTTAGAAATGGTGAAACTGAAACATAGGCAGGTAAATTAGCTTGCCAGAGGCCAAAGAGCTACGAGTTGGAGCTAAGGTCTGAACCCTCATCATCAGGGATATAGTGTAGTGTTGTCATCCTTCTGAGCTTCCTCCCAAAGAAGCCTGGTTGTAGAATAGCCATCGGCTGTAGTTGTTTATGGGCTACTAGGCTAGTGATAACCAAGACAGATACAGTTTTAAGCATAAAGAATTCTGCAATAACAGCCCTCTTTTGCCTATACACACCCTGTAACCCAACTCAGTGTTTATTCCGTAGTCGATGTCAATAAATGATGAATGAGCACCCCGATTGAATTCTGAGGAGCTGTGAAAGTAGGATATGCAAAATACTGGCTTGTCAGAAAAGTCATGATGCATTTTTGCATAGGAAAACACGTTGTGACTTTCTGACGACCCAACGTTTAATTGCTAGAGGGATTCAAACACTGACTGAATGCTGCAGCCTTAGCTCTGGATCAGGGTCTTGAGGGCTTTCTTTGCCAAGCTTTAAAACATTTCTTATTGGATGGTGGCAAGGTCTGGTGGGGGTGGTCCATGGAGGGTCCTGACTCTGAAGTGGTGGTGCTGGTATTCAGGAGGCCGAAGGTGGTGACTTTTTGCTAACTGGTATGGAAGCATTTAAATATTTTACAAGGACGAAAGAACCAGTGTAAATGGGCTGGATGGAAATGTTGGGAGGCACAAGAAGTCAACCACACTACAGTTTCCTTTTTTAGTTTTCCAAGGTGTTATTCAGGTTACCGAAACAGGATGAATTGAAAAACTTGATATTGGGTTTAGATTCTACCAGGTCTTCTTTTGCTTTATTTCTATTCTAACACTAGAGGGCAGTAGCTACCTGAGCGATGTAAAACAGGTTTGTACGCAGGGATTGGTTAGCTCCCTGTCTCATGGAGTGAAATGAGACAGCTATCGTGAGTGGTGGAGAAATTCCCCTTCTGTTCATTAGGATCTGAATGTGGAGATGATTCAAGGCATCATTTGCAAAAAGACCTGAAGTGTCCTTGAACAATTAATAGCATGCTCAGGTTTGAAATAGGAAGACCTTCCTATTGACTTTGGGAGAATTATAGATTCAACAGTCACTCGTTAAACACCTGTGTAGAAGCACCTATACCATCCTAGTAGACAGCTGGCTTTAAACCTATGCTTAGTTAACCAGACCTTAACCGTTTTCTGTTGCTGGTTAATTTTATATAGGCAATATATGGGTATACCTGGGAATTTGTTATAAACAAGAATACGGAAGAGGATGGTGTGTGTGCTTATAAAGTGTACACTCAAAGATTGAACTCTATATTATCAGAGAAAGTTCCTGTATTAAAAATGGGTAGACACTACCCTAGCTGAGCTTGTAGGAGCAGACCTTTTCAGCACAACTGGTAAATTGAATTAAAAACAGAAGAAGAAGCTCCATTTGGGAGCCCTGGGATTCCTGGCTCTATCCCAAACTTGTGTGATCTAGGAAACGGCTCTGAGACATTGGGCTATTGCCTAACTTCATCTTTAAACCAGAAGACATAGTTGCCATGTGGTCACTTCAAGTTTTGACTTTCTGTAGTGAGAACACTTCCCACTCAGAAGTGTACACAGCAAAACACACAAATAGAGTTTCCTGTGTATGAGTCTTAGTAAGACACAAAAGGAGAAAGCATGCAATGTTCGCTGTATTTCCTTGTGAGATACTTGACAGAGACACTGTGCTTATTTCTCACCTGTGATTTCTGCAGAGAAAGAGAGTGGCAGGTTATCTGTAAGTGTAATATGGAAAACAAGCTGGATTAAGGACAAACCTGATGAAAAAGAGAAAAATGAAGTCTCCACAGACAAAATGGAGTATAGTTTTATATTCAGACTTTTAACTAAAATACTGATAATGTTGTGACAGAAAACTACATTTAGTCATATCAATGGAGACTGGAGAGAGAGAGAGAATGAGAAAGTGCTTTGCAGTCAGAAGTCCTGGATTCCATAATTTCTGGTATATATGTGAGCTTGGTCAAATAAAAGACCTCTCTGAGCCTCATCTTTCTCATCTAATGTCCAGAAATATTAGGGTTTTTTTCCTTTGTTTATTTTTTCCCTTCAATTTGCAAGTTCTTAGGAAAAACAGAATTTCCATTTTCACCTATTCAGTACAAATAATTCTCCAGGACTCAAACAAATAGAAAGGGTACCTGATAGTATAGTGGAAGAATCAGTCTGACCTGGAGGAAGCATTTCTAGAATGTTCCACAGCTAAAGAGGAATGCAGAGAAAGGAAACTCCAAGAGAGAGACAGATGAGGAACCTGGAAATTATTGGAATGTGAGTCCTGGAATGTTTTCTGAAATGGACCTTCCTGGCATTAGTTGCATGAGAGAATTCCTTTTAGCTGAAGGAGAACAGAGATCAAGTGTGTACCCAATGCCTGGGGATAGGAAGATAGGGACGTCTCAGACATTGGGTCACCTCCGTGGACTTGCCACCAAGGCCCAAACAGGAGGAAGCTGCAGATGGCTGAGGTACTCTGAGACAGCAGTGTGGACAAGGATGATAGAGTGGAAAGACCACTTTCACAGGGCTTTGGAGGGGATACTGACCTCAGTATAGGGAATCAAAGCAGACACAAGCACATGAGAAAAATGTTTATAGGCAAACGTAGCTTGCACTATGGACCTATAGAAATAACCAGGTGAAGCTCTTAATGAGATTAGAAACCCTACATTAGCAGCCTGGAGAAAATCCTAAGAAACGTGGGTCATTACTATAAATGTGACCCAGTTTACAGCAGACTGAGAAATGTATTGGAAATGCATAAATATAGGCCACATGCCATATAACGAATGGTTAAGGGAGAGACCAGCAGATGGTGTAATGGTTACGTGGCCAAACTACCATGTTGTTGACTGCAGTTCGAGTCCTGGATCTTAAAACTCACACCAGGAGGACCAGCAAATGGCCCAATTGTTATGTCACTGTACTCCCATGTGGTCAACTATGGTTTGAGTCCCAGACCCGGTGGCTTAAAACTCACGCCGGGCGCATGTGCATGTGTGCCCAAGGTCCTGAGAGGAGAATGGAGGAGAAGTGATTGTGGCATGGCCATCCTTCCTTGGGGGGTGATTTCTCACTTTCTGTCTCTCTGTCTCTCCAGTGAGTGTGTTTGCCCTATAGCAAAATCTCTCAAAAAAGAATAATAATAATAAAAAGAATGATTGAGGGAAACCTGAGTTTCTGAGAGGGAAAAGAGGTGTAGGGAAACTGGGCAGTGTTCAGCAGAAATTAATATCTCTTTTACCTTTCTGGTGTTAAGGTTTTATTGAGTCTGAAAATAATGCCTGAGATACTGGTAAAATGGTTTAGAATTCTGTCTACGAGATTTGATTATTGTGTATTTACTTTTTCAGTCAGTCTCATATTAAAAAACTTTAATTTCAACATTTTGTTAAAGGGGTCTCAGCAAAAAAATAATAGACTCCTTGGTCAGCCAGTGGTGTGGTGGTTATAGTGGCTGGATTCCACATGGCTGACTCTATGGTTCGAGTCCCAGACCCAGTGGCTTGAGAAACACACTGGGAGCGTGTGTGTGTGTGCCCAAGATCCTGTGAAGAGAATGGAGGAGAAGAAATTGTGGTGTGGCCACCTTCTCTTTCTTCCATTCTATCCGGAGAGCACAGGCACCCTATAGCAAATTAAAACAAAGAAACAAAAAAGGAACCAGTGGATGGTGTAATGGTTAAGTCGCTGGACTCCCATGTAGTTCCCTGCAGTTTGAGTCCTAGACCTGGTGGCTTAAAACTCATGCCAGGCACATGTGCATGCGTACTCAAAATCTTGAGAGAAGACTGGAGAAGGGATTGCAGTGTGGCCATCCTCCTTGAGGGGGTATTTCTCACTTTCTGTCTCTCTGGCAAGTGCACGTGCCCTATAGTAAAAAACTTTCTTTAAAAAAAAGCATAAAAGGAACATGAAAAAAGATGAATAATAGACTGCTTGCAATTTATATAATTTTGCTTAAAAATCCATATTACATCTGAATCAAGTTATCATATCTAATGTACACTGGATGTAGGATTTCTCTCTGGGAAGCCCAGCCTAAAGGAAAGAGGATAAAGAGAAGTGAGAGAAAAATAACAGATGAAAAGGGAAGAAAATACGCAGGTGAGGATGTCAGGGCATGAAAGAAGGAGATAGGTGGTTCACACAGAAGCAAAAAAGTCATCATGAGAAATTCTAGGGAGAGTGTGGTGTGAGATTCTGACTCCTCTATTGAGGGAAACAAAAAAGATGCAAGATCTAGGTGATGGGCTTGAGTTGCTACCATGCATTCAATCCCAACAGCTCAGAGAAAGAGAATGTATGTCTGAAGATTCAGGTAGAGTTCTCGGTGATACAGAGCAAGCATTCTGCAGTGGTTGGATTAGATTCTAGAGGACAAGGGAAATCGTGTGTTTGGATCACAAATGGACAGTCATCTCTTCAGTACTCTATCCCCAAGAAATGACTGAGGATTTCAAGAACGCTTCTATGTATGCTCTGCTCTGATTGCTACTCACTCATCTTGGGTTTATTATCAATAGATGCCTCTTATGCACCTCTCAAGTCCTCTTGGCTTGCCTCTTATTTCAGTGACTGCTGCTGTGGCAATCTATCCATGCAGGCTTTGACAAGCGTCCTGCTGTGTGGACCTCTTGCTTTTTGCCCTGTGTCACCAGGGCATGGAACACCCAAAGAACTTCTCAGCACTCATAAGTGTTCAGTGTGAAGTGGAGAGGTGTTGATGCTACTTGGGGGGAACCCTGGAGAAGAGATATGAGTGAATGGATAAATTCCTTCCTTCGAGTTTCTCCCACTAGACAAATGATTTGGAGACACAGTTCATGACGTCTCAGGCGATTCTGTGAGAGTAAGTGATCCCAGAGTGAGGACCAATTACATAATGCAAATGCAAATGAATCCTGGTGTTGGCTTTACATCTTACTCTGTCCTTGGTCTCTCCTGGAATAGCTCTCCCAAAGAAAGTACAGCCACTCCCACTTAATGACCCACCTGTTTAATGACCTCTCAGACTTAACAACAGTTCTCCAGTGTGGAGAATCCTTTCTCTGTCTTCAGGAGTATTGGGAGTCCCCTTTCTCAGTCTTTGTCTCCTTTCCACAGTTAGTTAGTATTCACTTCAGGAAGCATTTGCAATCCCACAAGACTACATATCTTAGTTATAAATTTGTACTTTATTGTGTGCTTCTAACAGTGTTCAGAATAAATAAAAGCAATTATGCCAGATTTATATAATTGTGATGTGCATCTTGTCATTTTCTGGCACTTATCTAATGTCTGCGTTTTGTATGGTAGAATGACATTATTCTAGTGTAGTATCATGCGATATCTGCTGAAAAATACATACCCTTTGTTGCCATGACACACAAGACAACCACCTTTAAACTCCATGCCTATCAACAATTTGCTGAACGACTTGGTCAGAGGATTGGAACTTGGTCATTAAGTAAGGGGTGCCTGTACACTCATATAAACCTTTATTTTAAGCTTTACTCTGGGTATCCCAGGCTAGAGAAATGTAAGACCTAAGAGTGAGGAAAAGATGGGAGTTGCCTCCCTGGAGGACTTCTTGAACTCATCATTATCACTGTAGGGGTCAAGGTGGGAGTCGTAGGAAGAGATAGTGAGACACCATTGTTTTACCTATTCTTTGCTATGGAGGTTGGCACATGCCTGGGGCAGGTACCTCCCTGGTTAATGATACCTCTTTTTTGGGAGATCTCCACTCTTCAGAGGTCACTTCTCATAAAACACGGACTTAAAATTCCACACACTCCTCTAGACCCAGGGCTTCTTTTTTTTTTTTTTTTTTTAAAGAATTATTTTATTTAACTTAATCCATTTTAATTTGACCAGAGAAGAAGAAGAAGAAAAAGGAAGAGAGAGAGAGAAAGCCAGTCACCAGGTCCAGGACTGGAATTGTGGTTGACCATGTGGGATTCCAGTGCCCTTAACCACCACACCACCCGCTGGCCCCATTTTCTTAAGTGAATGAGTGAGGCTTTTTTTTTTTTTTTGGAGAGGATTTTGCTATAGGGCGTGTGCGCTCGCCAGACAGAGACAGAGAGACAGAAAGCGAGAAATCACCCCCCAGGAGGGATGGCCACGCCGCAATCCCATCTCCTACATTCTCCTCTCGGGATCTTGAGCAGGCACGCACACGTGCCCAGCGTGAGTTTAAGCCACCGGGTCCAGGATGCGAACCGCGGTTGACCACGTGGGAGTTGAGCGACATAGCCATTACGCTAACTGCTGGTCCCACCAAGGCTTTTTTTTTTTTTTTAAAGAAATGGTTTGTAGACCTGCCCACTGACTAAGTCCCCTGCCCCAAATACGGATCTGTTCATTAGTGGTCACCTGAAACTGGTTTCCTTAGAACTCTCCACCCCAACCTAGGTGTGGCCTGATTAATCCAAATGCAGGGGAATTTTTGTCCTTGGTCATTTGTGATTTAGTTCTTTGGGCACATAATGAGAACCTGGATTGAATAATACAAGTCTTTGCTTTCAGGAAATTCAATTACAGTGTTAGAAGCACTAATTACCTGCCTTTAAAAACCAACATTATTAACCAAGAATAATTATTACTGCAAGGAAAAGGCAAACAATCAGGAAGGAGCACATCTTTAAAACCACTTTCAATTTCAACTTTCCTTCTATCACAGAGAGAAATGTATGAACCCCTCATTTTCCTTTATCTTAAAAAGAAATTCTCAATATTAATCAACCTACCACTGAATATTTTTACCTGCAGTGTGAACAGTAATTAGACTTCACAAAAACACAACATGTGGAGGGAGGTTCATACAACTTTGGTATTTGTGATTTTAAGTACATTTCCGGGACATAAATGGTTATTGGAGTTCAAGTGAGTTTTGGTTGGTGGGAAGCTTGTGAAGTGTGTGTGTGTATGTATGTTGGGGTGGGTAGCAGAGTGAGGCTTTGTTGTTACCATGACTACACCATCCAATTCCCCTGGCAACTAGAACAGTGTGTAAGGGCAAAAAGAGAGGTTGAAAAAAATCATACAAACGAAATCAGAGGGGGTTACAAATTCCCAAATTGGAAAACTATATTTCCTTAAATACCTCTACCATCTGGGCACATTCTCTTTTAAGATTCTGTACTCCAGATGCATTTTTGTCAAACAAAGAGGAGCTG
Source organism: Tupaia belangeri chinensis (assembly GCF_000334495.1). Taxonomy (NCBI): domain Eukaryota; kingdom Metazoa; phylum Chordata; class Mammalia; order Scandentia; family Tupaiidae; genus Tupaia; species Tupaia belangeri. The sequence continues at coordinate 6,881,188 of NW_006159539.1, forward strand.
TCTTTAGTAATGTAATATTAAAGGAGCCATGACTAGATGTGCCGATTTTTGAAAAAAGAATTTGCCGGGGACCAGTCTTGGCGTGGGTGGGTTAACTTTATTTATTTTAATTTGACCAGAGAGAGAAAGAAAGCAAGTGAGAAAGCAAGCTACCAGGTTTGGGATTTGAACCATATTGAGCCATGTGAGAGGCCAGCACCTTTAACCACTATGCCATCTGCTGGCTCTGCTAATTCTTTTTTTTCTTTTTTAAGAATTACTTAATTCCATTGGTTATTATTATTTTTTAATTCAACCAGACAGAGACAGAGGGAAAGTGAGAAAGTAACCCACTGGGTTGGAGATTTGAAGTGCAGTCCACCATGTGGGAACCCAGTGCCTTTAACTACCATGCCACCTGCCAGCCCCTAGATGTGCCAATTTTAAAGAAACCTAGAAATCAGGTAGACTATGATGTTTGATTTAGCGGACAATGTTGGGTTGTCTGTGCCACATAAATAAAATATCCTCTTATTGGGAACTTTCTTATTGAACTGGGATGGCTGAGTGGAACAGGGAGATCTTCTTTACCATTCATTCTTTTTTTTTTTGGAGAGTTTTTTTTTTTTTTTGGAGGGTTTTTTTTTTCTTGCTATGGGGGCGTGTGCCTCCCAGAGACAG
>NW_006159539.1:6883012-6974215 GCF_000334495.1 Tupaia belangeri chinensis
CCCCCAGGGGGGATGGTCACACCACAATCCTTTCTCCTCCATTCTCCTCTCAGGATCTTGGGCACGCATGCATACGTGCCCGGCGTGAGTTTTAAACCACCGGGTCTGGGTTGTGAACCGTGGTCAACTACGTGGGAGTCCAGTGACATAGCCATTACGCTAACTGCTGGTCCCACCATTCATTCCTAATATGACCCCAAAACTATACTGCCACATCTCTCCTAGGCCTGACTAAGGCTCTGAACATTCCAAAGCTTAGTGGAGAGATAGCAAAAGGAAGGATGATGAGGATAGAGAGTCACTTAAATTATCTGCCTGTCTGTCTACCTACCTACCTGTCTATCTATGTATCTATCTATAAATGTATCTATATCTATCAAGGTATCTATGTATCTATTTATGTATCTATCTATGTATCTATCTGTATCTGTCTATGTACCTATATAACTATGTATCTGTCTATGTATGTATGTATATGTCTGTTTATTCATGGCTAGAGGGTATGTGTGCTTATCAAAGGAGGACAGTGAGAGAGGGACAGGAGAAAACATTCCCATGGGGACTGGCCATACCACAATCCCTTTTTCTCCATCTCTCCCTCCTTTTAGAACTTTTGGGCATGCATGCAGACTTGACCAGCATGTTCCTCAAGCTGTTGGATCTGGGACTTGAACAACAGTGTCATCCATAAAGGATCTAACTGCCTTAACCACCAGGCCACTGAGCCACCCTAGACCACTTTTCTTTTTGTTTTACATTCCCCTTTCTCCTTCACACAGGCCTAGCCCATGGGAAATCGGATGGAGGAGAGAGGGAATCAAATGACATGCCTTCCTGCCTCCAGCTGACAAAATCCAAACAATGTCCTGCTTATATTACATTCAATTTTTGGTTAAGTTGTGTTTTTCCTTTTTTCTGTTTCCTCCATCTCCAGCTCAATGGAGACTCTTCACCTGTTCTTTTTCTTTTTTTAGTTTTTGCCTTATGGCATGTATGCTCACTGGAGAGAGACAGAGGAAAAGTGAGAAATCACCACCTGGGCGGATTGGCCATACCACAGTCCCTTCTCCATTTTCCTGGGATTTGGGGCACATGTACACACATGCTTGGCATGATTGCCAAGCCACCAGCTCCAGGACTCAAACCACATAGTCAGCCATGTGGGAATCCAGCTCCTTAACCTCCACACCACCTGTTTCTCTCTCCCTCTATTTTTCTATTTTTGAAAAACTTTCAGTTCACTCATAAATTTATGCATAAAAGTACACAAGTTGTATATGTGCAGCTCCATGACTTTCCACCGGGGGCTACGCTCCAGTCCCCTGAGCTCAGATCAAGATGGAATATTAGCAGCTCATTTCCCTAATCGCTGTGGCCACTTCCACTTCCGATCCCCTACCAGGCAACTGCGATCCTAATCATGGCTTCCTTGTGTTTGTTTGGGGACTTCTTGAACATGAAATCTTACCATTTGTTCTCTTTAGCTGGTTTCATGTGCTTGCCAGATATATGGTTGTGATTTGCTTATTCTCATTACTCTATCGAATTTTCTTGTGCTAATTTGCTTCAGTTTATTGGGGTATTTCCTTTCCTTTGTCCATTCTGTTGCTTTGGCCTGCCCAGATGCCCATCGCAGGACTGAAAGACAAATTTTCCTGCTGTCTTGGCTAAGGAGAGGTGCTTTACCCAAGATGACACTTCTTTGTGGGGCCCTCCCATATCCAGTACTGGTTGATGTGTGAGGCATAAAGACCTGGCCCCTCACCCTAACTTGGGGCAACTCTGAAGCTCTGTCCTCATTTCAGAGCTCCCTGTGGGGTTGGCCAAGGCCTTGTTTTAAATGCACTGCAATCTTGCTTCTCTCTCTACACAATCTTGTTTCTGTTCCTTTCCCTCACAGGTGATGGTCCTGAGAGCTTCCCAATAAATATCCTGGTGCTATGTCCTGGGGAGCAGTGGGCTTTTGTCATTTTTGATTTTTGGATGTAGACTCAGTGATAAGTAGACTGATCTAAGCTTGGGTTAGCTGGGATGGTTCTCACGTCTATTTGCGGGACCAAAAGATTGATGATGGCAGAGAGTAAGAGAGCAAGTTCAACTGTAAAAGCATATTCTAAGCCTCTGTTTGTACCCCACCTGCTGTCATACCATCAGCCATAACAAGTGATATAACTAAATCCAGAGTCAAAGGGCTATGGCAAATTTATATGGCAAAGGTTCTGAATATATGACAGTATTATTGGGGAAGGAATAAAGAGTTGGCATCATAACTCATTCTATTGCTGTCACCTGCTACTAAGTTACTTTGTGTCCCTAACAGAAAATGATGCTGATCATCCTGTAATTTTGTTGTGAGACTTAATCATGACATTGTATATGTGTCCCTTGACATGTGGTACATAATCAATGGCTGTTAATTTTCTTTCTTTACAAAAGCTATCACAGATAAAGTGATTTTTTATGTTCAAAATATACAACGTTAGTCAAATTGATAAAAACAAAATGAAACAAAGCTATGCAATAATTTTTTTGGTGCACGCACACACATGTGCCCAGTGTGATTTCTCAAGCTACTAGGTTCAGAACTCGAACAGTGCTACTGGTCATGCAGAATTCAGCTACCTTAATCTCTACACCACATGCTGGCACACTGTACTATAATTTTAAAAATTCTTTCCATGGGGCTACTAGGTGGCATGGTAGTTAAAGTGCTGGTCTCTCACATGGCAACCATGGTTCAAATTCTGAACCTGGAGGCTTAAAAATCACACTGGTCATGTGTGTAAGTGTGCCCAAAATCTTGAGAGGAGAATGGAGGAGAAGGGATTGAAGCATGGCCATCCCCTCTGGGAGGGGTAACTTCTCACTTTCCCTCTTAATGTCTCTTTCTCTGTCTCTCTCCAGTGAGTACACATGCCCTCTGGCAAAAAAACCTTGAAAAAATTCTTCCTTAACACACTAGTATAAGAATGGATTTTTCCTTATTATTCCTGTGACATTCTTACTATGTTGCCTCCTCCACTTGCATAAATACTTTTGCATAGTTGCGTCCAGAATGTATGGTCCTTGATAAAAGGGTTTTGCTATTTTATATTTTCTTGCAGTGAAACACTGTTTTATACTTCTATATTGTTTTTCCATTAATCCCTTCTTGTGCTGATCATATGACTGGACCATAATGAGGTAAACTATTGAGGGTTTCAAGATCCCAGACTGAAAATTTCGTTACCTAATCCGATACCCTGTGTGTTTCAGAGCAGTGACACCTAATGACTGTTAGTGGGAGTATCTAGGGGCATGGAGACTCTCAAGCTCCCATAAATCCTGTTTCATGAGAAGATAAGCATGAGTACTGGAAAAGTAATGAAGTCCTCCATGTTGTGTTGTGTTAGTGTGACGGGTCCTCAAGGGAGGAAGACGGGGCTTTCTGCAGGTGCTGTTGGGGTTAGTAACACAATGCACCAGGCTCCAGCCCATCTAGTTGATTATGTGGTCTCAAATATCATATTCAGACATAGGACCGAGTCTGTGGCTTTGTAAGTTTGACGAAGGAGCCATAGAAGCTGATCTGTTAAATTTAAAAATAGGAAGTGAAGTGGACCTACAATTGGTTTAATGACAAGGTGGTTAAACAAGGACAAGCAGGTGGCGTGATGGTTAAGGTGCTGGAATTCCAGCATAACTGACAGCGGTTTGAGTCCGAACCTGGTGGCTTGCTCTCTCATGCTCCCTCCCTCTCTCTGTCTTTCTCTGGCAAAACTCATGGGAAAAATAAGTAAGTAAATAAATAAATAAAATAATTCTTTATGGGGTGAAAAACAACAAGGACAAGGAGCAGTAGGTAGGCCCTGCTACCTGGGCAGATTAAGTCCCATTAGGGGAGAATTTTTTTTTTTTTTTTTTTTGTCATTAAGCTGTTGGTCTTTTGGGGGCCCACTGGGCAAGCAAGCCACTGTTCCTGACACTAGTCTATGCCTAGACCCCAGAGGAGCCATGTCAAACTGGGAGTTCAGTTGTGGGAGGGAAAAGTAACTTTTTTTTTGTTTAGGGTTAGCCAATAAAACTTTCTTGTGAATTGTCTAGGGCAGGGCCCTTAGCAGGTGAGACCAAGTCACTGTGTTCTAAATTCTCTACTGCATAGTAACCAACACTCCAGAAGTAATTATTGGGTTGTTGGGGAAGTCATGACACATTTTTACATAGAAAAATACATCATGACTTTCCTGATGCCCTAATATATCCTTTTTTTAGGTTTGCCAGGGTCTTTGTAATTCAGAAAACTTTCTGAGGATAATCTGAGTATGTATCATGTTTGGTTTTTGTGTGTGAGCATCTGACTATTCCCCTGTGAAGATCTCTTATATTTCTGTGTCTCAGTCTGTTTTCCCAGGACTCCACAAGGGTCCATGTAGGGATGGATAAATGATCAAGAACATGGGCCTTGGAGCCACGCTGACTGGACTCAATTCCTGACTCTGCCATTTAAATTGTTATCTTGGGGGAACCAGCAGTTAGCGTAATGGCTATGTCGCTGGACTCCCACGTAGTCGACCGCGGTTCACGTCTAGGACCCAGTGGCTTAAAACTCAAGCCGGGCGCGTGTGCGTGCGAGCCCAAGATTCCGAGAGGAGAATGGAGGAGAAGGGATTGCGGCGTGACCATCCCCCCTGGGGGGTGATTTCTCGCTTTCTGTCTGTCTGGCGAGCGCACACGCCCTATAGCGAAAATCTCTCAAAAAAAAAAAAAATTGTTACCTTGGGTCTTCCCTTAGCATCTTGATGCACTAGTGTCCTCACCTTTAATATGGGAATAATAATTGCACCAGTCTCAGAACTGTTTTTGAAGAATTAAGGGATTACATACAGTGGTTGAAAGAGTTTCTGGAACATACTGTTATGAAAGCGTGGCTATTATTTTAAGATCTTTGTAGACATAGATTAAATGAGATAATACAGGGACAGCAGGTGGTATAGTGGTTAAGGCACTGGATTCCTACTTGTCTGACTGTGGTTTGAGTCCCAGACTTGGCAGCTTGAAACACGCAAGATGTGTGTACATGCATGCCCAAGATCCTGGGAGGCAAATGGAGGAGAAGGGATTGCGATGTGGGCCTCCTGGGGGTGATTTATAGCTTTCTGTTCCTCTTTCTCTACAGCAAGCATACACTCTATAGAACAAAAATCTTGGAAAAGAAAAAAAGTGAGATAATACATGTAATGTTTAATTTATCAAGTGGAGGACACTGAATTTCAGGTATCATAATGACTACTACTGTTATAATAAGGTGTGCAAGTTTGATCTCCTTTTGGATAAGATACCTGAATGTCGGTGGAGGCCTCTTGTACATAAATCCCTAATCTGCCTTTTCACCAACTCAGTTTGGCTCTATAGAGGGAAAGTGTCCTATGGTCACAGAAGGCTGGAAAATTGTACATGGCTATTCATACATGTGTGCTTGTATGCACGTGTATTTTTGTGTTTTCCAGTGCACATTTAAAACCATAGAACTATTGGGTTGTTGGAACAGTCATGATGCATTTTTACACTGAAAAATGCATCTGACCCATTTTTTTTTAAGAATTATTTTATTGGGATCAGCAGATGCCATAATAGTTACATTGCTGGACTCTCACCCAGTTCACTGTGGTTTGAGTCCTGGACCTGGTGGCTTAAATTCGCACTGGGTGCATATGCGTCTGTGTGCAAAATCTCAAGAGGAAAATGGAGAGGAGGGATTGCAGTGTGATCATCTTCCCTGGGGGGTGATTTCTCACTTTCTGTCTCTCTGTGTCTCTGGTGAACACATGTGCCCTATAGCAAAAATCTTTCCCTCAAAAACATTATCTTAATTAATTAATTAATTTGTTAATTTACTTATTTTAATTTGACCAGAGGGAGACAGAGTGAGAGAGAGAGAAAGTGAGGAAGCAAGCTGCTAGATCCGGGACCTGAACCATGGTCAGTAATGTGGGAGTCCAACGCCCTTAACCACCACACTACCTGCCACCCACTCCAACCCATATTTTGCCTGAGCACCTGCTTTGGAAAAGTTTCTCCCATCTCCCATTGGGTAACTGAGAGAGCGAATTTCAGATGAGGAAAAATTGTTGGTACAAGTAGAGTTGTGAACATTTTAAAAATAATCTTAATTGAGAAACTTCCCTTCTCACCTCCAAGAGCATTGATAGTGAGCATTGATTACCCACATCTCTGTGTCAGGCATTGCTCTAGGCACTTCAGACTTATTATCTCTGATAAAATAGATTAATAACTATCAGTTGTCAACCACCTGTAGTATGCCAGGGACTGAACATAAATAATCTCTAGCATCCATAAGTTTCTTTCTTTTTTTAGAGAGATTTGTGCTATATGGTGTGTATACTCTCCAGAGAGACAGAGAAAGTGAGAAATCATCCCCAAAAAGGGATGGCCACACCACAGTCCCTTCTCCTTCGTTTTCCTCTTAAAATCTTGGACATGCCCACAAACGTGTGCAGTGTGATTTTCAAGTTGCCAGGTCTGGGACGCAAACTGCGGTTGGCCATGTGAGAGTCCAGTGCCTTAACCACTATGCCACCTACTGGTCCCATCCATAAGGTTTTTGTAGAGTAGCTACCATCATTCCCAGCCTAAGATGGAGAAATTAAGATTCATTTGCCACCTGGCAAGTATGCAGAGTTTAGGTTCAAGCTCAGGTCTGAAGATTTCAGTATCACTTCCTGAAATCGTGGTAGGAAGTTCAGCATTTTCAGCAGTGCTTAAGGGGATTAGGGAAGGAGAGGGGAAAAAATGAAATAGTAATAGCTGGTGTTGATTTTACAGTTCAGCATGTGCTTCCCGATGCAGTTTCCTGTTTGATTCCAGTTGTGCACTCCTGGGCCCCACCTCCCCATGTCTCTGTTCCTGTATTTCCTTGCAGGTGGCTCTGTCTACAGAGCTCAGGTCTCCTTCCCTGACCTCAGTTGGCTTTTACAATTTCCTCCTTTTCTTCTATTGATCCCTTTTCATGGTTGACTTGATGAATCTTCCAAGTTCCCATTTGCCTTGCATGATCAACCCACTCCCCCTCCTCCAGACCAAATCAATTGCTCCTCTTCATGCCACAGAATTTTATCCAATCATTTATTGCAGTTATCACATTGGGTTATAATTGCTTGTTGAAAGACTGAATGGAAGAGCACAGAGCAGTACCATCTTTCAGGCTGATCAGGTAGGCATTTGTCCTCTCTTGGTTTTTTTATGTTTTTATTATAACATTTTTTTTTTTTTTTTGGTTTTTGTCGTAGTGTGTGAGTGCGAACTGACCAGGGAGTGGGAAAGTGAGAAATTACCCCTGCCAGGGAATGGCCATGCCACAGTTCCTTCTCTTCCATTCCTTCTTGGGATTTTGGGCACATATGTACATGTATCTGATGTGATTTTCAAGTTGCTAGGTCCAAGTCTCGAACAGTCAGTCATGTGGGAGTTGAGCACCTTAACTGCCAGACCACCTGCCAGCCCCATTGCTTTTTATTTTTAAAAAAAATTATTTATGGGCCCAGCAGGTGGTGTGATGGTTAAAGGCACTGGACTCCCACATGGCTGACCATGGTTCGAATCTTGGACCTGGTGGCTTGGTTTTTCACTGTCTCTTTCTCAATTAAATTAAATTAATAAAGGTAAATAAAATAATTTTTAAAATACTTTTTATTTTTCTCCACAAGTGAGAGAGTCAGAGACAAAGACATAATACCACTATCTGGATGTCAATACCGCAGTCCACCCCCAGATTGAGCCAGCCCCATATCATGGGCACTCGTGTGCCCTGTACTCAGGACAGTCTCTGTTTGTGAACCTGGAGCTTTCCTGTGTAGATGGCTTCACGGAGCATCATGTTTTATTGCTGTGACACCTTCGATCCCCCTGTCTGTTTTTAAATGAGAATAGTAAACCCTATAGAGATTCGGTGATTGTATAAGATCATACAAGGGGTCTTCAAAAGCTCCTGGAAAATGTATTTTGTGGAAAAAACTATGCATTGGTTTCAATTTTATTTTGCACCAAAATAAACTCCTATTTTAATTCTATTTCCCACCCTCCAAACTTTTTGAAGTCCCTTTATGTAAGTGGTCAGTGGTAGAACTGAGGCTTCAGACCTGATTTTTTTTTGGAGAGATTTTCACTGTAGGGCGCGTGCACTCGCCAGACAGACAGAGACATAGAGACAGAAAGCGAGAAATCACCCCCCAGGGGGGATGGTCACGCCGCAATCCCTTCTCCTCCATTCTCCTCTCGGGATCTTGGGCACACACGCACATGCGCCCGGCGTGAGTTTTAAGCCACCGGGTCCAGGACATGAACCACGGTCGACTACGTGGGAGTCCAGCGACATAGCCATTACGCTAACTGCTGGTTCCCTTCAGACCTGATTTTAGGAATCAGGGAGTCAAGAATGCCAACCTAGGGGCCAGCAGGTGGCATAGTGATTAAGGTGCTGGACTCCCATATATGTGACTATGGTTCGAGTCCCAGACCTGGCCGCTTGGAAATCACACCAGGGCATGTGTGTGTGTGCCCAAAATCTCAGGAGGAAAATGGAGAAGGGATTGTGGTAGGGCTATTCACCCTGGAGGATGATTTCTTACTTTCCCTCCCACTGTCTCTCTCTTTCTCTCCCGGGAACATATGCACAAAACCTTATGGCCAAAACCTCTTAAAAATTTGAAAATAAAAGGAAGAATGCCAGTCTAGAATTACAGTAATAGTACTTAAAATTTCATCTCTTTCTTCAGCCTCTTCTCTGAAGGGGCTTAACTTTTTTTTTTTTTTCCTTTTTGCATAGGGTACATGGACTCTCCCAAGGGATGTAGGTAGGTAGAGAGTGAGATAACATTCCTCTCAGTGGGGCAAAGTCACCTGTCAATTCCTTCTCCTCCATTTTTCCCTCCCTTAAGGATTTTGGGCATGCATGCACATGTGCCTAGCATATTTCTCAGGTCTCTAGTCCTGGACTTGAACTGCACGGTCAGCCATGTGAGATCCAGCTGCCTTCACCTCTGTGCCATGGGCAAGCCTGGAGCTTAACTTTTAAGGACTGATGAATAAAAAAGAGTGGTGTTATGGGATGAGTGAATAAAGGTAGCCGTAGCCTCCAGTTTATGGCATCCTAGTTTACAAACCATCCCCTCTTCTACCCACTTGACTAGTTAAATCAAGGGAGTCACACAGTGATGAGGATTTTTTGGTAACTGATGGAGATAAGTAAATGTATCTTCGGAGAGTATTTAAGTTAAAGGAGAGCCCTCACTGCACACATCTTCCTTTCCCCTTCTCCTCTTCTTTCTCTGATGCTTGCTTTCTTCCAACAGACCTCCCCCCTTCTCTCTCTGTCTCTGTCTCTCTCTCATTACTCTGCAGGAAATATTGCACTTTCACACCCTACAGAGGCCAATTAAAAGAAATCAATTAAAGTGAGACTTGTGAAGGTAGTGATCCAACAAAGGGGAATAAATGAGCAAAGAATGTTTATCATAATGAAAGCTGCAAGGCTAATACTGCCTAAATACCCATTTATAGGCCATGGAGCTGACAGTAAGATCCCAACCTATGAAGCCTTGAAGATGCAAACACTTCGCTGTTCCTGCATTTTCCTGGCAGTTTCTCTCTGCAGGCTGGCCTAATGCTTAGGTCTTGGATCTGTGAGAGCAGAGAGATAGAGCATATCAGCTGGAACAGATGGACTACCCTCTCTTCCTTAAAAAATCGGAGTCTGGGGACCAGCAGTTAGCGTAATGGCTATGTCGCTGGACTCCCGTGTAGTCGACCGCGGTTCGCGTCCCGGACCTGATGGCTTAAAACTCATGCCGGGCACGTGTGCGTGCGTGCCCAAGATCCCGAGAGGAGACTGGAGGAGAAGGGATTGCGGCGTGGCCATCCCCCCTGGGGGGTGATTTCTCGCTTTCTGTCTCTCTGTCTCTCTCTGTCTGTCTGGCGAGCGCATGCACCCTATAGCAAAAACCTCATCTCAGCAACATAAAGATACTTAGACTTGGGGCCGGCAAGTGGCATGGTGGATAGGGGCGCTGGATTCCCACATGGCTGACCACGGTTCGAGTCTCAGACCTGGTGGCTTGCTTTCTCACTTTCCTTCTCTCTCCCTCTCTGTGTGTCTTTCTGGTCAAATTAAAATAAATAAATAAAATGAATTAATAAATAAAATTAAAAAAAAATTGGAGTCTGAAGCCATGTTATCACCGGCCATAATATTAATAACCATGACCTATATGGCCAGCCTTCTTGATTATTTTCGGTAAATTTTCTTTGGAGATAAGGAGGAAACATTGAAACACAGGTTATGTTTTGCCAGTTCTAGGAATTGCCTGTGAGGACAGTGTCTGACACTATTTCAGACAGTGAAGAAAACGGCACCACCTTGGACATGTTAGGGAATGGCACACTGCCACCCTTGGGAGCAGCTCTGAGCCTGGTCCACTCATCTTCCCCATACATCACAGTCTAACCTTGGAGGCCCCTTTTCTGACTGCTTTGTCGAGATAGTGGAAATGTGGCTTAAGACATCTCAAGAACATCCAAAAAGAATAATCATCTTTATTTACTCTTATCTGAGGGTTCTCTCCCTCATCAAAGGTATCTATTACAGTCTGGCTGCCCTTACACAATAGAGCAGGCCTTGAATGTGCAGAAATCTTAAGGGTGAGGTTTTGTTTTTGTTACTGTTTTGTTGTTGTTGTTGTTGCTGTTTGTTTTCTCTTGGAGGCAGAATCCAAGAGTTGAAATTGGAGAGTAAACCTGGTTATGTCTGGGCAGGAGGCATATTGGTTAAAGTGTTGGACTTCCACATGGTCAACTGATGTTCAAGTCTCAGACTTGGTGACTTGAAATTAATGCTGGGCATGCGTGCATATGTGTACAAGATCCCTATGGAGGAGAAGGAACCATGGCATGGCCATCTCCCTTGGGGGTTGATTTCTCTCTTTCTGTTTGTTTCCAATGAACACATGCACCTTATAGTAAAAAATCTAAAAAAAAAAAAAAAAAAGAAAAAAGAAGAGACATTAATCAAAGAGACAGACTTTGCCCAGACATAACCAGACTTACTCTCCAATTTCAACTCCTGGATTCTGCCTCCAAGAGAAAACATCTCAAGAACATCCAAAAAGAATAATCACCTTTATTTACTCTTATCTGAGGGTTCTCTCCCTTATCAGCGGTATCTATTACAGTCTGGCTGCCCTTACACAATACAATAGAGAAGGCCTTGAATGTGCACAGAGAGTTTAAAAATTTTCCCAGGATAAAAAGATAATTTGTAGTGGAGGACAGGTTAGAACCTAGATAATCAAATTGGGGAAAAGAAATTAAATTCAAATCAACAGATAACCATAAGAATGCAACACAGAATGTGAGATAATGACTATTTTAAAATCTGTCCTAAAATTTGAAGAAGTTTAAGAAACCTACGAACCAATCTCATTATTTTGTGTTCATTTCATTTCTTAACAATATTGAGATTATTAACATGGTTAGTCAGTACTGTCCTGCAATACCAGAGAAAAGAGCTTAAGTTTTAGCAGATACCTTTTTATGGTGGCCTGTTTGGAAGTGACCATAAAGGCTTGGGGGTAGGTGGGAAAATCATCTTCAAATATTGAAGATCAGTGAAGTGGAAAATGGTCAAATTTCTCAGCATTTTACCTGAGGGTAGAACCAGCAAGCTATAGTTACTGCAAGAATGGGCGAGACATAAAGGGGGCCAGACTGCATTCAGCTGGGATGAGTTGCCGATTTCTTTTTTCTTTTTAATAGGGCATGTACGCTCACCAGAGAGAGACAGAGATAACTTTTTTAGAGGAGATAGACACACCACAATCCTTTCACCTCCACTAGCCTCTCAGTATTTTGGGCACGCAGGCATACGTATCTGGCATGTGTTTCAAGTCCCTGGGTCTGGGACTCAAACCATGCAGTAGACCATGTGGGGTCCAGCACCTCACCTACCATGCCATCTGCCCAAAAGTTGCAGATTATTAAGTCAGCCTACCCTGGGAATAGCAAGTTTTAGAGGGCCGTGAGCATCCAAAGTGAAGTCTTTGGCCTAGTGATTCAATTTCATGGTCTCCAGTGCCAAGAGAAGTCAAGTCAAATTAATATGAATGTGACGTTATGATTCAAGTGTGTCCTGCTATCCCAGAAATTCTTTAGTTGAAATATGGTGAGCCATTGTAACAGTACTGAGAGGATGGAGATTAAATCTGATTGTGGAGATTGAGGCTGGAAGAGGTTATCAGGGTAAGGTCCCTATGATTGACTCCTGGTAGGTGGTTTTTTTTTTTTTTAGATTTACTTTTATTATCATCATTATTATTTTTCTCTCATTTGCCATAAGGCATGCACATTCAAGAGAGAGAGAGACAAAGAAAGAAAGCAAGTCGTCAGGTCTGGGACTTGAACCATAGTTGGCCATGTTCAGTGTAGTCCCTTAACCACCACACCACCTGCTGGCCTTGACTCCTGGTAGTTTTATAAGAACAAACACAGACACACATGCTCTGCTCATCCTGTCTTGTCATGTGAACCGCACTCAGCCATGTAGAACTCTACGGAGAAACCCCTTTACTTTGAACCTCCAAAGACATGAGCTAAATAAACCTGAATTCTTATTAAATGATCCAGTGTAGTATTCAGTGGTTAGTGACAGAAAATACATCAACACATGTGGGAAACATTCTGATGCTTGATGCTGAGCTACCCCATTGTTACCAAGAACAACTGCCTAGTCGTATTGCCTTAGAAAGGGTGTGAGGGGGACAAGCAAGTGTAGTGTTAAGGCAGCTGGATCACACATGGCCATTTGTGTGGTTTGAGTCCCAGACACCACAACTTGAAAATCATACCAGACACATCTCCATGCATGTCCAAAATCCCGAGAGGAGAATGGAATGGACATTCCCCCCAGAGGATGACTTCTCATTTCTCTCTCTGTCTCTCTCTGTGTGTGTCTGGTGAGTGCATGTGCCTTACAGCAAATAAACTAAAAATAAATAACAAAAAAGTTAGAAAAGTATAAGGATGACTTAAACAAGGTTTTCTACAGTGTAGTTTTTTTTTTTTTTTTCCTCTTTTTTGAAGAGGTTTTTTCTCTAGGGCACACAGACTCGCATAAGAGACAGAGAGACAGAAAGCAATAAATCACCCCCCGGGGGTATGATCACACCACAATCCATTTTCCTAGATTCTCCTCTTGGGATCTTGGATGTAGACATATATACACACCCACACCTGGCATGAGTTTTAAGCCGCTGACTTGAACTGTGGTCAACTACATGGAGTCCAGCAATGTAACCATTACGCCATCTGCTGGTCCCTATGGTATAGTATTTTAAAGTTCTTAATTTTACAGAATAAGGAACTGAGGTCCAAATATCATAAATTGAAATAGAACATTCATTTCTAAAGATGTAATTCAGTGACAGTTGCAGAAGAGATTCCTATGTGCTATATTGGTTGCTAGGTAGTGTCAGGGGGTTCTAAAGAGTGACCTCTCAGCCTTTGTCACATCCATTAGAGGTACCTGAGCCACATGAAGTGACCACCAATTAGGGAAATGCCATCTTCATAATCAGGACATCTTGCTTTTTGATCCAAGTACTTCTACTTGCCACTGTGTGAATTTGTTATGGTAAAAAATTAAGACACTAGAGGCCATCAGGTAGAGTAGGGGTTAAGGCACTAAACTCCCACATGGCCAACTGCAGTTTGAATCCCAGACCCAGCAACTTGACCATCATGCTGGGTACGTGTGCATGCGTGCCCAAAATCCCATGCAGAGAATGGAGGGGAAAGGACTGGTGTGGCCATCCCCCTAGGAGTGATTTCTCACTTATCCTATCTCTCTCTGGCAAGCACACAAGTCCTGTGGCAAAAACAAACAAACAAAAGAACAGTAGAGATACTGTGTACTGTTCAGTCTACTCATTTTATAGGTAGAGAAAACAAAAATGAAATCTTGGAAGCCAGAGCACTCAGGAGCTCACAGCTCTTTAATGCCAGACTCCTCATTTTCAGAATGCATTGAGCTCTTGTACTTTGTATGGCTTCATGTCAGGATCCCCTTCATGTCAGTTTTCTCATTTCCATAATAGGTATGATGTTAATTCTATTCCTACTTCAAGTAGAAGGTTTTGAGGATAAAAAGCATACAAACATAATCGCATTTTAAAAAAAGAATTATTTAATTTGACCAGAAAGGGACAGAGTGAGTAAGAAAGATAGAGAGAGAGAATGAGAGAGAGAGAGAGAAACTGAGAAAGCAAGCTGCCAGGTCTGGGACTCAAACTGTGGTCTAGTGTCCTCAACCACCACACCACCTGTTGGCTCCCTTAATAGCATTTTTAGAGATTAAAATGTTACAGTATATTGAATGTTATTCTCTTCACCATTGATTTGGCTTGAGATCTATCCTCCTGCATGTTGGGAAGGCTTTAGGCTTAGGATTTTAACAGAAGGAGGGTCCTTCGAGGTAATATCTTCCAAACTTTCATTTTACAGATGAGGACACTGAGGCCCAAAGAGGCCAATCTGACTTGTAGAAGGTTACACATAGTAAAGAATATTCTTTAACATTGGACTTCTCTGAGGATAAACATCTCACAGACGGGTTCCCTTGAAATGCCTGCACAAAATCAGGCTGAGGCTGTTGTTTTTTTGTGCACGTAATTTCCCCTCTGGTATTTGACATCACAGATGAAAGCACCAGGCCAGATGCTTAATTGCTTCTAAATGGAAGCTGTTAAATGATAAGCAACTTTTCCCCATCTTTTTGGTGGGTCATTGTTTCTTCTCCAAAGTCATTGTATTTTTGTTGTTTGTTAGCTCATTTCCAGTCTGGGAATTATAAAAACGATTTTTAAAGCATTAGAATGATATATAGGAAACATACACTATAGCATTTCTAGATTTTTCAGCCTTCACAATCTACTTTACATTCCCATTTGGTATGCAATTCTATGACTGGTATATTTCTAGTCAATTTTTAGCACAACACTCAAAAACTGTGAATGGAAATGGAAAAGCTATTTCTGGACAAATACTCTCTGAAAGTCTTCTTTTTATTCCTTATTAAATAGATGTTATTCTCAGATTGTAAATAAATTTTGATTGCAGAAAAAATAGGAAAAAAAATTTAGGTTTTTGCCATAGGGTACGTGTGCTTGCCAGAGAGAGACAGAGAGAGAAAGTGAGAAATGACCCTGTGAGGGAATGGCCATTCCACAATCCCTTCTCCCCCTGGGACTTTTTGGCATGCATGCATATGCACTCAGCATGATTTTTAAGCTCCTGGTTTTGGGACTTAACCCCCATCGGCCATATGGGAGTCCAGCATCTTAACCACCACACTACCTGTTCGCCCCTAGAAAATATTTTTAGGGACCAGCAGCTGGCAGAATGGCTTTGTCGCTGGACTCCCATGTAGTTGACCACGGTTCAAGTCCAGGACCTGGTGGCTTAAACTCACTCTGAGCACCTGTGGGTGCATGCCCAAGATCCTGAGAGGAAAATAGAGAAGGGATTGAGGGGTGGCCATCTGTCCTGGGGAGGTGATATCTTGCTTTCTGTCTCTTTGTCTCTCTCTGTTTTTCTGACGAGTGCACACACCCTATAGCAAAAACCTCTCCCCCCAAAAAAATTTTCTTAAACTAGTAAAAATAAATCTATAATGAATATATGCATGTATGTGTGTATGTATATATATATATATATATATACGCACACACACATATATGTATATATATGAATGTTATGTGTGTTAAAGCTTAATGTTACTAAACCAAACACCTGTTTTAACATCAATTTATCCCTCATTTAGGTCAGGAAATATAACATTATAGGCATGCCAGAAAACGACTATGTGCCCCTTGTAACTAAAACCTCTCCATTCACTCTGGGTAATCACTGTAGTTTTTTTAGGTTCTCTGTATGTATCTTTATACATATCCTTAAACCACACACACACACTTTCCTTATTATTAACAAATTAAATTAGTATGGCACCTTTGGTATAATTAATGAACCAATATTGATAATTTTTATCAACTAAAGTCCATTTATTCAGATTTATTATTTTCTTTTTAAGTTTTTTATTTTTAAGAATAATTTATTTATTTACTTATTATTGTTGTTGCTATTAAATTAATCAGAGACCGGGTTTGGGGGAAGTGAGAAAGCAAGCCACCAGGTCTGGGACTTGAACCATGGTAGGCCATGTGGGAGTCCAGCATCTAAACCACCATACCACCTATTGGCCCCAAATTTGTTACAGTTTTTATCTAAAGTCCTTTTGCTATTCCAGGATGCCAGGTCAGAACACTACATTACATTTATTGATGGTTGTCACATTTCATAGGCTTCTCTTGGTTTAGACAGCTTCTCAGACTTTCCTTGTTTTTGATGGCTTACATAGTTTTTTTAAATTTTATTTTATTATTTATTTATTTATTTATTTTTGAGAGATTTTTGCTATAGGGCACGTGTGCTCGCCAGACAGAGAGAGACATAGAGACAGAAAGCAAGAAATCACCCCCAGGGGGGATGGTCACGCCGCAATCCCTTCTCCTCCATTCTCTTCTCGGGATCTTGGGCATGCACGCACACGCACCCGGTGTGAGTTTTAAGCCACTGGGTCCAGGACATGAACCGCAGTCGACTACGTGGGAGTCCAGCGACATAGCCATTACACTAACGTCTGGTTCCCATGACTTACATAGTTTTGAGGAAGATTGGACAGGTATTTTTTTTTTTAGGATATCCATCTATTGAAATTCATTTCATGGTTTTCTCATGATTAGACCTCAAATTATGGGTTTGTGGGAGAAAAAGCCAGAGATAAAGCACTATTTTTATCTCATTGTTTAAAAGATACATAACATCAGCATGGTTTATGACAGTTGATGGTGACTTTGATTATCAAGGTATAAAGCTACAGTTTTTCCCTCCTCTCCTTAATATCCTCTTTGAAAAGCATGTGCTATGTGCAGCTCACACTTAATGGTGAGGGGCTATAATCCCCTTTTCTTTAGACTAGATTAGCTACCTAAATTATGTGGAGTTCTACATGGAATATTTTTCTTTCATCTCCCATGCATCGATTTATTTAAAGATATATATATATATATATTATATATATATATTATATATGTATATACATACATACATACAGACAAACATACCTAAAGAGTTCTTTTTTTTAAAAAAATTTTTGCTCTAGAACACGTACACTCTCCAGAAAGACAGAGAGAGAGATGAAAAGTGAGAAAGCAAGATGCCAGTTTCAGGACCTAAACTGCAGTTGGTCATGTGAATCTAGAACCTTAATGACCATTCCATCTGCTTGCCCCTCTATTCCCTATTAAGTTGAAGCTTTTCATCTGGGAAACTTCCCTTTTCCTTAAACTTAGTCTTAGAATTTCTTTCAGGGAGGGTCTTTTGATCAAGAACTTCAATTTCAGCTTGTTTGGAGAGCTTTTATTTCACTCTCATTCTTGAAAGATTTTAAAACTATTATCATTGGGGACCAGCAGTTAGAGTAATGGCTATGTCGCTGGACTCCCATGTAGTAGACTGCGGTTTGTGTCCCGGACCCAGTGGCTTAAAACTCACGCTGGGCACGTATACGTGTGTGCCCAAGATCCTGAGAGGAGAACAGAGGAGAAGGGATTGCGGAGTGGCCATACCCCCTGGGGGGTGATTTCTTGCTTTCTGTTCTCTGCCTCTGTGGCAGGCGCATGCGCCCTATAGCGAAACCCTCTCCAAAAAAAGAGAAAAAAAAAAAACCCTGTTATCATCAAGGTTGTTTTATAAGTTTTATAAAAATTTAAGTTGGCACTATATATTATTTTTTAGCATTTTGAAAATGGTTTTCCATTCTTCTGGTTTTCATTATTGCTTTTGAAGTCAGTTATGTATCGACTGTTATCCTTTAGGGTAATAGCTTTTTTATAAAAAAATTTAATCTTTTTTTGCCGCATTTTTGTCTTCCTTCACAGTTTAGCTATGATATTTATAGATTTTTTTTTAAATGTTCACTGCTTGGATTTTCTTAGCTAAAATATATTAATTGGTTTCATTTATTGGTTGTGAAAAAATATCAGATAATCTCTTTAAATAGTGACTTTGTTCTATTTTCTCTTTCTTCTTCTGGACTCTGAGCATTTTATAGCACTTTTATGCCTCTCTTATCTATCTTTATGTTCTATCTGGAAAAAATATCATCTTTTTAAATCTCTCTTCAACTATGCTATTCTGTTGTCCAATGTACTACTGAGCTCTTAAATCCTTTTATTATATATTGCATATCTAGAAGTTTTAGGGTTTTTTTGTTTATTTTTTTCCCCAAATCTACTATATCAGTTTCTTTATTTCCTATCACTGTGAATATTTTCAAGTTTACTTTTTTTAATCTCTGTAGACATAATAATCATGATTGTTTCATAACTGGTGCATAGTCTAGTTGTCTCTTCTGCTTGTTTTGTTTCATGTTGTCTTGCTTCTTTGTATGTTATCTTTGACAGTGTGCTTGTCATTCCTTTGAATATTATTTACTCAGATTGCCAGAGGTCAAGAATAAATGTACCTTCTAGTTTTCCTACAGAGTACCTTAGAAACTTAAGGTTTCCTGGCCTATTTCAGGTTATGTATGTATGTGGTATATCAGGATAGCAGATGGGGTTTGGTCTGGTTTGCTCCTATGATTTGGGCTCATGCTTAATTTGAGAAAGGGCTCCTGTAATAATCTCGAGCTTGGGCAGGCTTTGGGGCTCAAAGTCTGCCTTCTTGCTCCATAAAGCCTTAGGATGGAAGTCTAAGCAGTTTGTATTTGTGGATAGCCCCAGAGCAAATTCTCCAACCATTATAGTGGTGATTGTCCACTGCATAATATTTCTGTATCCCGATTTTTTTCTTTTAGCATAACAGAATTATTTTCCATGTATTCTGTATATTATAGTGATATTTTTCTTTTAATACTATAACATAATAGTTTTCCAATCTTACTAAAAACTTTTTAAAAAATCTTCACATGCTTTCAACCACAATGATTACTTGAACAAATCGCTTTAACATAGTTGTCTACCACCAATAATTTCTGATGACCTTTTTAGATGTTTTATGATGGAAAAATGAAAATGTTTAAAAACCACAAAATTTCAAGTTAGGAATGGAAAACACAAAACTGAATTCAATAAATATGACAGGTGAATAACAAAAAACAAAAGTACATCAATTCCAGATGAGAGTAGTGAAGAAAAGAAATAGAAAGGGTGTTAAGCTCTGCCTGTGTCAGTGAGCTAGACTTTGATTACTGGGCTACTCTTTCTATTCAAGCTAGGGACTTGTAGTTATTTTCTTTCACAAGCCTAAAGCTAGTGACCACTAAGGAATGCCTCCTGCTCAGATTAAAAACTTACAAAATTCCCCTGGCCAGCCATCCTACATTTCTAGGAGGAATGTAAGTTGCTATGGATACTTTAAGGACCAATTTGATATTTAGTGTAATTAAGTGTGTATATGCCCTGCAACCCAGCCATTTCACTTCTGAATAGTGTTTCCAGAGAAACTCTCCCACTGATAGATGAAGATGTATATCTGAGAATGTTCATAGAGCAAAAAATGGGAGGCAGCCCAACTGTTCATCCTTAGAAGAACAGATAAGTGAAATATGACACGTGCATATGACAGAATGCCACAGAGCAGCTGGAAGGAGTGAAACAGATCTACAAATAGCAACATCTCAAATACATACTGTTAAATGCAAAGAAAAAAGTAAGAAACAGAATGAGATTCATTGCTTTATCATTATTTGTTGCTGCTAACAAATTATCCTTAGCTTTTTGGTTTACAGCAAGTATCGATTAGCTGAACATTTTGGGAATGAGCTGGACTGGGTAGGAGGATTCTGCTGGTCTTTGTTGGGCTTCCTATGCCCCTAAAGTTGACTGGTAGTTATACCAGCTGCTACTGTATAGTCTAAGATGGCTTTACCTACCTATCTAGCCATTGTTGCTGGTTCTACATGTCTGAGAGGACTGCAAGTCTGCTACAATGAGCAGCGTAGCTCAGGTGCTCAAGTATTTTCAGCAAGAGAAAGAAATATCCAATGCATAGGATGTTTTTAAGACTTTCTTGAGTCATATTTGCTAATTTTGCAGAATAAGTTGTTGTTGTTCTTTTTTTTTTTTTGAGAGTTTTTTTTGCTATAGGACACATGTGCTCGCCAGAACAGCAGAGATAGAAAGTGAAAAATCACCCCCCCCCAGGGGGGATGGCCATGCCGCAATCCCTTCTCCTTCATTCTCCTCCCAGGATCTTGGGCATGCACACACAAGCACCTGGCATGAGTTTAAGCAACCAGGCCTAGGACTCGAATTGTGGTTGACTACATGGGAGTCCAGTGACATAGCCATTATGCCAACTGCGGGTACCATTCAGAATAAGTTCTGTGCTAAGCCCTGGGTCAGTGACAAAGAGGAGTGGGTGAGGACCTGGATCTAAGACAGTTTACTGGGTACCGTGAGTGTAACAATCTACTAATAGCGAAACACTTACTATGAACTAAACTGTGTTCTACTCCATTCATAGGTTGAGGCCCTAACCCCCAGTAGCACAGAATGTAACTGTATTTGGAGATAAGGTCTTTCAAAAGGAAATTAAGTTAAGACAGTGGACTAAATATTGGATTTTAATCCAGTATGACTGATATAAGAGGAACTTTTGGTACACAGAGAAACACCAGGGGTGTGCGTACATACATAAAAGACCGCAAGAGGATGCAGGGAGGATGTGGCCATCTCCAAGCCATGCAGTGAACTGTCAGGATAAATCAACCCTGCTCACACTTGGGTCTCCTACTTCCTACTTCCAGAATGGTAAGAAAATGAAGTTCTTTTTTTTTTTTTTTTAAGATTTTTTTTGCTGTAGGGTACATATACTCACCAGAGGGAAAGACAGAGACATGGAGAGAGGATATGTGAGAAATCAATCCCCAGGGGTTGTTGGCCACACCACAATGTCTTCTCCTCCATTCTCCTCTTGGAATTTTAGGTACACATAAAAGCACACACACCCGGTGTGATTTTCAAGTCTCCAGGTCTGGGATTCAAACCATAGTCAGCCAAGTGGGAGTCCAGCATCTTAACTACCAGCTGGTCCTGAATTTCCTTTATTTATTTTTTTTTTAAGGTTTTGCCTTAGGGCACATGCACTCACCAGAGAGGAGAAGGAGGGAAATTGAGAAATCTTCCCCCAGGAGCCCTGGGAGGGGGAACAATTTTTCACTTTCTCTCTCTATCCATCTCTCTCCTGCAAGTGCACATGTCCTATGGTTTAAAAAAAAAAAAAGGAAAAAGAAAAGAAAAAAGGAAAAAGAAAAAAGGAAAAAGAAAAATAATCTTCCCTGGTTGAGGAAGACTTAGCTTCCCTACCAGTAATAAGAGCAATTTTTTAAAAACTTCATATTATTCAATACTACTATATGTTAGGTTCTTTTATAATGTTTAACCCTTTCAGAAGAAACAATCACTCCCCTGTAGAGGGAAGGAAACAGAGACAAAGAGAATTAAAGTTCCCCCAGGTGCACAGTGAGGAAGTGAGGAAGTGACTGTGCAGGAGGTTAAACTCCACCTGTGTGCTTCCAAGCCTGTGCCTTGGTAATTCCATTCGATCATCCTTTTTGCAGCTTCTTGCATCTCTTCTGTTGCTCAGGCCCGCTCCTTGTGTCCAGAATCATTCTTCCTCCATGTTCTTGGTTGCCAGTCTAGTTTTTGAATCACTGTTCTTGTCCTGCTCTGCTTCCTGTTGGTGCTGGCCTGGCTCCTCCAACTTGCTTCTGCCTCTCATTGCAGGCTCCAGGGTTGTGTCTACAAGTCAGGGAGCCTGAGACAAAGAGAGCAACCAATAACAGGTAGAAAGAGGTTTGGGAACAACCCTAACTTCCTCAGTTGTGGCCACTTTCCAATATACGTTCCAGGACTTACAAATACACATTCCAGGGCTTAATTTTTTGAGAGCTATTTTTTTTTTTTAATTTGTGCAAGGGTTCATATACTCATCAGAGACAGACAGAGAGGGAGGCACTTGCTCTGGAAGATGTTCATACTACAGTCCCTTCTCCATCTCTCCTTTTGGGATTTTGGGCACACACATATATGTACCCAGTGTGTTTCTAAAGCAGCTGGGCCTTGGACTTGAAGCATGCAGTTGGTCACATGGGATCCAGTTGCCTTAACCAACATGCTATGGGCTGACCTACAAAGCTGTTTTAGGAGAACACCAAATGAATATAGTAACCTTGGGCTATGAAAATTCATATGTAGGGGCCAGCAGGTAGCATAGTGATTGAGGCACTGGACTCCATGTGGCTGACCGAGGTTTGAGTCCCAGACCTGGAAGCTTGCCTTTTCACTTTCTCCCTCTCTAGTGAATGAACATACTCCATAGCAAATTAAATAATAACAAATAAAATTAAATAAACAATTCTTAAAAAAAATTCATGTGTTTCAAAAATATGTTGTGCAAGGACCAGCAGTTGGCATAATGGTTATGTCGCTGGACTACCATGTAGTCGACTGCGGTTCGAGTCCTGGACCTGGTGGCTTATACTCACACCAGGCGTGTGTGCGTGCCCGCCCAAGATCCTGAGAGGAGAATGGAGAAGGGATTGCAGTGTGACCATCCCCCTGGGGAGTGATTTCTCGCTTTCTGTCTGTCTTTCTGGTGAGTGCATGTACCCTATAGTAAAAACTTCTCAAAAAAAAAAAAAGATTATAATACTATAACACTGTGTGAAGTGTTCATGTTGTGAAGTTGGAAGACCTGAGCTCCAATCAAAAACTTCTGCAACTTTTTTTTTTTTTTAAAGAGGTTTTGGCGTTGGGAGTGTGCACTCCTGGAGAGAGAAAGACAGACACAGTGAGAGGGAAAGTGAGAAATCCCCCCAGAGTGGGCCATGCTGAGGCCCTTCTCCTTCATTTCTTTTCCCAGGATCTTGGGCATGCACACACACACACCCAGTGTGTTTTTGGACCCACTTAGTCTGAGACTCAAACTGCAGTTGGCCATGTGGGAGTCCAGCGACATAACCACTATGCCATCTGCAACTTTTTAGATGAGTGATGAAGGGAAAATTATTTTATCTTACATGAGCTTTGATTTTTCTTAGCTTCTAAATAGGAATAATAACACCTACCTCACTGTAGCTCCATGAGGAATAAACAATATACATGCAAGAATTTTATATCATCCACAGAGATGGCATTTGAAGGATGTTAGTTGAATTTCCCCAAGGAGCAAAGTGTAGCTAATAAACCTATCAATAATGCTTTCAGAAAATCTCAATGATAATGATAGTTACAAATCCTTCCTGTATGCCAGGTAATATATTTTCAGGTATTGGTCTCCATCAGCAAACTTTTGAGATGTATACTATCTATATCCATTATCATCATTTTAAAGATGGTTACAAAAAAAAAAAAAAATCACAGATCTGGGACCAGCAGATGGCACAATAGTTACATTGCTGCACTCCCATGTAGTTGACCATGGTTCAAGTGCTGGACCTGGCAACTTAAAACTCATACTGGGCACCTGTGTCTGTGTGCACCCAAACTCCCAAGAGAAGAAATGGAGGAGAAGGGATTGTGATGTGGCCATCCCCCTGGGGACAATATCTCACTTTCTGTCTCTGTCTTTCTCTGTCTCTCTGGTGAGTGAGTGTACATGCTCCTATAGCAAAATCTCTCTAGGAAAAAAAAAATCACAGAGCTATGTTTTGACAGGGTTTGGGCCTGTCAGATTTCAGAGCCATTTGGGTGAAGGGCAACAACAGTTAAATGATGTTAATGCATGCAATACACATTACATGTATATGCATGTCTGGTTTATTCAATTAGGTGGCAGGTCATCTGGAAAACAGCACCCTCTGTATCAGTTAATGTGGAATCACCACTTTGTCGGCCCCTCAAGGACTGCTGAGATCTTTGCCAGAAAATGTGTCATAAATCGTGGATTGTGTTATATGCAATGCAGTCACTTTCTTCATCCTGTGGATATTAGAGTCTTACTGGAAGAGGTTCTTATGGTCTTCAGCTAAACCAGCTTAAAACCCAATTCTCATTCCAAGATCCTATTAACAGAGCTTTGATATGACAGTGATAACTGCCCATCACTTTCTGTGATCTTCTGAGCCTGGGCCAGTATTTTTAAAAGAATATAAACTGAAGTTACTCATTTTGTCCCAGTCTCCTCACCTAATCAATTATATTCTGTATGGGTCATTAGAAAGTGCCATTTATTTTTTTTCCTTCATCTATCCATACTGCATTTCAAATAAGATCAGAGATATTTTTCTTTTTTGGTTGTTTTCCTTCTATGTGGTGGCCTTTGGAGCAGAAACAATGCAAGAAGTGTCCTCTTTTCTTTCATGGAAAAGAAACCTAGACAAATAAAGATGATTTCCCTATTCTTGTTTTTATTCAGCAGCTACAATTACTTCTGTTAGAGAAGCACCTTCATTTCCTCTCTTTTGTCTTCTCTCTCTCCCTCTCTTTTTTGTCTCTCTCTGTTTCTTTCTCTTACCCTAATAATCAACTTAAATAATAGATCATGTTAAGGTAGCATCTGAAAAGCAAACCAGGGTTATTTGAGTCCTTGCTCAGATATAATCTAAGGGCATACTATGGGATGTAAAGGCAGAGCTTAGCCAATTCTAATTTCATGTCCTATATGAAAAACAGTGATGGGAACCAGTAGTTAGCGTAATGGCTATGTCGCTGGACTCCCACGTAGTCGACCGCGGTTCGCGTCCCGGACCCAGTGACTTAAAATCCACGCCGGGCGCGTATGTGTGCATGCCCAAGATCCCAAGAGGAGAATGGAGGAGAAGGGATTGCGGTGTGACCATCCCCCCCTGGGGGGTGATTTCTCGCTTTCTGTCTCTCTCTCTCTCTGCCTGTCTGGTGAGTGCACGGGCCCTATGGTGAAAAACCTCTCAAACAAACAAACAAACAAACAAGCCAACAAAAACAGTGATGACTAGGTTTTGGGCTAGAGACTTGGTGTACACTGGTACCTGGCCCCCATCTTCAGGAAGCTTCTGGTCTAGTGAGGGATCTGAGCAAAGAAACAGCCACTTAAGATATAACATGATAGGAGCCAGCAGGTGGCATGGTGGTTAAGGGTATTGGACTTCCACATGACCTATCGCGGTTCGAGGTCTAGACCTGGAGGCTTGCTTTCTCACTCCCTAATGCTTTCAGAAAATCTCAATGATAATGATAGTTACAAATCCTTCCTGTATGCCAGGTAATATATTTTCAGGTATTGGTCTCCATCAGCAAACTTTTGAGATGTATACTATCTATATCCATTATCATCATTTTAAAGATGGTTACAAAAAAAAAAAAAAATCACAGATCTGGGACCAGCAGATGGCACAATAGTTACATTGCTGCACTCCCATGTAGTTGACCATGGTTCAAGTGCTGGACCTGGCAACTTAAAACTCATACTGGGCACCTGTGTCTGTGTGCACCCAAACTCCCAAGAGAAGAAATGGAGGAGAAGGGATTGTGATGTGGCCATCCCCCTGGGGACAATATCTCGCTTTCTGTCTCTGTCTTTCTCTGTCTCTCTGGTGAGTGAGTGTACATGCTCCTATAGCAAAATCTCTCTAGGAAAAAAAAAATCACAGAGCTATGTTTTGACAGGGTTTGGGCCTGTCAGATTTCAGAGCCATTTGGGTGAAGGGCAACAACAGTTAAATGATGTTAATGCATGCAATACACATTACATGTATATGCATGTCTGGTTTATTCAATTAGGTGGCAGGTCATCTGGAAAACAGCACCCTCTGTATCAGTTAATGTGGAATCACCACTTTGTCGGCCCCTCAAGGACTGCTGAGATCTTTGCCAGAAAATGTGTCATAAATCGTGGATTGTGTTATATGCAATGCAGTCACTTTCTTCATCCTGTGGATATTAGAGTCTTACTGGAAGAGGTTCTTATGGTCTTCAGCTAAACCAGCTTAAAACCCAATTCTCATTCCAAGATCCTATTAACAGAGCTTTGATATGACAGTGATAACTGCCCATCACTTTCTGTGATCTTCTGAGCCTGGGCCAGTATTTTTAAAAGAATATAAACTGAAGTTACTCATTTTGTCCCAGTCTCCTCACCTAATCAATTATATTCTGTATGGGTCATTAGAAAGTGCCATTTATTTTTTTTCCTTCATCTATCCATACTGCATTTCAAATAAGATCAGAGATATTTTTCTTTTTTGGTTGTTTTCCTTCTATGTGGTGGCCTTTGGAGCAGAAACAATGCAAGAAGTGTCCTCTTTTCTTTCATGGAAAAGAAACCTAGACAAATAAAGATGATTTCCCTATTCTTGTTTTTATTCAGCAGCTACAATTACTTCTGTTAGAGAAGCACCTTCATTTCCTCTCTTTTGTCTTCTCTCTCTCCCTCTCTTTTTTGTCTCTCTCTGTTTCTTTCTCTTACCCTAATAATCAACTTAAATAATAGATCATGTTAAGGTAGCATCTGAAAAGCAAACCAGGGTTATTTGAGTCCTTGCTCAGATATAATCTAAGGGCATACTATGGGATGTAAAGGCAGAGCTTAGCCAATTCTAATTTCATGTCCTATATGAAAAACAGTGATGGGAACCAGTAGTTAGCGTAATGGCTATGTCGCTGGACTCCCACGTAGTCGACCGCGGTTCGCGTCCCGGACCCAGTGACTTAAAATCCACGCCGGGCGCGTATGTGTGCATGCCCAAGATCCCAAGAGGAGAATGGAGGAGAAGGGATTGCGGTGTGACCATCCCCCCCTGGGGGGTGATTTCTCGCTTTCTGTCTCTCTCTCTCTCTGCCTGTCTGGTGAGTGCACGGGCCCTATGGTGAAAAACCTCTCAAACAAACAAACAAACAAACAAGCCAACAAAAACAGTGATGACTAGGTTTTGGGCTAGAGACTTGGTGTACACTGGTACCTGGCCCCCATCTTCAGGAAGCTTCTGGTCTAGTGAGGGATCTGAGCAAAGAAACAGCCACTTAAGATATAACATGATAGGAGCCAGCAGGTGGCATGGTGGTTAAGGGTATTGGACTTCCACATGACCTATCGCGGTTCGAGGTCTAGACCTGGAGGCTTGCTTTCTCACTCCCTGTGCCTGCCTCTCACTCTCTTACTCTCTCACTCTCTGTCCCTCTCTGGTCAAATGAAAAAATAAAGTTAAATAAAATAATTCTTAAAAAAATACAATATGATAAAATATAAGCTTAATGACACTTTTGTACTTGGTAGAGGTAAGAGAAGGCTTCCTGGAGGAGGTTGTTTTATCTAAAATGACCCCTGGGTCTTTATCAGAATTCTAGGGACTTGCTTTCAGTTTTCACCTGAGAAAAGGATGTGAAAGTAAGTAGCTTATTTGGAAGGTGCTCATGGGAGACAGGAGTGAGAGTGAGAAGAATGATGGATGGAAAGAAGAATAAGTGATGAGGGACCAACCAGCATCTAATATAATGGCTATGTTGCTGGACTCCCACATAGTCCACTGCAGTTTGAGTCCCAGACCTGGTAGCTTAAACTCAGGCTGGGCACGTGTGCATTTGTGCCCAAGACCCTGAGAGAAGAATGCAGGAGAACGGATTGCAGTGTGGCCATCCCCCCTGGGGGGTGATTTCTCGCTTTTTGTCTCTCTCTGGCTTGCTGGCAAGTGCATGAGCCCTATAGCAAAACCTTTTCCAAAAAAGAAACGAGGAAAGGGTGCATTACTGGCCTGAGCATTGCTATGGGCAACTGAGGTGTGGTTTAGGTTTTCCATTTGAAATACCAAGACATGGGGCATTTGTCTGTTGACCCACTCCTCTGTTGGGTGAGGGTTTCCTCCAGGGGCATAACCTTTCTTGCATTTCTGGCTCTGCACAAAGACAGCCACCTGCCTTGGCTTCAGAAACAATTTAAGACAGAAAGAGGGGAAATGCGTAGGAGGTGGGAGATTGTAAGGAACCTGTCCAGCAGAGTGTCAGCTGTAGTCACATCCCAGGTAACACCGTACAACGTGCAGGGCCTGGGTGATCTCCCCAGTAGGAAAAAAACTCAAAACAAAGCAAACTATGGAGTGTTAGTTCACTGCCAATGATGAAATGGGCAACTTACACTTACCTGGATAATACTTAATAGTATAACCTTCTTCCATTTTATCTCTCTCTCACTCTCTCCTTTTTTTTTTTTTTTTTTAACTTTTGTTATAGGGCATGTATGTGTGCTAGAGGGAGAAAAAGTGCAAGGAATCCCCTCCCCCAAGAGAATGTTTACTCTGCAATCCCTCCTCCTCCATTGTCCTCTTGGGATTTTTGGGAGCACCTGCATACATACCCAACATGTTTTTCTGTTTCTTTTTCTTTTTTTTTTTTTGTTGTTGTTTGTTTTGTTTATTTATTTTTTGCTATATGGTGCATGCACTCACCAGAGAGAGAGACAGAAAGCAAGGACTCACCCACTGGGGTGATGGCCATGCAGCAACCCCTTCTCCATTCTCCTCTTGGGACTTTAGGCACATGTGTACATGAACCTGGTGTGTTTCAAGCTGCCGGGTCTGGGACTTGAACTGTAGTCAAGTACATGGTAGTCTAGCGACATAACCATCTGCTGGTTATCTGCCATCTGCTGGTTCCCCCCAGTGTGTTTTTCAAGCTACCGAGATTGAGACTTGAACCGTTAAGTTAGCGATGTGAGATCCAGGCGCCCTAAACCAGCAAGTTAACTAGCTGATCCCTCTTTATAATTTTTTCTTATGCTTTCTTTTTGTTTTTAAGAGAGACAACTATCTTTGGTATCTCCAATATCCTTTTTTTTTTTTCTTCAGCAGAGTCTTCTAAATCTTGAGAAATAAAAAAGATATTTGTGGCTATAAACTGAAATAAAACCTTTATCTAACCCTAATAACAAACCTAATATCAACTTTTCCCTAAAATTCATTGACAGACTGCCAGGAATTACAAGTACCACTTCAGAAATTCCCTCAGGTTTCTCACAACCTGCATGTGGTTAGGGCTTTGTCTGACTTCTTTCTGTAATCACCTAATGGTTACAATAGGAAACAAATCATGGGGGAAAAAATGTGTAATACATTTATTGGGTGGTTTGATTTAACAATTTTCAGAATGAATACTAGCGCTTTTTGAACTGAAACTTGTTTCACATTCTCTCAAAGCCTGATTCATCTTTCCCTTCTACCAGGTCTTGTCAAATCAACTCCCTGAGGAAGCAGTTGGGGTGTTGCTTCCTGAAAAACTAACCACTCTTTTCTTAGCAGATGGACAAGTAGTTTAAGGGAAAGTGAAAAATAGAATGCATATCAGTCCTCAGAGCATGGGCAATATTTGAACAATCATCTGGTGATCATGCTCCCCAAATAATTATTTCTAAAAGAAAGGCTACCATTCATTACTCTTAAGATTTTTTTTTTTTGTTTGTTTGTTTTCAGGGTGTTTATTTTTAAAAAGAGTTTTGCTGTAGGGTGTGTGCACTTGCCAGAGAGACAGAAAGCAAGAGAAATCAACCCCCTGGGGGATGACCATGCCATAATCTCTTCTCTTCCTTTCTCTCAGTATCTTGGGCAGGCCTGTAAACACAAGCATCCTGGAAGAGTTTTAAGCAGCCAGGTCTGGGACTCAACTGCAGTCAACTATGAGGAGTCCAGCAGTGTAACCATTATGCCATCTGTTGGTCCCACTCTTAAGGTTTTTAAACTTCTTTAAATACCAAACTCTTCATATTATGTTATCTATGAGGATTATGATTCTCTGTAGAAAGTGCATGGGCTTTGGAGGCAGACAAACCTCTGAATTTTGACTGTGTTAACTTACAACCTCCATGACCTCAGGCTAGACATTTAATCTCTCCAAGTTTCCATTTCCTTATCTTCAAAAGGGGGAATTAATACTTATTTAACAGTTTTTTTTTTTTTTTGCAAGGATTAAAATAGGTGATATCCCTTAAACTCTGGGTGTAAGGTCAATGTTCAATAATGGTAGATCCTTCCTTAATCCCTTAGCTAATGAAAAATGGTTGGATTGCACCACAAGCAGAGATCCATAACCCTGGAGGCTATCTCTCACCTATATAATCACCATTATTTTGAGTCCCTGAAGTTCTGAGAGGAAGATATATATTAAGATATATATTGATTGTATTTACTTACTGATTTTTTTTTTTAAGAGAGGTTTTCGCTATAGGGCACGTGCGCTCGCCAGACAGAGAGAGACAGAGAGACAGAAAACGAGAAATCACCCCCCAGAGGGGATGGCCATGCCGCAATCCCTTCTCCTCCATTCTCCTCTCGGGATCTTGGGCATACATGCACACACACCCGGCGTGAGTTTTAAGCCACCGGGTCTGGGATGTGAACCGTGGTCGACTATGTGGGAGTCCAGCGACATAGCCATTACACTAACTGCTGGTTCCCATACTTACTGATTTGTTTTTAGAGGTTTTTGCCATAGGGTGTGTGCACTTGCCAGAGAGACAGTGAGAAGAAAAGTGAGAAATCATCCTGCAGTGGAGATGGCCAAGCTGCAATCCCTTCTCCATTCTCCTGGGATTTTGGGTGCCCACACATGCACATGTACCCAATGTAATTTCCATGCATGCACATGCACCCGGTGTGATTTTCAAACCACCAACTTTGGGACTTGAACCACGGTCAATCATGTGGGAGTCCAGTGCCTTAACCACCATGCCACCTGCTGGCCTTCTTATTTACTTACTTAATTTTAAGAATTATTTTGGTTACTTGGCTTCTTTTATCTACTATTTATGTATTAGGTTTTTGTCGGTTAAGCTTTCATTAGACAGTCCTGTTCAAAAATAAGTCAAATAGAATGATTATTGACAAAAAAATTCTTTTAATGGTCATCTAGGAGAAAAACAAAGGCTTCAAACACACAGTGGATGAAAGATGAAAACCAAGTAGTCAACAAACACATGAGTAGATGGCTCAGTCTTACAAGTAATCATGTAAATGAAAATAAATGTTATGTCATTTGAAATTCATCCATTTGTTGGGGCCAGGAGGTGGCGTGGTGGTATAGGGCACTGGACTCCCACATGATTGACCACAGTTCAAGTCCTGGACCTTGCTTTCTCACTTTCTCTCTCTCACTCTGTTCATCTCTGGTGAAATTAAAATGAACAAACAAACAAATAAATAAAGTTAAAATAATTCTTAATTTTTTAAAAAAATAAATTTATCCATTTGCTAAGGTTTATAAGACTGAACAATATGAAGAGATAGTGAGGTGGTAGAGCAATGGATATCCTCACACACTGCTGGAGGTTGTGCAGATGAGCAAACCTAGAGAGTATTTTGGCACTATGCAGCAAAGGTGGAAGTATAGCTACCTTCAGGTCACATATATCTAGCAGACCTGAGTGTTTTCGTTAGTAGTACGAAATGTAGGAAGGGACTGTCTGAATGTCCAGCAATAAACTTGGTTCAGCATATTTTAGCTTTTTTATATGCTATTATTATAATGTTGGGCCAGCACATGGCATGATGGTTAAAGAGCTAGACTCCCACATGGCCAACCATGGTTCAAGTCCTGGACCTGGTGGCTTGAAAAATCATACTGAGCACTTGTGTGTATATAACCTAAATCCCGAGAGGCAAGTTTGGCCATCTCACCTAGGGGATGATTTCTCACTTTCCCTCTCACTGTTTCTCTCTCCGGAAGCAAACACACCCTATGGCAAAACAGCAACAACAACAAAAATGTTGTTCTTAGGTTATGAGAGTGATTTATGGTAGCATGTCCTGACACAAATGGTTTCCAAGATGTACTGTTTTATTAAAAACATGTCACTGCCATTTCCCATATGTACAAGGAGACAGGTTCAAGGATGTTCATGGATGTGGACTATAGCAGTAGTGTAATAGTGCAAAATATCCACCAGCAGGAGACTTGATCAATAAATGTGGAAGATTCAGAAAACACATTATTAAATAGCAGCTAGATTAACTAGGGCAGTGAATTTGGGTAAAAATCACATGCAAGAAGAAATACATGTTTTTTTTAAAGTGAGTAGCATGCTAAGTAATACTAGGTATTGTTTTTTTATTCAATTTTATTTATCAGAATCTTTTTTATATTCATCAAATTACATATATCTTTACAGTGTATTGCATTTCTTTTTCCAGCATGATTACCATGCATATCAGTCAAGACAAAGACATTACTATCTACCTCATCATCATCAATTAGCTTTTCATCATTTTTTTTCAGATTAGTAATACTAGGTATTGTTAAAGTATATAGATGTACATGTGTATATATATTTAAAATATAAAGACATAGTAGGGAAGAATTAACATCGAACCTGGAGTAATTCTCATAGGATAGAGGGGAAAAAAATGAAATGAGTTGTTTTAACTATTTGAAATACTTATAAATGTAAAATAAGATTCCTAAATGGAGAAATTTGCCTCTTCCAATTTATACAGCAGTTTTAAAAAGCATTTCTTTCTTTCTTTTTTTAAAATTTGCTAAAGGGTGTGTGTGTTTGTCTGAAAGGCAGAGAGAGAGAAAGTGAGAAAACACCCTCCAAGGAAGATAGTCATGCCACAGTCCTTTCTCCATTTCTCCTTTCGGGATTTTGGGTATACAGCATGAACCCGGTGTGCCCTTTAAGCTGCCAGATCTAGCATTCGAACCATGCAGTCAGCCATATAGGCTCCAACTGCCCTAACTACCATGTAATTACCTGGCTCAGCATTTTAGTTATCAAATACTGGGTCATCAGAAAAGTCATGATGCATTTTTGCATAGGAAAATATAGAAAAATAAATCATGACCTTTCTGGTGACCCAATAAAATACAAGTGTTTTTTGTTTATTTGTTTGTTTTGTTTTTGTAATAACCTTTTTGATATTTCCCTCTCTTAGCTGTAAGATCTAGGCAGAAAATGGCAAACCTGATATTTCTTGACTCAGGCTTGCTTAGCAGTGACAACCTAGGGAAATAGGACAACCTGTCTGGAGACTGGGACTCCAAACAGATTCCAACAGATGTGGCTCTCCTCTCTGCTCCAGTCACTCCATCACTCATTTTCTCATAAGTCCCCTTGCCTCCCTCTGCAGCTCTAGGACTCCCATGGCTCCTTGGTGAAGATTAGGAAGTCAACAAGTGTTACCATCGTACTCAACTTGTGTAAGCAGAGATGAATGGCACCTCAACTCTTTGGAATTTTCCTGCGATCCTTGTCATGGTGATGAATGACCCTTCTCACTATAAGCTTTGTTTTAAGCAGCGATGGACCTACACAGTAGTCTCCGTGGAGCGAAAAAGAGAGGAGCAAGTGCGTTTATTTTCCAGGGCTGTTCATAGCCCTCTGTAAACCATCCATCTGAGGAAGAACGTTTTCAATGGACAGAGACTTAACTCTTATCCTGTGCTCAATCCTCACCACTCCTGGAATGAACCCAGATATGGGAAGGATTCCTTCTACCTTCAGAGATCTTCCTCCACCTGGAAAGATGTAGACTGCGACGAGATGTCCGGTAGGGTCTGCTTTTCACTTCCTTTACAGTATAAATTATGACGATAGCTGCAGGTGTGTCCCTCTGTATTGACGTCCCATCTATAGGTGAACACAAATAAGGTGAAAACAGGAATGACTGCATTGTGGATGGAGGAGAGTAGTGTGGACCACAATTACTTGGGATTAAGCCATGGTTTTAGGCATTGAATCCTGGTGAACCTTCCTTCCTTTCTTTCTTTCTTTCTTTCTTTTTTTTTTTTTTTTTTTTTTTTAGGGTTTTTTCTTTACTGGGCGGGTGGCCCCCCCATCGCTATAGGGCGCGTGCGCTCGCCAGACAGACAGAGAAAGACATAGAGACAGAAAGCGAGAAATCACCCCCCAGGGGGAATGGTCACGCCACAATCCCTTCTCCTCCATTCTCCTCTAGGGATCCTGGGCTCGCACGCACACATGCCCGGCGTGAGTTTTAAGCTACCGGCTCCAGGACGCGAACCGCGGTTGACTACGTGGGAGTCCAGCGACATAACCATTATGCTAACTGCTGGTTCCCTTTCTTTCTTTCTTAAGAATTGTTTATTTAACTTTATTTACTATGATTTTATAATTTGACCAGAGAGAGAGTGAGAGAAGGAAAGTGAGAAAACAAGCTGCCAGGTCCAAGA
Source organism: Tupaia belangeri chinensis (assembly GCF_000334495.1). Classification (NCBI taxonomy): domain Eukaryota; kingdom Metazoa; phylum Chordata; class Mammalia; order Scandentia; family Tupaiidae; genus Tupaia; species Tupaia belangeri. Next base: position 6,917,272 of record NW_006159539.1, read on the forward strand.
CTCGAATCATGTTCAGCCAGGTAGGAGTCCCAACCACCATGCCACCTGCCAGCCCCAAACCTTTCATAAGATTTAGAAAGTATGGTGTGGTTGGTTTGGGCTCTTGAGCTTTCTCTGCCTCCAGTGACAGAGATGCAGAAAACCAGATGGAGAAGTTTGTTTCAGATGGGCTGACCATAGTTCTTCAAGGTTTGGTTTTCATGCAGGAGAATTCCTGGTTCTGGACACTTTTTCTTCCAACTGGTACAATTGAGTTTGCATATTCAAGCTCAGAGGACAGCTATCAGGAACAAGAAAAAGCCCTGCTGAGTGTGATTATCAGTTTGCTTGATGAAGTGATCCTGCTGTGGAATTAGGTTAACTCTGTGAGGTCTGGCTGTTCATATGCAGGACTCTGGCTTTATAATTCAATCAACTGCCTAAACATCTAGAATAAAATGGAGATCGGAACAGGGAAAAAACCGCAGCTCTGCTAATAAGTGCATAATAAGCCTAATATATTGAATTTATCTTTCCACACACCCTTCCAGTCAGCACTGATGTTCTGTGCCACAGGAAGTCTGCCTTGTTCCCAGGGCAGAAGAATTTAGGCAGGGGGATTGAAGGCAAGGTGGTTGAACTTTCAGCCTGAACATCTTTTTTATAGAGTAATGATGTAAAATAAGCTTTAAAGATAGGGAGTGGGCCAGTCTGTGACGTGGTGGTAAAGCCAACTAGATACCACACGCCAACCATGTGGTTCAAGGCCCAGAGCTGGCAGCTTGAAAAACACTGGGTATGTGTGCGTCCACATGCCGCAAGTCCCAAAAGGGTGGAGAGATGAAGGAGAAGGGATTGTGGCATGACTGTACCTCAGGTGGGTGCTCTCTCTCTCTTTCTCATGAGTATAAGTACCCTCTGGCAAAAACAACAAACAAACCAAAATATTTTTGCCTATAGAGACATCTCGTTCTTTTAAACTACCAAATGCTTTGCCTTTGATGGCTGACATTCAGCCAGCATGCATTGTTGTGGGTGTGCCAGATGTTTTACAGATGGCTTCTGTGTTTGTCGGTTATGTTTGTTCTGACTTGTTAGCGACACTTATGATTATTCCCCTGATTCCACTGATCCATGGGTATATCTTTATCTCATTGTCTGTCTATCACCAGAGGGCACATGGGAGGGAGGAGGGAGGGAGGGAGAGAGAGAGAGAGAGAGAGAGAGAGACAGAGGAAGCACTCCCAATGGGGTGTGGTCACCCTGTAATCCTTTTTCCTTCATTTTCCCATTCTGTCAGGATTTGGGGCATACACGCACATGTGCCCAGCAGTTTTTAGTCTACCAGAGCTGAGATTTAAAAAAATATGTATATTTATTTATTTAATTTATTATTATTGTTATTGTTTTAATTTGCTATAGGGCCTGTGTGCTCACCAAAGAAAGAAAGAGAGAGGGGGAAAAGTGAGAAAGAAAGCTGCCTATTCCAGGACTTGAATCACAGTCAGCCACGCAGGATTCCAGTGCCTTAACCACCATGCTACCTGCTGGTCCCCAGAGCTGGGATTTGAACCATCGTTGGCCATATGGGGTCTGGCTTCCTATGCACAGTGCTTAACTACTGCCATATGGGACTGGCCTATTATTATTTATTTATTCAGTTTCCATATTGATTGGCATTTGGCTTTTTCCTCACAATTGTTTGCCATTGAGGAATGGTTTGATAAATGCCATTGCACAGAGAACATAGTCTACGTGTACAAAAACAGTCATTGACGACTGTCTGGAATTTGAATTGCTTGACCAAGTGCATTTTTAATTTTGAGAGATGTTGGTAAATTGCTCTCTGTAGAGGTTGTACAAGAATCATCAGGTGGAAGGAGCAAGAGGGAGTTATGGTAAGTCATTGACTCTTTTATTGTTGCTCACTGTATCCTTGAGCTCACCTCTGCTTTCAGCTGTGGCTCTGGTGGATAACTGTGCTTCTGCTCAGATTAGTGGCTGCTGCATCTCACCTGCCATGCACCCACTGAGAGCATCTTTCCATTTTGTGCTGCAGAGCTCGCTTCGAGACTGCTTGAGCTGCCTTGGCCTGTCCATGACAATAGCTTAGAAGTGGGGCGAGGACAGCTTATGCTCCTCAGAGCAGGCCTATCCTGAGGCTAGAGGGAGCAAAGACAATGATAAGTGTCCTGGCACTCTGTGTGGGAGTATTCTGTACACACCTCAGAGCCCAGCTCTGGTGCTTCCCTCAGTGACTGAAAATGTACCCTTGGGTCAGCAGGTGGTGTGGAGGCAAAGGAGGTTGGATCCCATATCGCCAACATGCAGTTCAAGTCCCAGACCTGGCGGCTTGAAAATCACACCCAGCATGTGTGTGTGTGAGTGACCAAAACCCTAGAGGAGAAAAGATTAAAATGTTGCCATTCCCCCTGGGAAATGATTTCTCACTTTCCCTGTCTCTTTCTCTCTGGTGAGTACATGTGCCTTACAACAAACTAAAAACAAAACAAAATGAACCACAAAAAATGCACACTTTACTTCTCTCACTCCATCCTTCACTGGTCCATATATTCATCACTTTTCAACTCCCTCTGTCAGGCCCTGTTTATGAGAAACTCAAAATCAGATACTTAGTAAGGTGCTAATTACTTGGTCCTATGTTAAAAATGATGGATATTATTAAACTTAAAAATTTAATCCAAAAAGTAGAAATTAGTTTGGATTAATCACAACTGCAAATCTATTTTGCTTCCCTGTACTTCACTCTTGCTTCATGTCCCTGACAACCTAGGATTTTGCCTGTCAGTAGCTAGTTGGGCTTCTGCTCAGATTAGTGGCTGCTGCATCTCACCTGCCATGCACCCACTGAGAGCATCTTTCCATTTTGTGCTGCAGAGCTCGCTTCGAGACTGCTTGAGCTGCCTTGGCCTGTCCATGACAATAGCTTAGAAGTGGGGCGAGGACAGCTTATGCTCCTCAGAGCAGGCCTATCCTGAGGCTAGAGGGAGCAAAGACAATGATAAGTGTCCTGGCACTCTGTGTGGGAGTATTCTGTACACACCTCAGAGCCCAGCTCTGGTGCTTCCCTCAGTGACTGAAAATGTACCCTTGGGTCAGCAGGTGGTGTGGAGGCAAAGGAGGTTGGATCCCATATCGCCAACATGCAGTTCAAGTCCCAGACCTGGCGGCTTGAAAATCACACCCAGCATGTGTGTGTGTGAGTGACCAAAACCCTAGAGGAGAAAAGATTAAAATGTTGCCATTCCCCCTGGGAAATGATTTCTCACTTTCCCTGTCTCTTTCTCTCTGGTGAGTACATGTGCCTTACAACAAACTAAAAACAAAACAAAATGAACCACAAAAAATGCACACTTTACTTCTCTCACTCCATCCTTCACTGGTCCATATATTCATCACTTTTCAACTCCCTCTGTCAGGCCCTGTTTATGAGAAACTCAAAATCAGATACTTAGTAAGGTGCTAATTACTTGGTCCTATGTTAAAAATGATGGATATTATTAAACTTAAAAATTTAATCCAAAAAGTAGAAATTAGTTTGGATTAATCACAACTGCAAATCTATTTTGCTTCCCTGTACTTCACTCTTGCTTCATGTCCCTGACAACCTAGGATTTTGCCTGTCAGTAGCTAGTATTCACAGTTCCATGTAGAAAACATTAATTTTAGAGATAAGACAAGAACCATCCTTCTCCCTCTCATCAGCTTCCGGCTCTTGGTTGGAGAAGATCAGAGCTGGGAGTCTGGAGGGAGTCAAAAGTCTTTGTACGCTGTTACTCAGAAGAAAGATTGATCCTTTATTTGCTAGAGTTCCCCAGTTCACGCCTCAATTCCTTTTTCTCTCAGAAATGCCTAATTATCTCCACATATTCCAAGCTCTGGGGCTGATCCTTGTTTTTTCAGCATCTAGTAAACTAAATAGACAAGACAGCCGAGACCTTTTCAGAGCAGTGACAAAATTTGAGAATCATCAAATTGCATGTTTTCCTTTTTTTTTTTTCTTTTTTTTTTCTGAGATATTTGTTGTGGTGCATGTGTGCTCACTGGAGAGACAGAGAGACAGAAAGTGAAAAATCATCCTCCAGGAGGAATGGCCACACCGCAATCCCTCCTCCATTCTGTTCTCGGAATCTTGGACATGCATGCACACGCTCCTGGCCTAAGTTTTAAGTCACCAGGTCCATGACTTGAACTGCAGTCGACTGCATGGGAGTCCAGTGATGTGACTATTACACCATTTGCTGGTCCCCGCATGTTTATTTTTCTAAAAAAAAAATATATATATTACCATTATTTTTTTGCTAGAGGGAAGGAGAGAAAGTGAGAAAGCACTTCCCATGGGGTATGGTCATGCTGCAATCCCTTCTCCATCTCTCCATCCTTTCTTATTCTTGACTAAAATAATAGCACCAGTTTCTCTCCCCTCTCCAAAAGAATGAGCACTGAACAGAAAGGGAAGAAAAAAATCCAAAAGGAGAAGGAAATAGGAGTAAGATAAGAGGGGGAAAAAATGACTAACCGGGAAGAGAACAGAAACCATGTGTAGAAACAAGTTTTTCATACTGGGAAAAAAAGGACAAATGTTGGAAGTCCCATTGTAGCATGACAGTGTAAGGTTTAATGGGGCTGCAGCCAATTTGAAATTAAGACCTCCAATGAGAACAATCTGACCAAGTGCTGAGTCATGGGGAGGTCTGATGAGACCTAGTGGTGAGATGAGAAACCAGGAGTGGGTGTTTCAAGGAATCTGGAGACTTATTCAGCAGAAAGCAATGGACTCTGATTGCTTGCACTGAGAAATGATGTCTGTATTTATTTATTTATTTTTTAGGTTTTTGACTTAAGGTGTGTACTCACAGAAGAGGGAGACAGAGCAAAAGTGAGAAATCACCCTCCAGGGGGATGACCATGCCTCAATCCCTTCTTCTCCATTTTTCTCCTGAGATTTTTAGGCATCATCCTTTCTGGAAACAGCTCTATCAAATGACTGTGCACCCTTTTATTGAACATGCTCACGAATGTTTCTAGAGGCAAGGAAACTTCGTGATCCAAAGTTTCGGAAGTTCTGCTCTTATATTGGAAAGACTGGCTCATTCCTAAATCTTTTTTTGTCAACTAGGCTTTGGTTCCATGGCCATTGGATCCATGACCTTCTCTGGCTAGTTTTTTTCTCTCCAGCTGTTAGTTATAATTCCCCTCCCTTTTAAAGGAGGCATGAGGTCGAGCAGGAGTTTCTCACCACACAGACCATGTTCATTTTGGGTGCACATGTGCAGACTGTGTGCTTGTGTTTTTTCCTGAGATTTTTGAGGATGAGTCCAAAGTCAGGTGTGCTGCCTGTGATGTTGCGTTATCTCATGTCAGCTTTCCTCTCTCAAGATATGGGAGGAAGACACATTTCACGGTTTGCTAAAGAAAACTTGATTGGCTATGAAAGAGTGAGCCTTCTAGAAATCATGTTGCGAGTAGGAAGAATAGAAGAAAGAGAAGTGACCCTGCAGAAAGCAAAGGCCATGCTTTGGTGAGTTAAGCATCCCTTGCCAATTCCTTTGAATTAGATTTAAAATAAATAAATAAAAAAAATTTAAAAAAAGGAACACTGTTTGAGGCTTGGAATTTCTCTAGGGAAAAGGGACAGAGAGCAGTTTCCCTCTCTATATAATACTGAAATGAGCACAGCACAACCAAGTAATTTTCAGTCTTATTTTGTTGGCTCATCTCAACCATCCTATAAAGGAAGTAGCAGTGGCCCCATTTTACAGTTGAGAATAAAATCAGAAAAGTGACTTGCTTTCCCCAAATTCCTAGGGTGCATTGATAACCTAGGTACAAATACAAGCTATGTGATGGCCAGCCTTGTGAGGATTCTGTCAGATCGTCATTGCCTTTTCTCAAAGGGGGAAACTCCCCTTGAGGGAAGGCCACTTTAGCACTGGGGGTGGGTCACAAAGTTTCAAAAGTTCTGCTCTTGTACTAGAAAGGGTTCCACTCTTTTCTAACCCCCTCTGTCCCTCTCTGATGACCACCTGAGTCTTCTTGCAAAGAAAACAAAACAAAACAGAAAACTATTTACAAACTGAGGGAAATGGGACATTCAAATTCTGGTCCTGGCTGGATTCTTTTAATTTACTTTTTAAATTTACAGTTGATCCCGATCTGTCTGTCTGTCTGTCTGTCTATCTATCTATCTATCTAATGTATCTATCTATGGTATACACCATTACTTTTTCCAGCATGAACACAGTGCCTATCAGTCAAGACAAAGACATTACCATATACATTATCATGAGCAAATAACTTTTCATTTTTGTGTCAAATGTGTTTTTCCCCCTGTTCTCCTCCCTTCTTCCATTACCCACCTCTATGTTACCCTATCCCTGGATGGATTCTTAACTTTCTCCTTAATTGTATGTCCTTAGATTATTTGCAGTATCTTAGTCTTGTATGTCTCTGTTTGTCTTGTCAGTTAGATATTGGTTCCATGGTCATTGGGACCATTACCTTTTGCTTTGAGCTTTTCTCCCTCCAGATATTAGTAATCATTGGTAGAGGCCCTGCTTTTAAAGGAGGCTCAAGGTAGGGCAGGAGTTTCTCAGCACACAGAGGATGCATGTCGTAGGTACAGGTGCATAGGAGTGTATATTTGCCTCTTCAAGAGATAGACTGAACCTCCAGCTGGTTGCCCACAAATCAGGCTCTCAAGTACTCTATGGATTGCTTTGTTAAAAAGCAAAGCAATAACAATACCAACAACGAAAGAGACAAGCAGGTTGGCATGGACTCCCACATGGCTGCCCATGGTTCAAGTCCCACACCAGGCAGATTGCTTTCTTGCTTTCTCTCTCCTTCTCTTTCTCTGGTAAGCATATGTGTTCTATAGCAAAAATAATAACAATAAGTAAAATTAAATAATTATTTAAAATAAATGACCCCGAAAGACTGGATGATAGTACTTCTATCTTGGTCAGTTATGACACTACTTTTCTATTCTCTTTAGTCTCTCAAATTCTGTTTCTGGTGGATCTGTTTTTTGGTGCTGAATCTGTTTCCAACAAATGATTCAGTTACTACAAAAAAAATAGGTTTGGTAAAGGGATATGTATTTAAATAGGAAGAATATGTTCAAGAGTTCTGCTGCATAGCATGGTGACTCTAATAGTATCCTTGACAAATGTAAAAATAGTGATGTGTGTTCTCACCACAAAAACGATAACCACTTGAGGAAACACACTTAGTAATTAGCTATATTTCACTAAGCCCTGATGCACAGATGCTTCAAAATGTCGTGTTATACTTGATAACTGCACAGTTTTCTCTGACAATTAGAAAAACAGTAGGTTTGCTTGTAGCATTGCTGTTGCTTATGGAAATTTAGGAGAGCGACATCCATCAATTCTTATTACCAAGGATAGTAATGGGGGTATCATCAACATGGCCTAGCAGTAAAGGCAGCCGCAGGATGGACCTTGTGGTTCAAATCTCTGACTCAGTGGCTTGAGAAACATGATGCCAGGTGTGTGTGTGTGTGTGTGTGTGTGTGTGTGTGTATGTGTGTGTGTGTGTATGTGTGTTGTGTCCCAAAATCCTAAAAGGAGGGAGAAATGGAGAAGGTATTGTGGCATGACCATTTTCCATGGGGCATGCTTTCTCCTGTCTCTCTCTCTCTCTCTCTGTCTCTCTCTGGCAAGTGCATGCGCCCTATAGCAAACAAACAGATGGGCAAAATAATGGATATAATAACAGTAACAGACCCATTCACCATGAGACTACTGAAAAGCTTACTGAGATAATTCATTTACTGTGTTCAACACAGTGCCTGGGACAGAATAGTAGCAGAATAGTCAAAACTGTTATCAGTGTAATTTTTTAAAAATTTATTTTAATGGACAGATGGTTTAAGTGCTTGCTGGAGTGGAGGAATGGAGAATCCTCTGATGGGATGTAGTAGCACAGCAGTTCCTTCTCCATTTCTCCATCCTGTTGGGATCTCTGGCATGTACGTACACATGTACAGTGTGTTTTTCAAGCCACAGGGGCTGGGATTAAAGAACTGTTGGTCATGTGAGGTCTGGCTCCCTTAACCACTAGACTGTAAGGCCAGCCCTGGTGCAGTTTTACACTAGCTCTGACTACAAGCACAACACTTGGCCTCAAACTTCCTCAACTCCTTGCTAATGTACTTGCATCGACTCCTAATCTCAATGTGCACAGTTCCCGAGGTCTCTGATGTTTTAGAACACAAAGATTACTCACTTCTTTTTCTCCCTCGGAATTTGTCTTTACCTTCTTTCTCCACATCCACTGGCATATTTAAGATAAATTATTGATAATATAAAAGCCAAGTACAGGATCAGCAGGTGGTGTAATGGGTTTGTCAGTGGACTCCCATGTAGTTGACTGAGGTTCGAGTCCTGGACCTGGAGACTTAAAACTCACACCGGGTGCATATGCATGTGTGCCTAAGATCCTGAGAGTATACTGGAGGAGAAGAAATTGTGGTGTGGGCATTCCCTCTGGGACTCATTTCTCGCTTTCTGTCTGTCTCTCCAGTGAGCACATATGCCCCATAACAAAAAATCTCTCTCTCTCTCGGAAAAAAAAAAAAAGACAAAGTGCACTCTTGTCTTGAAAGTGTTGTAAGTACAAACTAATAATGCCAGGTGCCTCTCAGTGGCCTCGTCATACACTGTATAAAGCCAACTATCTACTTATGCAGACCCAGTCTCTGCTAAGAAGTAATGATGTTTAAGCCCCAGGCCCACAGCTCCAGCTGGTTCAGTCTGAAGACAGAACCTCCTTTTTGTGTTTCTCAGGCTGACAGTGCTTAATTAATTCTAATATAACAGTCAGCCCCTGCCTGCCTGTGAGATGTGGCCCAGGGGGTTAATATCCCATCTCCTGGTTAATCGGTTTCATCCTCAGGCTGAATTAAGCCTCACTTTTCATTTTTGATGGAATCTGTCTTTGCTGACAGAAGTTTTCTAGGCTACTGAAAGTCCTCAGCATGAGGTAATGCAATGGAGGCTGTAGTGAATCCATAACATCTCAGCCGGAATTAGTTTCCTGAGCCTTTGGGCTGTCAGGGTTGAGAATGTCCCACAGGAAGTTTCTGAGCTGGAAAGTGGAAGTATTGACTCTGAAGGCATTGCCTAACCTTACTCCATTGCCAAGCTCTACTCCCTGCTCCTTTTTGGAGGTAATAGAGGCGTGAGGCAAAGTGGAGAAGTTAGTCCTGGATTTGTATCCTGGCTCTGTCACTTACCAACTCTGCTTTTCTTTTAAATTAATTGAGAGTTTTGCTTTAGGCACGTGCACTCGTTGGAGAGACAGAGATGAAGAAAAAGAAAGTGAGAAATCACCCACCAGGGGGGATGGCCAAACCACAATCCCTTCTCCTCCACTATCCTCTCAGGACTTGGGGCAGGCATACACATACATCCAGCCTGTTTCAAGCTGCTGGGTCTGGGACTTGAACCACAATCAATCATGTGGGAGTCCTGAGCCTCAACCACTGTGCCACCTGCTGGACCCTTGATTAATTAACTTGATTTTATTAATTTTTTTATAGAGAGATTTTTGCTTTAGAGTATGTGTGCTTTCTGGACAGACAGAGAGACAGAAAGTGAGAAAGCAACCCCCCCTGGGGGTATGGTTATGCCACAGTCCTCTCTCTTCCAATCTTCTTTTGGGATCTTGGGCATGCCTACACATGCACCTGGTATGAGTTTCAAATCATCAGGTCCGGGACCCAACTGCAGTTGACTACGTTGGAGTCCAGCGATATAACTGTTATGCTGTGGTTTTCTTTTCTCAATATGTGCGCGTGCGCGCGTGTGTGTGTATGTATATATTTAAAGGAATTTATTTAATTTTATGTATTATTTTTAATTTGACCAGAGGGGGAAAGTGAGAAAGCAAGCTTCCAGATCCAGCACTCAAACAGTGGTCGGCCATGTGGGAGTCCAGTGCCTTAAACGCCATGCCACCTGCCAGCCTGTTTTCTCAATATTGATAATACATCATAAAAGATGGGGGGAGGGGCGGTGGCAGAAGGATTTAAGCAAGAGGGAAACATGGAATCTGGATGAAATTAATAAGAATATATTTAAGTTCCATAATCCTATCATTTCTGGATCCAATTTTTCAACCTTATGTATCTCAGATCCTATTAGGTATTCCTCAGAGCGCGGATCAGATATAGATCCTGTGACATCGTATTGACTAGGTAACCTTATCTCAGACTTCAGACATGAGTAGACCATGAGAAAATTGCTTGGAGGTAAGCTAGAAAACTTTTGGACAGCCTAGTGAAGACCATAGAGAATCTGATTACCGAGGACATGTCTCTTACTTGATTAATGTCCCTGAAAGTGAGTTCAGGGAACTGTTGAAAAGCAGATGTATGACTGTCTTTTAGGAAGAGAATCCTGAAATTCAGGAGGAGAAAAGAGAATGTGCATGTGCTTTGGAGACCCTGCTAGTCCTATTGGAAAGTATATTCATTATTCATTGATGCATAACACATTATCTCAAAAACCAAGTGACTAACAGTAGACATATTTTGTGGTCATAAAATGTAGATATTTCGTGTGTCAGGAATTCAGGGATGATTTAACTGTCATTTCCAGAAAGTCTCACTCACATATTAATAGATGGAAAGTCAGGGCTAATAGATGGCGAAGCAGTTATGTCACTGGATTCCCACATGGCTGAGTGTGGTTCGAATCCTGGACCCAGTGACTTGAAACTCATGCCAGGTGTGTGTGTGTGTGTGTGTGTGTGCGTGCCAAAGATCCCTGGAGGAGAAGGGATTGCATTGTGGCTGTCCTCCTTGAGAGGGATTTCTCACTTTCTCTCTTATTGTGTATGTCTCTCTCTAGGGAGAATACACACCCTAAGGCAAAAACCTTTTAAATAAATAAAGGAAAGCCAGTGCTCCTTCTTGGCAGGATTTCTGTCCCTTGCCTTGAGAACTTTCTTTTTTTTTTTTCCCCCAACAATATGGTGGCTGGCTTCCCTCAGAATACAGAATCTAGGAGAACAAGTCAAAAAACACAATGTGTCTTATGATTTAGCCTCAGAAGTCACACATTGTCATTTCTAAATATCCTGATTATTCACCAGTTCTCTTTAAACTGTGAGGAATCTAAATGAGAACGTGAATACTACGAGGTGGGAACCAACAGAAGTCAGCCAGGTGCTGGCTACCACAGACAATGTAGTTAAGAATAGGACGAGTCTTTGGCAGGTGGTTAGATTGCATCCTGCATGACCAGCTATGTGGTTTGAGTCTCAGACCCGGCAGCTTGAAAAACATGCTGGACATGGCCTGTGTGCATGGCTGAAATTCTCAAAGAAGGAAGAAATGGAAAGAGAATTGCAGCATGACCATTCCATTGGAGTGCTTTTTGCCCTATTTTCATCCCCATCTCTTTCCAGCGAACACATGAACCCTCTAGCAAATTTAAAACAAACAAACAAACAAAAACAAACAAACAAACAAAAAACAGAATAAACTATCAGGTCATTAAAAAAGTCATGACATGCTTTTCTGTGCAAAAACACATCATGACTTTTTTGTTGTTTTATTTTTTTTTCTGAAATTTTAAAAATTAATTTACATTCATTCCTTAACCATCTTTAACAACCCAATATTTAAGAACTATGAGAAGTGGCACGTTTATATTCTGCTCCTGTCTAGGTTCTTAACTTTCTGTTTAATCATATAATCTTAGGTCATTTGTAATCTCTCAGTCTCAGTTTCTTAATCTCTAAGGATATTAGAATAGATGATCTCAAATCTTCTAAGGTTATGACTCTAGTCATGGTGGGAAGATTAGGAACCTGCAGCCTGAAGACTGCAATTCAAAGTCCAAACTCACTCTCACCTGCTGGAAGGTCCAAGATCAGTCACTTCCAGCTCTGAGAGTAGGTTTCTGATCTGCAATGCAAGTACAGTTCTGAGGATTAAGAGTTAATGGCTCTGTAAGTGTTTTGCAGATCTCAGCACCATGTACTTGTAAGATTATTTCTCATGAAGAAGCTGAAGTAGTAGAGGAAGCCAGAAGGCAGTATCATTATAACGAAAGTAAAATTACCTGCTACCCTTTAATGCATTATAAGCCCTCAAAATGGTCTCTTCTCTCTGCCAGGCTAGGTTGTGATCTTTCAAGCTAAGCCAGGTGTTTATTACAATAGAAACTAAAAGCTGTATTATGATGTTGGCTTTACAATTTATGAAAAGCTTTTTCTGACATTATGTTACTTGGGTCCTTTTTTTTTTTTTTCCAGTATGGAATACCTTGTTAATGAAAGTACTTTTTATACTAGCACTTGTTAGAGATGTAAATGGACACTATTCTTTTTATAATTGACACTATCACCTGTCTTCATTAAATAGGTAGTCAGTCAAATGTCAAACTTACCCTCTAACATATGAAGAGTTAAGTAGAAAAGTTAAGTAGCTTATCTTACATCACAGGGCTACTTAGGATGAATCTGAAAGGCAGGTCTTATGTCTCTGGCTCTTTTTTATATTAAGAACTGTGCTCCACCCTCTTGAGATGATAAAGGTAATAGAACTAATTATTACTCTATTATTATTTTATTATTAAATTCTGTAACCATCTATTATGCTCTGGAAAGAGCCTGTGGGAAGTAATTCCTCATGCCAAGTGCTGGAGTTGTTGTAAATATGAAGAAAAAGTGGCTCCTAACCTCTTGTAGCAGTTCAATTATTTGTGGATATGTTGGGTCAACTAGATATCGTGGTGAATAATTTCAAGGTAGTATGTGTGATACATTTCATGCAGATGCTTATAAAAAGTATATAAGCTTAAAGAATGATTGAAAAACAAAACATACTTTTTTCCCCTGCTAGTTTACTACAGAGTATGAGCACTCACAAGAGAGAGAGAGAATGAGAAATCATCCTCTGGGGTGATGTCCATGCCACAGTCTCTTCTTTTCCATTCTTCTCTTGGGATTTTGGGCGTGTACACACATGTGCCTCATGTGTTTTTCAAGCCAATGATCTAGAACTAGAACCATAGTTGATCGCTTGGAACCCAGCCACCTTAATCAATATGTTACCTGGCTGTCCCACAAAACATTGTCTTTTTATTGAGATTATAAAGAAAAGGGGAGAAGCCCCTGGGATGGATATTGGGAGCTTTAAGGGAGCTGCCAGGGAGATAACGATGATGAGCATCTCCACAGTGTGGGGGGATAGGCAGCAGGGTGTTTGTTGCAGAAGTGACAGGGAATGAACTCATGTTTAGGATTTTGTCCTATAAATGTTAAAGAATCATTAATGGTTTTTCTTTCCTTTTTTGTGATCATAAAAGTACAGGTTGATCACTAAGCCAAAAATATGAAATAAAAAAAACAATTCAAAACGAGTAAGTTTTTGAGCATGGACGTGATGTCACAAATGGAAAATGCCACTCCTGACCTAATATGATGGATCTCAGTTGAATGCTGCACTGCATGGATACCAGATACAACTACCAACAAGCTATGTAGATAAGGTGTATATGAAACATTAAGTGAAATTTATATTTAACTTGGGTCCTATCCCTAGAATATCTCATTATGTATATGCAAATATCCCAAAATCTAAAATTAATCTGAAATTTGAGACACTTCAGGTCCTAAGGATTTCAGATAAAGGATACTCAACTTGAATATAAAAAGAGATTTTTGAAGACCAGCAGATGGTGTAGCAGTTATGGCACTGAACTCCCACATGGCTGACCATGGTTCAAGTCCCAGGCCCAGTGGCTTAAAACTCACACTGGGCATGTGTGCGTGTGTGCCCAAGATTCCAGGAAGTGAATGGAGGAAAAGGGACTGCAGCATGGCTATCTCCTTTAGGGGGTGATTGCTCCCTTTCCCTCTCAATGTCTCCCTCTCTCTCTCTCTCTCTGGCAAGCACTTGCACCCTAAGGCAAAAATCCTCTAAAAAAAAAAAAAAGTGGGAATAGGGGGATGGTATGAAGAAGGTATTAACATTTTTTTAAAAGGCAGGAATGAGGAGGTAGGTTTATAAGACTGAGGAGGTGATCAGGCTATAATGAAAGGAAGTTTACTATTGGCCCACATCAAGAGGTAAGTAGACTTACAGCCTTTGCTCAGTAATGTGCCATAGCTCAGGGCCAGCAAACGTTTTCTGTGAAGGGCTGGATCCTGAGTAGTTTAGACTGTGAAGGCCATATGGTGTCTGTTATAACTTCTCAACTCTGCCATAGCAGGAAGGCAGCCACAGACACTGTTAATGAATGAGTGGGTCTGTGTTCCAATAAAACTTTCTTTATAGACACTACATTTGAATTTCATATAATTTATATATGTCATGAAATGTTATTCTTGATTTTTTTCCCAGTTATTTAAAACAGTAAAAAACTGTCTTTAGTTCATGGTCTTTGTTTTTTAAAAATTTTAATTTTATTTATTATTATTATTTTTAATCTGCTGTAGGATGCATACACTCACCAGAGACAGAGAGAGAGGGAAAATGAGAAAGCAAGCTGTCACGCCTGGGACTTGAACTGTGGTTGGCCATATGGGAAGTGGGAAGTCCAGTACCTGAACCACTATGCCATCTTATGGCCCAGTTCATGTTCCTTTCAAAAACAGGTTGTGGTGGACCAGCAGATGGCATAATGGTTATGTTGCTGGACTCCCACGTGGCTGACCACAATTCAAGTCCTGAACCAGGTAGCTTGAAACTCATGCTGGGTGCTTGTGTATGTGTGCCCTAAATCCCAGGAGGAAGATGGAGGAGAAAGGATTATGGGGTGGCCATCCCCTATGGGGCAGAGGGGATTTCTTGCTTTCTGTTTCTCTGGCAAGCTCATGTGCCTTATAGCAAAAATCTCTCTAAAAAAACCCAAAAAACATACAAACAAGAAAACGGGTTGTGGGATGTATTTTATCTCTGGTGATAGTTTGTCAGCCCCCATGGTTCTGGAAGTACTGTCGGTGTATCTCCCTGCGTGGACTTGGCAGATTCACACATGCCAGTCATAGTAAATGGAAACTTCAGAAAGCAGCCTCTGGCTTTGTAGCGTCCAACTCTTAAGTCCCATCTGGAATTGAAACAAGCTCATAAATAGCAAAACATAAGCATGAGCTGGGAGAGGTGGGCAGGCCTGCTCAGACCATCTTTCTGAACAGGTGGCTGTTACGCTTCTGAGATTCTGTGGGCAGGTAAGGGCCTCACCGAATTCCTGACTCAGGCATTTTTCATGCACCTCTGCACTGTCCAAGGCTAGCTGGACTTGTGACTGCATTCAGGCCGGTGGCTTGACTCATAAGGGTGATGAATAAGTGTGCTTTCTGGATCATGATACAAGAGCAGAACCCACAGAAAGTCCTGTGAATCTGGCAGTTAGCTGAGCAGTTTAAAGTCGAATTGTTTTTGTTGTCCGATTTTTGCCGTAGGATGCATATGATCACTGGAAGGAGATACTGAGAAAGTGAGAAATCACCCCCCAGGGGTGGACAGCCATGCTACAGTCCCTTCTCTTCTAGTCTCATCCCAAGATTTTGGGCACACACACACATGTACCTGGTATGATGTTTAAACTGCTGGGTCCAGGACTCAAACCATGGTCAAACATATGGTAGTCCGGTGCCTTAACCACAGTGCTACCTACTGGCTCTGCCCCCTCCTAAAATATGTCCCTTCAAGGATCACTGGGGAGCATTTGTATGTGATCTTCTCCCAGGCTGCATGCAGGATTTCTGGTGGGCTTCCTAAATAATAACCTGAGTCTCTACTCTAAGCTTGTTGAAATAAGACTGGTATCTGGGAGTCAAAACTGCTTGTCATATTTTCTCAGATTGGATAGAAATAGTTGATTTCTTTTGTCTTTTAGCCACATATAATAAATACAACCTAATTCCATAATACCTTTTCTTTAAAATTTTTTTTCTTAATTCATGATGGAGTGTGTACACATGCATGAGATGAGAGAGAGAGAGAAAGAGAGAGAGAGCAAAAGACAAAAAAGAACAAGAATGAGAAGCACCTTCCACAGCATCAGATCATGCCATGATTCATTTCCTCCAGTTTCCAGTCTGTTGGATCTTGGGTCCTTGCACCAGACCCTGGAAAGTCTCAGGCGCATGAACTGGGGTTTGAACTTCTGTCACCCTGTGGGATCTGGCTTCTCTTGAGCAGGATATGACCACCATGGAGCTGGCCTGTAACTTTTCTTTTTCTCACCCTGCATATAGCAGAGGACCATTAGTTTCCTGTGAGAAAGCCCAGATGGGGGATATCCTTGTGTATATGTTTGTTGTTGCCCCTTACCAATGCTTATGAGAGGACTTTAAAAAGTGTGTGGAAAAGCAGAATCAAAAAACAAGTTTAGGGCCAGCAGTTGGCGTAATGGCTATGTTGCTGGACTCCCATGTAGTCGACCGTGGTTTGAGTCCTGGACCCTGAGGCTTAAACTCACGGCGGGCGTGTGTGTGTGCATGCCCAAGATCTCGAGAGGAGAATTGAGGAGAAGGGATTGTGGTGTGGCTATCCCCCCTGGGGGGTGATTTCTTGCTTTCTGTCTCTCTCTGTCTTTCTGGCAAGTGCACATGCCCTAAAGCAAAAATCTCTCAAAAAAAAAAAAAAAAGTTTAGGGCCCACCTGTGACTTGGTGATTAAGGGAGCTGGATGATACTCCTTCCACATGGCAGACCTTGCGGTTAGAGTCCAGGTTCCAGTGGCTTGGAAAACACTCTGGGCATGTGTGTATGCCCCAATTCCGGATGGAGTGTTGAAATGAATGAAGGATTGTAGCATGACCATGGCCCATGGGGCGGTGCTTTCTCTCTATATATTTACTTTTATCTGTTTGCTGATTACATATGTCCTCTGGCAAGTTAAAAGAAAAATTAGGGGCCAGCAGGGGGTGTGGTAGTTGAGGTCCTGGACTCTCACATGGCTAAACAGAGTTTGAGTCCTGGACTTGATGACTTGCTTTCTCACTTTCTCTGACTGTCTCTGGTGAATGCATGTGCTCGATAGCAAATTAAGAAAAAAAGAAATCTGAAAAGGAAAAAGTTAAGTATTGTGCAAAAAAAATTTCAAAATCCATGCATAATTTAAGAAATAATACACATTTTTCGTGATGTTTTGTGAAGACCCTTTGTGTCTGGGAATCTACTCTTTACAGTCTTTAGATATACCAAGCATTATCGTGTAGTCTAGATTTCCATGATAATTTCAGAGAAAGAAGGAGGAAGGTGCTTAAATCATGTACTCCAGAGCAAATTTCTCCCAGCCCTTCCTCCTGTCACTTGTTCCCTTTCCCTGACCCTTCCCTCTGTGTCTCTGTCTCTCTGTCCTTTCTTCCCATGTCAGAATCCTTGAGAAACTAAGACCCACCCTCTTCACCGAGCTGTGGAGAATTTTACTAACAGAAATGTGTTCAGTCACATCTGGCAGAGTTAGTCTACTTGTCCTGTCATTTACAAGCTGTGTGGTATTCCACACCATACTTTGTGTCTCAGCTTGCTCTGTGTAGAATAAAACCAACATCTGTGCTACTTCCGCAAAGGTTATCACAATGCAACTATCCTAGCTAATATGTGTAAAGTTCCACCATGTGTCAGCCTCCATGCAAATGCTCTATACATATGGCCCCTGTTAACTCAGTGTTAGAACCATGATCACCCCCACTTCATGGATACTCCATACACACGGTCCCTCTTACATCAGTGTTAGAACCATGATCACCCCCACTTCATGGATGCTCTATACACATGGTCCCTCTTACGTCAGTGTTAGAACCATGATCACCCCCACTTCATGGATACTCTATACACATGGCCCCTCTTACATCAGTGTTAGAACCATGATCATCCCCATTTCACAGAGTCTATACACATGGCCCCTCTTACATCACAGTGTTAGAACCATGATCATCCACATTTCACAGAGTCTATACACATGGCCCCTCTTACATCACAGTGTTAGAACTGTGATCACCCCCATTTCATGGATGCTATATGCACATGGCCCCTGTCACATCACAGTGTTAGAACCATGATCACCCCTTCTTCACACATGGTCTATACACACGGCCCCTGTTAACATCACAGTGTTAGAACCATGTTCACCTCTATTTCACAGATTAAACTGAGCGTCTAAACTCCTAAGTCATCTGTCTGAAGTTGTGCAGGTAGTAAGAAACAAGGTGAGGATAAACAAGTGAGATTTAAATGTTTTGCACCCTAAAAGTACCATTACAGAGGCCAGCAGGTGGCAAAGTGGTTAAAGTGCTGAACTCCCACATGGCCAACTGCAGTTTGTGTCCTGGGCCTGGTGGCCTGAAACTCATGCCTGGTGCATGTGCATGCTTGCCCAAAATCCCAAAGGGAAAATAGAGGAGGAGAGATTGTGGCATGGTCATCCTCCCTGGGTGGAGAGAAGTATGATTTCTCACTTTCCTTCTCCCTGTCTCTCTCTGTCTCTCCAATGAGTGCACATAGTCTATTGCAAAGATCTTAAAAAAAAAAAAAAAGGTACCATTACAGAGGTTTTTCCTTATTTATCAATAGAATAAGTAGAACTAGATTAAATGTATTTTTAAAGAAGTACGTGTACTTGCCAGAAAGAGATAGAAAGTGAGGAATCACCTCTCAGTGGAGATGGCCACACCATAATCCCTTCTCCATTCTTCTTATAGGATTTTTGGGCACACATGTGTCCCGAACCCGCGGGACGAATCGGGCAGGGAAACTCGAGCGAGGGGGCGGAGGTCTGGAACCGGCGCAGCAGCGTCTCAGCACGGGAGCGAAAGAAGTATCACAGCTCACATAGTGTCACAGCTCTTTGATGTAAAAGTTTCGCTCATTTATTGAGGGCTAGAGTGCTTTCTTATATACACAAGGTAGAGGGAGGTAGGCGGGGTTTACAGCGGACCTTATTGAGGACCTGCCAGCTCTGTGTGAACCAGGGGGTCTGCATTCCTGGTGTCTGTGTCAAGGTCGCACAGGCCATTTTTAAGCAGTGAAGGTCATGACAGCCATTTTGATGTGGGCGGCTCCCCACACACATGCACGCGCATCTGGTGTGATTTTTAAAGCGGTCAGGTTCGGGACTCAAACCATGGTCAGCCATGTGGGAGTCTAACATCTTAACTACCATGCCACCTCCTGGAACCCCTAAATGGTTTTCTTTTAGGATAATGGGAGGCATTGGGTGAATTTCCTTAAACCCAGGAGAATTCTACTATTATTCATTATGTTAGCCTTAGTGATGACTGACTCTGCTATGGATCAAACATGTCCCATAGAAGCATGCTGGTTTAATATAGTGACTTTGGAAAGAGGTCTGGATTTAGTAGATGGGAAAGCAAGGTATACCTTTTTTGTTTTTAAAGAATTATTTTATTTAACTTTATTTATTTATTTATACATACGTACACATATACATAACAGAAAGGGATAGAGAGAGAGAGAGATAAGAGAGAGAGAGAGAGAGAGAGAGGGAGAGCGAGCAAGTCACCTGGTCTGGGACTCGAACTGTGGTCGGACATCTGGGAGTTTAGCACCCTTAACCACCATGCCACCTGCTGGCCCCTGCAAGGAATACTTTGAAGTCTCCACTTCCTCATCTGTACTTTTATAACTCTGAATTGTAAAAGCACCTAGGATATAAAGTCTGTCTATGTAAAGTGTTTCACCGTGGCCTGGCATATAATAATTGCTCAACACATCTTGTCAATTAATGACAATTACAACAAGGACCATGAAATAATGGGGACTAGTAGGTGGCATGGTGGTTAAGGCTCTGGACTTCTATATGATTAACCATGGTTCTAGTCCTGGACCTGACAGCTTGCTTTCTCACTTTCCCTTTGTTTCTCTCTCTGGTAAATTAAGGTAATAATTTTTTTAAAAAATGAAATATTGAATTGATAAAATATCACAGTGAAAGTCAAATGAGTTTTGATTTTGCTTCTCTCCTCTGTTTAGTGGCTACCTGGTTTTTGTGGCCTACACTATGAGGTTTAATGTTGGCAGGTGGGAGGTTTAGGCAGACATAAAATAGGTAGGCATGAGCCTTGTGTTTTAGTCACAGAAGAGTATTGTTTTGTTTTGTAAACTCTAGCAAGTAACTTTAAGTTAATCTCACTTATAAAAATAATAATGAAAATACCTTCCCTTCCACCCTACTCTTTTCTGTATGAAGTTCTGTTGATTTAAATGTAAGATGGGGCCTTGTAAACTGTAAAGTGCTTTGAGCATGTTAGTTTTTTGGTCCTTCCACATGGGAGTGCTTTTTTTTTTTTAAGTTATTTAATTTTATTCATTACTATTTTAAATATTTGTTATAGGGCACATGTACTCACCAGAGAGAAAGAGAGACAGACAGACAGAAAGACAGATAGAAAGCAACCTGCCAAGTCTGGGACTCGAACCTCAGTCAGCCATGTGGGAGTCTAGCACTTTAACCAGCATGCCACCTGCTAGACTGGGAGTGGTGTTTTACTGTTCCTCATAAGTGACTCAGCGCTGCACACTTGGTTAATCAATACATTTGTGAATGGACATTTGGTTAGTAATGTGCGATGTTTTCCTTTGAACAGCAAAACTGAG
This sequence comes from Tupaia belangeri chinensis, assembly GCF_000334495.1. Lineage (NCBI taxonomy): Eukaryota > Metazoa > Chordata > Mammalia > Scandentia > Tupaiidae > Tupaia > Tupaia belangeri. The sequence continues at coordinate 6,937,879 of NW_006159539.1, forward strand.
CCAATGTGAGCTTAACTGTAGCAGCTGATACTTGCAATGTTTGTGAGAGTAATTACCACCTTGCTTATTTTGCTAGCAATTTCATATTAGAGACTATTTAGGGTAATCAGATTAGTGAAGAGGCAATCTGATAGTGGTCAGAGGCGAGAATGAAGAGATAAGAATGTCTAAGATCCTGAATTGCAATCAGATCAAGAAAGAATAGTTTATAGGAATAACGACCATTTACCTACAGGAGTGCCACACACCAGTCACTTTTTTTTCCTTTTTTTTCTTTCTTTATAAGTTGCTGTAGTGTGTGTGTGCACTCACTGAAGAGAGACACAGAGAGAAAGTGACAAAAGTGAGAAAACACCCTCCAGGGAGCATGGTCACCCCACAGTCCCTTCTCCATTCTCCCCTGGGATTTTGGGCTCACACACATACTCATATGCCCAGTGTGATTTTCAAGCCAGTGGGTCTGGGACTTGAACTGTACAGCCTGCCATGTCGGATCCAGCCTCCTTAACTACCTTGTCACCTGACTAGCTTTATCAATCACTTTTCTCTCCTCTCCTCTCCTCTCCTCTCCCGTTTCTCCCTCCCTCCCTCCTTTCTTTCTTTCTTTCTTTCTTTCTTTCTTTCTTTCTTTCTTTCTTTCTTTCTTTCTTTCTTTTTCTTTTTTTTTCTTTTTCTTTTTCCTTTTCTTTTTTTTTTGAGAGGTTTTTTGCTGTAGGGTGCATGTCCTCCACAGAAAGCAAGAAATCCCCCCCTGGAGGGAGGGTCATGCCACATTCCCTTCTCTTCCATTGTTCTCTCAGGATCTTGTGCATATACACACATACGCCCAGTGTGAGTTTAAGCCACCAGGGACTCAGAACAGTGGAGGACTACATGCAAGTCCAGTGACGGAGCCATTACATCATCTGCCGGTCCCATTTCTAGAAACCTTTTATAGTGCTTTTGACAGCAACACTGTGAGATAGATATTACTGACTGCATGTCACATATGAAGAAACTGAGGCTCAGAATTTTAGTTCACCTATCTGGCCTCCCTTGAATTCTGTTTTTTTCTGGGGCCGGCAGGTGGCATAGTGGTTAAGGTACTGGACTCCCACATGGCTGAATGGGGTTCAAGTCCTGAACCTGGTGGCTTAAAAGTCATGCTGGGCCTGTATGCGAGTGTGCCCAAAATTCCAGGAGGAGGATGGAGGAGATGGGATTGTGGTGGGGCCATTCTCTCATGGGGTGAGGGTGATGGTGTGGTGTGATTTCTCACTTTCCCTCTCACTGTCTGTCTCTCTTTCTGGTTACCACATGTGCCTGATGGCGAGAAACTTTAAAAACAAAGAAAAACAAACAAAGAATTCTGTTGTTCAGGGAATGACTCCTCTGGTTACACAGCCAAAGTCCTATGAGTGATTTCGATACATTCTTTTCTCTCCTTTCCCATATCCAGGTTCTCATTAAGGCCTGATGATTTTAGCCTCTTCCCTTCCTTTTTAAACAGAGCTCCTTCCCACTCCCCCAGGTGAGAGAGCAGTGATGGGCACTCTCAACAGAGTCTTCATGTTGTGCTCCACTCCCAGAGTCAGTCAGTCCTGGATCACGGGTGTGCACGTGCCTGGTGGGTTCAAAGAGGTCTTCTGATGTACACCTGGTGCAGGTTCAACCTCAAAGAGCATTGCATTAACTCTGCACTGCAGTCCAGCCTTTCATTTCAGCTGTTAAATAGTCCCTCAACTCTATTCACGCTTTCCACTTAGAATACTTTATCATCCCAGATCTGGTATGCATTCCCACCTGGGCCTTCCACCTTTGTCCCTGCATCCACACTGTCCCATAATGTGGGCTATACAATCAATATGTTAGTGCCTGGTTCCGCCGCCCAAGAGGAAGGCCAGGGCAGGCAGACTGTGCATCCTAGCTCCCAGTGTATTCAGTAAGATATGTGGACTGAATAAACTGAGCCAAACATCACGGCTCAGAAGTGAGGGGTTTTGGATTTCAACTCATTTCTAAAGACTTTGTTTTTAACATCATAGGCAATGCCACTTTAGCAGTGGGACTGATCAGCAGGTTTTATCCTAAGATCAAACCCATTTTGGTTTCTTCAAAAGAAGTTTGATAAAATAATGAATAATGGATTATTGAGGCCTGCAGATGTCATGGTTGTTAAGTTGCTGGACTTCCACATGGCTGACCGTGGTTCGAGTCCCAGACCTGGCAGACTGTTTTTCTCACCCTCATCCCTCTTCTCTGCCTCTTTCTGGTTAAATGAAAGAATACTAATAAATACATAGATTAAATAAATAATTCTTTTAAAAAATGGATTTTAAGGAAGAATTTGGCAAACAGAGCTGTTTAACCAAGGTTTTTGGAGTTGGCATCAAAGGGAAATATAGTGAAATGAACCTTCCTGAGATGATGGGGCTAGGGGTGGGAGACTGGGCGCTGATGGGCAGAAGCTCTTTTCACATCACCTATGTCCCTGCCTCTGCATTTCCCTGTGGCTGAAACTGTCCATCTTAAGGGCATGAAGATAATGAATTCTGTTAGACTGTGTGTGTGTTGGACATGTAAGGGGGTAACTTCTGTGAATGAATAAAGTCATGTAATTAAGAAATTTGCAAAAAATCACAAGTGTGTATTGGCACTTTGCTTCAAGGGCACATCTCTGAGGCTGTATTTCCATCAATTTGTTTTTATTTGCTACTTTGGCTGTTGGTAGCTGGTTAGAGAGAAGGAAGAGAGAGGGCAAGCATTTTAATAGGCCCCAATTTTGGGGCCAGCAGGTGGCATAGTGGTTAAGATGCTGGACTCCCACATGGCCAACTGCGGTCTGAGTCCCAGAATCGGCAGCTTGAAACTCATGCAAGGCATGTATGTATGAGTGTCCCAATTCCCAGGAGAATGGGAGAGAAGGGATTGTGATGTGGCCATCCTCCCCCCCCCCCGCCCGAGTTGATTTCTCACTTTCCCTCTTACTAACTCTTTTTGTCTCTTTAGCGAGTTCAAGTGCCCTATGGTGAAAACCTTAAAAAAAAAGTTTCCAATTTTAGTGCTCCAAACTAATAAACTGACTTTAGTTAACCCCTCAACCTCCCTGGGCCTCAGTGTTTCCATCGAAAAAAATCAGATTGAGGGACCAGCAGTTGGTGTAATGGATATGTTGCTGGAATCCCATGTAGTCGACTGTGGTTCAAGTCCCAGACCTGGTGGCTTAAACTCATGCTGGGCACGTGTGCATGCGTGCCCAAGATCCTGAAAGGAGAATGGAGGAGAAGGGACTGTGGTGTGGCCATTCCCCTCTGGGGGGGTGATTTCTTGCTTTCTGTCTGTCGGTCTTTCTGGCGAGCATATGTGCCCTATAGCTAAACCTCTCAAAAAAAAAAAAAATCAGATTGGTGGTCTGGATTCCTTTCAAATATGATAGTACATTATCTCTCTGGAACATTGGGAGCTGTTGTTCTTTTTTTCTTTCTGGTGGACACTATGGCTTCTCTGGTATAAAGGTGCCGTCTCTAACCTAAATAACCCCTCAAGGAAATGAAGTCTTGAATCATTTCCACCTGGTAAGTGAAATGGCAAGAGGAAGCAGCTAGCTGTCAGTAGCGCCAGGGATGGCAAATTAATTCAGTGGAATATGATCTGTGCAAACACGTGCTTATACAGCCATAATTTGCCTTTCATTTTTCTTCACAACTCAGAAGAAAATGAATAATTTCCGATGAGCCTCTCATTTGAACATATTGAAAAAACATGTCATTAGCAAAAGGGGCCCTTAGTTGTTTGATTACCGTATACCTCTGAGTATGTGGAACAGCCACTTTTTAGTGGAGGGAATTTAGCTGAGCAGAAAGTTGCAAAAAATTTGGGGGACAGAAAAGTCCTTGTGTCTCTCTTTCTTCTTAAAAGTTTATTTTCTGGGGCTACCAGAAGGCATAATGATTACATCAGTGGACTCCCGGACCACCCGGTGGCTTGAAATTCACACCAGGCCTGAGTGCGCTGAAATCCCGAGAGGAGGGTGGAGGAGGAGGGACTGTGGCATGGCCATCCCTGCCCTCGGGCAGTGATTTCTCACTTTCTGTCTGTTTTTCCTGCAAGTGCACATACCCTACAGCAAAAAAGAAATCTCTCTTAAAAAAAAAAAAGTAAGTTTGTTTCTTGAGAGGCAGAAAAAGAGAGAGGTACCATTACAGAGTCCCCCCATGTTGTTATCCTCCTCTCCCCTCGCCCACCCCCACAGGCATGCCCACAATGTTTGGGTCAACCCCGAATTTGAACCTGGATCTTGCCATATGGTTTCTGGATGTCCAATGATAACCTCCTGGCCCTGTCACTGTGGCTGGGAGAATCCTTTGTCTTTTATGGATGTTGAGAAGGAAGTGAAGAGGGAGAGTGTAGGAAGCCCTGAAATGAATATTAGTAGATAAGGAGCCAGCTGCATTTCCTCTGTTATTTAAGGTCAAGACCCTAGGCTGCCATGGGTGGCACTGTGTGTGTAGGGTATTGTTCGTTTCCCCAAGAAAATTACAAAAGAGAAAGGGCTAATAAAGATGGAAATTGCAAAAGTCCTTATTTCATTTACTTTTCTACTTTTTAAGCCTTCTTGCCATTCTGACATTTTCTCAGCCTGCTTTACGCCACCCTGGCTTGTCAACTACAAGGACAATGTGGAAAAGCTGCTTAAACACTTTAAGCCTTGTTCCCCCCACCCCCAACTAGCACACTTCAGGGCTGTAATCCCTGGTTTTTCTGTTCTGAGTTAATGCTGTTTAGATCCTATAAGATAACTGGCTGTACATGTGTCTTGTAAAATGTGTCATCTAGCACACACTGTGGGCAACCTCAGTTGTAGGAGGTAGGCATCAGCTTACTTGGATTTGGCTATTACTAACCAGGGTAGAATGGGGAGGAGAGGAACAGAGGGAACAATTGTGTCTCTACTCCCCTCCTCTCCGAAAATTGCACATTGCTCTCATACTTGAAGATGCCTATCTACTTAGGCATATGGAAGTTCTAAGCTTGTCAGAGTTCTGCATTGATTCTAGGGCAGACAAGATTGCTGAACCAGTGCCATTTTTAAAAATAATAATAATTATTATTTTTTAATTTGACCAGAAAGAGAGAGGGAGAGGGAAAGGGAAAGTGAGAGGGCAAGCTGCTGGGTCTGGGTCTCAAACCATAGTCAGTCATGTGGAAGTCCAGCACCCTAAGCACCATGCCATCTGCCAGCCCTGGAGCAGTGCCATTTTATATTGTAGATTTCAGTCAATGCACTGGTCGTGGCTTCCTTCGCATATGAGCCTCTTACAGATAGTGGGCATCAGTTGGCTGGTATCACATCTTCCATCCTTTAGGCTCAGCAGTCCCATGAGGGCAATGCTAAACATTTAATTGGAACATATATCAGAAATAATAAGGAATCCATCTCCTTAAAGGCTTCCTAAGAGATTTCCTGTAGATTTATAAAAGACAGTGCATTGATCAAATGACTGCAGCTTCCCTAGGGGACATAGTCTGGGTCACGAGGCCACCTACAACCGTTATGTTCCTCCTTTTTCAATAACCTCCACTCCTAGAAACTTACTTATGGGATAGCTTATCCTGTCTAACAGTATGATTAGCAGAGCTAGCAAATGTGGAATATCAATATCAATTTCACTCTCATAACATACTTCATTTAGAAATCATTTGACTCTAATTTTTCTTTGGAAACAGATATTTTTGTAACCCTGCTCCTCATTAGGAATATAAACATTTTATGTCAGAAGAGGTGATTTGAATTTCTTTTCATTTAAAACCAATAACTTTTTGTTTCACCCAACTTTCATAAATATTTTATTTTTCATTAAAGAAAAATTGGTATCTAGAGATAAATGTGAAAAAAAGTCCTGCTAGTCCCAAACAACAAACAATTGTTGATATTGTGGTCTACTTCTAGTTCTTTTTACTATATCTATATTTCATATAATTTCATTACATGTCATTCAAGATTATATACATTTTTAAGATAACACACTTTTTTATTATGAATAAAATGCACATTTCATATAGAGCAATTAGAACATATAGACATATGTACAAAGAAAAATTACAGTCATTTAGAATTTTACCAGAAATAATAGTCATTAAAATTGTCATGTATTTTCTCACCATATTCTTTCCTAAGTTTGTTTTTCTCTTTTTTTTTATTCGAGATGTCAAATATACAGGTAAGACAGATAATATAATGTAACAAACATTTACTACTATCGGACATTTTATAATGTTCAGAATTTTCTACATAGTCTTTAGATTATTTGTTTTTCTGTTATCCATTTGCCCTCCGCCTTGTTTTTGCCAAAGAAAACATTGCAAATACAGTTGAACATCTTTATGCTCAACATTGTTTTTCCAAGATTTATCCATATTGAAATGTGTGGCTCTGGTCTGTTTGATTTCCCTGCTGAATAATAGTCTACTCTATGGAAATCCTGCAAAGGACAATTCCCAGCAGTGCTGCCATACACTCAGGCAAAGCTAGCTGCATTGACTGGGTTGCCTTGGTCAACAGTATTGCAGATTGACAGCAATCAGATCCCCCTTGCAATGAAAAATGCAAATTGGTCCCTCATGAGATGGTTACTAAATATACTGGGTAGGATAATGAGCAGTTAGAAATGATTTATTATTTTTTTACCCTTTGAAGCTGCCCCATGGACTCATTCTTACTCATCCATTGGCGAAGTCTTTGACATTCCATAGTTCTCTGAGTAATCTTAGATATTAAGATACTTTATCTAGTTCACTTTCAAAATTCAAACGTCATCCAATGAGCATTTTATCCTTTATGTATATTTTAATACATAGACTACTTGGGGCTGGCAGGTGGTATGGTGGTTAAGGCACTGGACGCCTAAACGCAATCTGTGGTTCAAGTCTTGGACCTAAGGGCTTGCTTTCTTGCCTTCCCTTTCTTTTCCCCTCTGGTCAAATCTAAAAATAATAATAGTAACAAGTAGAATTAAGTCAATAAATATTTTTAAAAATAGGACAGTCAATATAAAAAAGAGGTGTATCTAAAAGGTCCACATATAATACAATAAAATGAAAAATATTTAAATAATGCAAAAGAAGTTAGGGAAAAAGTGATAGAGATAAAGAACAGGGATGGGGACCAGCAGTTAGCTTCATGGCTAGGTTGCTGAACTCCCATGTAGCTGACTGCAGTTCGAGTCCTGGACCTGGTGGCTTTTAAACTCACACCGGGCTTGTGTGCATGCATGCCCAAGATCCCGAGAGGAGAATGGAGAAGGGATTGCAGCGTGGCCATCCCCCCTGGGTGTGTGTGTGTGTGATTTCTCACCTTCTATCTCTCTGTTTTTCTGGTGAGCGCATGCGTCCTATAGCAAAATCCTCTCAAAAAAACAAAACAAAACAAAACAAACAAACAAAAAACATTTTGTCAACCAAAGGAAGCCTTATATGATCATATGATTCTATTTTTTTTTTTTTTTGGAGAGATTTTCACTGTAGGGCGCGTGCGCTCGCCAGACAGATGGAGAGAGACATAGAGACAGAAAGCGAGAAATCACCCCCCAGGGGGGATGGTCATGCCGCAATCCCTTCTCCTCCATTCTCCTCTCGGGATCTTGGGGACGCACACACACGCGCCCGGCGTGAGTTTTAAGCCACCGGGTCCGGGACACGAACCACGGTCGACTACGTGGGAGTCCAGCGACATAGCCATTACGCTAACTGCTGGTTCCCATCATATGATTCTATTTAAATGAAATTTTAAAATTGCTGAACTGTGCCAGCAGGTGGTATGGAGGTTAAGTTGGCTGGATCCTACATGGCTCCCTCCACAGTTCAAATCCTGGACCCTGTAGTTTGAAAAACATGCTGGGCATGTGTATGTATATCCACAATCCTGAGAGGAGAAGAGATTATAGTCAGCCTTCCCCTCTGGGGGCTTACTTCTCATTCCGCTCTACCCCACATCTCTGTCTCTCTCTGGTATGCAGATGCTTTGTATAGAAAAATAAATCAGTAAACCTAATGTTTTCTGGAAAATCATCTAAGGGTCTAAGGATGGAGGTTGACTGAGAGGAGAAGGAAGCTTTCTGGGATTATGGTAATATTTTTCACTTCATAGAGTTTTCAGTTTACATGTTATGTATGCATTTGTTAGAATTCAGTAAGTGTGTATTTAAGATTTGCACATTTCATTGTGTGCACATTTTATCCCAGAACAGAGGGAAAAAATGACTAGTAAATGCATGCTGAAGAATAGAGGGGGATGAGAGTTGATGTCTGCAATTTTCTTCTAAATGCACAAAAATAAGATGAATTAATGGATGGATAAAGAGGAAGTATATGAATAGACAAGCAATAAAGCTAGAATCTGGATGGTGAGAATTCAGATGTTCACTTAAATTTTTGTAACTTTGCTATGTATTTGAAAATTTTAATAATATTAGCAAAAATCATCTTATTTTAGTGATTGTGGCTTGGCCATCTTCCTTGGGGGATGATTTCTCTCTCTTTCTCTATCTCCAGCAAGTGTACACATCCTATAGCAAAAATATTTTTTTCACTCTTTTCTCTCATTTTTTCCCTCTTTGTTAGCATATCAGCTTGAGAAGAGGAGGACAGTGTGTTTGGCTTTGGTTAGTCCCCTGCTATGTCATCTTACACCACAGTTCAAGTTCAGACCTGGTGGCTTGCTTTCTCACTTTCCCTCTCTCTCTCTCTCTCTGTGTCTCTCTCTGGTCAAATTAAAATAACTGAATGAATAAATAAAATGGAAATAAGTAATTGAAAAAAAAAGAAATGGTTTCTGGCCCTTCTAGGGCTGGCTAGGAGGAGAGGAGAGGAGAAAGAACACACCTCAGGCTGTGTGAAGGCATGCAATTGCTGGCCCTTTCTCATGGGAATTATTTTGGGTGCCTTAGGTGGATGTTTGTCTGCTTCCTTACTCCAATTCAGCCATAGGCTCCTGCCTTTGAACTTTATTCAGATGTCAACAGCAGTTCCTGGGGTTTTGAAACTTCTGGGATACCTGGCAAACCCGAGTGGTTATTTTGAAGTTCTGTCCATAAAGCTCACTTGCATTTTAAGGCAACTCCACTCTGCCATTTTAAGGGGAAGCGTTTGTCCACCCATAAGAAAGGGGTGAGGGAGAAGTAGCACAACTTTTTTTTTTGAAGAGGTTTTCGCTATAGGGTGCGTGCGCTCGCCAGACAGAGAGAGAGAGACATAGAGACAGAAAGCAAGAAATCACACCCCTAGGGGTGATGGTCATGCTGCAACCCCTTCTCCTCCATTCCCCTCTCGGGATCTTGGACACGCATGCACACGCGCCTGGCATGAATTTTAAGCCACCGGGTCCAGGACTCGAACCACGGTCGACTATGTGGGAGTCCAGCGACATAGCCATTCCGCTAGCTGCTGGTTCTCACCTTTTCTTTAATTTGTTCTTCCCTCCCTCCTTTCCTCCCTCTCTCCTTTCTTCCCTCCCTCCCTCCATCCCTCCCTTCCTTCCTTCTATCACAGGTTGTGTGCACTTGCCAGAGAGAGAGTGAGAAGGAAAGTAAGAAATCACCCTTCCAGGAGGGATGGCCATGCCTCAGTCCCTACTCCTCCATTCTCCTCCTTGGATTTTGAGTACATACATGTGCACATGCAAGGATCTGACATGAATTTCAAGCCACCAGGTCTGGGACTCAAACAGTGGTTGGCCATGTGGGGAGTCCAGTGACTTCACCACCACGGCATCTACTGGCCTGCACATTTTAAAGAAGACCCCACTCTAAGCGTACAGTAAAATGTTAGTCTTGTCCTATAAGGCTTGGAGGTGGAGAAAAATAGTCTATCCTCAGGAAACTGGTTTTTGACCACGTGCTTTATAAGCCTTCCATGGAAGTTCTAGAGTCTGACTTTAAAAGAGAGGATCCTTGACAACTGTTTTATGTACTTGATTTTTTACTGTAAGGCCCAACTCGGAAAAGACAGCAAGTTTTCATATTCTGGTAACAATAGCTCATCTGTGTTTCTTTTCACTGTCTCATGCATAGAAGCATATTTAGGAGGTACAGATATTTGCAGAGAAGCATTTTGGAAATAGAAGTCAGAATCCTCATGTGAAACAAGTCCTCAGAGAACCGCTAATCCTACCCCTTCCCTTCACAGAGGAGACTCAAATGTGTGATGTGGTTTCTTCAGAGACACATGAGTAAGTAACAGAAGAGATTAACCAATTTCTGGTTCACTGCTCAGAAAGCAGCTTTTTTAAGTCCCCTCTGCCAGGAAGATAAGAATGAAGGCAGAAATTTTCCTTCCATTTCTCTGTGGCTGCTGAGTTTTTCAACAGTGAATGACTGAGAGCTGAATCCCTTCCCCACATGGTCCTGATAGGGCCAAAGGGCCACCTGAAAGTGATTTCCCTACCCTTCTTTTAAGCAGCTGTCCCTTTAAAAGAGGAATTAGCCCAGAGGGCTTTAGTTGACTTTCTGGGTCAGCTGGAAGGAGACTTAAGCCAGGGTTGCAGAGAAAGGGGACATATGTGGGCCAGACTTCGGGGAGCAGCGCTATGGGACTTCTCCATTGCCATGTGACTGACCACTTTGACTGACCACGAACTCTGCTCCATTAAGTGTTGAGATGGTTTCCTTTTCTGTATTTCCAGGAGGGCCTCTTTGCTTGCTATCCTTGTTCTCATGGGAAGGACAGAAACTGTGCTTTGACTATTTGCTCCCTGGGAGTGGGAGTTGGATGAGCCACATGGCAGGAAGTGACCCAGGGACAGAGTGGCCATTTAGCATAGTCCTTAGCTATGTGGTCTAGCCTTGTGTTTGTCCCACTGATCAGGGCTGTGGTTGTTTTAGGGTTCTCCATATGGTGTGGTCGTAGAGGAAAGGAGAAGGATTATTTAAGGAGCCAGATTATTTAGATTATTGTTATTTTTTAAAGAGATTTTTTTTCCTATAGGACATGTGCATTCTTCAGAGAGACAGAGACAGAGAGAAAGAAAGTGAGAAATCACCCTTTAGCGGGCATGATCATGCTACAATTCCTTCGTCTCCATTCTCTTCTTGGGATTTTGGGCACGTACACACACATGCCTGGAATGAGTTTCAAGCCTCTGAGTCTGTGACTTAAACTATGGTCAGCCATGTGGGAGTCCAGTCATGTAACCATTATGCCAAATGCTGGTCCCAGGATTATATAGTGTGTGGAGTCCAGGTTAGAAACTTTGTGTTCATTTATTTCATTCCAGCTTCAGGCTGGAAACTTTGATTTTATTATTTCATCTCAAGACAGATTCCTGATACTGTGTTTCTCTTTTATTTTTGCCTTATTGACAACAGCACACTTGAGTGTGTGTGAGAGATGGACAGACAGAAGCTCCTGCACAGGGTTTGGTCACTCCATGATCCCCTTTCTGCAGTCTTCCAGCCTTGGATCCTGGCACTCATATGCATGCCAGGTGTGTTTCAGGCTGTCCAGGCCAAGGATTCAAACAGTCTGTGCCATGTGGGGTCTAACTTCTCTTGCATATCACCACTGTGCTATGGAGCTTGCCCTACATTTTCCTTCTACAGATGAGAGTGAGGTTAGGTAACTTGTTCAGAATCATACGAGTCACAGGACCAGCAGATGGTATAGTGGTTCAAGCCTTGGACCCAGTGGTTTGAAACTCACACTGAGTGTGCGTGCCCAAGGTCCTCAGAGGAGAATGGAACAGAAGGGTTTGAAGCATGGCCATCCCCATAGGGGATGATTTCTCACTTTCCCTCTTGCTTTGCTGACTCTCTCTGTCTCTGGCAAGCACATGTGCTCTAAGGCAAAAACCTCTTTAAAAAAATAAAGAAACTGGGATCAGCAGTTGGTGTAATGGCTATTTTGCTGGACTCCCATGTAGTCGGTGGTGGTTTGAATCCTAGACCTGGTGGTTTAAACTCACACTGGGTGCGTGTGTGTGCGTGCCCAAGATCCTGAGAGGAGAATGGAGGAGAAGGGATGGCGGCGTGACCATACCTCCTAGGGGGTGATTTCTTGCTTTCTGTCTCTCTGTCTTTCTGGTGAGCACACTTGCCCTGTAGCAAAAACCTCTCCTAAATAAATGAAAGAAAGAAAGAAAGAAAGAAAGAAAGAAAGAAAGAAAGAAAGAAAGAAAGAAAGAAAGAAAGAAAGAAAGAAAGAATCATACAAGTCAGAAGTAGAGGGGCCAAGTTCTTTAAGAAGTCTATGGGGCCAGCAGGTAGTGTGGTTATTAAGGACCTAGATTCTCACATGGTTGAACTCAGTTCAAGTCCCAGAGTTAACAACTTGAAAATCATGTCCTGTGTGTGTGTGTGTGTGTGTGTGTGTGCATGTGTGTGCCCCAAATCCAAGTGTCTGGAGGAGAACGGCTTATGGTGTGGCCACTCCCCATGGAGGGTGATCTCTCTCTCTGTCTCTCTCTCTCTTTTTCTCTCTCCCTCTCTTCCTCCACCCCCACCCCTGTCTGTTTCTCTGGTGAGTACACATGCACAATAGAAAAAAAATCTATAAGGAAACATCTCTCCAAGGTAATAACGTTGACCTCACTGCTGTACTAATCACACTGACATTTCATGAAAAGCAACCAATTGCTTCCTCCTGTAGCCCCAGGAAAAACCACTTGACTGCAGCTAATCAGTGACAGAAATGCTTCTTTGAAAAGCACATGTGGTCAGAATTCACAGGCAGTAATGGAGCACAGGAATGCAGGAAATGGGGTGTGTGAACCCTAGGGATTGTGGAGAGGACTTCTCTTCTAGCATGCCTGACTCTGGCATGCTTCTGCAGTTTAAATATGGATACACACCCACTATGTTGGTTTGTACTGCTCTGGCCCGAGGAGGGCCACCATCTTGAGCTCTCAGATGTTTGAAATACCTCAGTCACTGTCAAAACCTTTGATGTTGGTACAGGATTGCTCTGAAATGGTCTTTTCTTAACAGATATGTTGGAGTTGGAAGAGGGAAATAAATACCAAGACCTTTATGGAGGTCTTGGCATGAGAAGGCATGGCTGGAAGGAGTTTTGGTGTATCCAGGCATACTAAGACAGTCCCAAACAGTCTCCTGTGGACACTCCTGTCTGTCAGATGAGGGCCCATGAGATGAGATCCTACCCTTCCAGATCCATCCTTTGCCTGCTGTGGGAGTGATGTAGATAGGGTCAGAGTGGAGTGATTCCATTATCTGCAGCAGTCAGTCATTCTCATTGTCCAGAATTAAGAAGCCTGCAGTGAGACCAGCAGATGGCATAATGGTTACGTTGCTGGACTCCCACATAGTCCACTGCAGTTTGAGTCCTGGATTAGGTGGCTTAAAACTCATGCTAGGCATGTGTGTATGCATGCCCACGGTCCCCAGAAGAGAATAGAGGAGAAGGAACTGTGGCACAGCCATCGCCCCTGGGGGTGATTTCTCACCTTCTGTCTCCCTCTCTCTGTTTCTCTCTCTCTCTGTCTCCAGCAAGTGCACAACATGTCCTGTAACAAAAATCTCTTTCAAAAAAAAAAAAAAATGAAGTCTTCAGTTTAGTCTACATATTGGCCTGTGTGGATCCTTTCATGGGTGCAAATGTATACAGAAGCTCTCTCCCTCTTCCTTTACCTCTTTAGTCCTGACTGCTGCTTCCTCTCTGTAGCCTTAAATCAGCTCTGCAGTGTTGTCTTAATCTGCTTTGTGGGGCTGTAGTGGAATTCCCCAGACTGGGTACATTACAAAGGACAGAAGTTTATTTCTCACAGTCCTTGGACTCAAGATCTAGGGAGCCACGTCTAGTGAGGGCCTTCTTGCTGTGTCCATCCTTGATGGGACGTGGAAGGGCGGGAGGGCACAGGTACACAAGATGCATGAGAGGCGGTGAGTGAACTGACCCTTTTATCCAGAACACACTTCCACTGGTAACTGACCCATTCTCTTAATAATCGCATTAATCTCTCCATGACCTAATTACATCTTTATTTTATTTTAAAAATTATTTATTTAATTTTATTGATTTTTTTTTTATTTGACCAGAGAAAGAGAGAGAATGAGAAAGCAAGCCTCCAGGTCCAGGTCTTGAACTATGGTTAGTCATGTGAGAGTCTAGTGCCTTAACCATCACCCCACCAGCCAGCCCCAGGTGACCTAATTATTTCTTAAAGGTCCTACCTCTCAACACTGTTGCATTGGGGATTAAGTTTCCAACACATGCTTCTTGGAGTACACATTGACACAACTGCACCTATTTAAAGATACTTAAAAATGATTGGGAAACACTATTCTAATGTTAGGTGGGGGTAGTTTACCAAGAGGCCAGCCATATGAGAAGTCTTCAGAAAGTGTGTTATGAGAATTCTGTCCTTGGGTTTAAAAATGCTTTTGCACCAGAATAAACTTGTATTCGATTTCATTTTCTCATGAACTTCCTGAAGTCTCCAAAAGAGTAGAACACTTTAGGCAACATTAGGAGCACACACAAAAACTGATGCTTTGACATTTCCTTTTTCATTTGTGACGCCACTCTCACTAAATCTTTCCTAGTGCCTTTCATCTTTCTATCTCCTTCCACCTCCCTGTTCTCACCCGGTATGGGTTTCATTTTGTGTTTGGATGTGTCATCTATTATGTGTATATTGGGAGTTTTAAAAATAATGACTTTTAAGTTTTCTTAATTTTTAATGTGCATGTGATTTGGAGTTATGCAATTCTATAGGCTTATTATGAAACCTCGCCTTTCCTGTCTGAAGTGCTCCCATTTTTCTGCCCTTAGAGGCAATTACCTTCAATTATGGTAGCTGCTGCTTACGGTATTTGCCTTCATCACTCTCAATAATATGCTTATCATTTTGGAGGATATGAGTATTCTCTAGTTTCTCCATCAGTATGCTTCTCTCCACCCTCTTCAACCCTACAAAAAAAGCTTTATCATTTTGGCTAGGTCAATATTTAGGATCTACATTTATGTAAATATATAAAAATGCTATTCATAGCAGAACTATCTATGCATGTGATACATTTTTCATTCTGACAATATTTGCTTTCTTTGGACTTCATCATTATCTGTGTTGTCTGTTTTTTATGTAGTTATCATTAATTCATCCTCAATCTCTTGCCATTGCTCACTACCCTTCTCGCATTAAAGGACACCAACCAGTTTATGAATTTTATTGAAAGAGAGTCTCCTTTTCCAGAGCTTTCTTCTTTATTCCACAAAGGGCTGATTGATTTCTAGAAGCTCTATTGTTTTCAGCTTGGGGTCCACCTCTAGTATCAACCTGGGAATTATTTTGCCTTTTTACCTGTCTGAACCCCTCCATCTTAAATTCTATGTCTTTCTTACTTTCTTCTTTTATTCTCTCATTTTGATAGAATATGTTCTCCAGTAAATTCTCAAGCCAAGGGTACATTGAAGTAATCTTTTCTAAAAAAAAATTTCCTTATTACACTTACATGATTGGATCATTGCAGAATTTTAGAGTGGAAATAATTTCTCTTTCAAATTTTGAATACTCTATTATTTTTTAGTTTCTGGTGTTAAAATTGAGAAGCCTGAAACCATTCTTAGTCTTGATTCTTTGCCAATATTTTTTATTTAAAGTTTGGGAAATGGGATTTTTTTCTTTTTTTCTTTCTTCCAGATTTTCAAGATGCTGGGTCTTGGTGTGAGTTTTTGGATTGTTTTATATATTCAACAGTTATGTTGAAAGTTACATTTTTGTCTATGTTTTCTCTTTCTTTCCTTCTTTCTTTGCTTCTTTCTTTTCTGTGTGCTTCTGGTCTTCTCTTTCTGTCTCTTCCTTTGGAATTCTGATCACCTGGATGTTAAATCTCAATATTTTCACCTTATTTCTTTTGTTTTTTAATCCTTTAACATTATTTTTTGGAGGCAATAAGGATCTGCCCTCTGACTGACTTTCCATCCTTCCAATGAGAAGGTAAAAAAATATTTCTGCTGTCTTATTTCCAATTTGTACAACTTCTGTGTGTTGTTTCATGCAAATACTATTTGTTTTTATCTCTCTGAAGACACTCATGAGTTTGGGAAGATGTTATCTTCCAGCACAACCTTTTGCTGTCTGAGTTATTTCCATTTGTCTGTCTGTTCTGGTCTCTGCCATTCATGTTGGCAGCTCTACTCTGATAGCTGTTTACCCTCTGTTTCAGTTAAAAAATGGAGCACTGGGACCAGCAGTTAGCGTAATGGCTATGTCGCTGGACTCCCATGTAGTCGATCGCTATTCGTGTCTGGGACCCGGTGGCTTAAAACTCACGTCGGGTGTGTGTGCGTGCGTGCCCAAGATCCCGAGAGGAGAATGGAGGAGAAGGGATTGCAACGTGGTCATCCCCCCTGGGGGGTGATTTCTCGCTTTCTGTCTCTTTCTCTCTCTGTCTGGCGAGCACATGCACCCTATAGCGAAAACCTCTCCAAAAAATAAAAAAAAAGGAGCACTGAAAAGTAAAAGCTGATGGAAGTCTATGCTTTGCGCTTTTTTTTTTGAAGGTGGTCTGCTGGGTCAGTTTTCTGGAAATACATCTGTCTCCACTACCCCATACCAGCAGCTTCAGACCTTTTCACTTGGGTTGCTGAGGTTCTCTCCATAGGATAATCTTTGTACCTCTTCCTGAGTATCTGCTAACCTCTTTGGAACCAAGTGAGAGGAGAAGCCGGAGGGTCACAGGTTCAGTATGTAGGTAATTCCTGATGTCTGTGTTTTCAGCTCTCTGTGTGTGACTACTCCTGCCCAGAGATACCATATTTTACCTGTAAAGAGCTCTTCAGGCTACTGTCACTGTGAGGGGGTGCAGTCACCAAGCTCAGGTAGAAGATTCAGGGTCTACAAGCTACTTAACTAGACTCCAACTCTGTTTCCATCCTTGCTTTGTCTCTGCCTCTAGAGGTAAATTATAGTGCTAATTCTATCTATCTATCTATCTATCTATCTATCTATCTATCTATCTGTTTATTTAAAAAGATTTTTGCAATAGGGTGCGTGTGCTCGCTAGAGAGACAGAGAGTTGGAGAAAGAGAAAGTGAAAAATCACTCCCCAGGGTGGCCACTCTGCAATCCCTTCTTCATTCTCCTCTCAGGATTCTGGGCACATGCATACACACACCCGGACTGAGTTTCAAGCCACCAGGTCCAGGATTTGAACCACAGTTAGCAACAGTTAGTGGAAGTCCAGTGATGTAACCATTACACCATCTGCGGGTCCCAGTGCTAATTCTTAAGCCTTTGGGGAGTTCTGGTTGCTTTCCTATTGCTGACTTAGGTGTCAACATTGCTAAATTTGTTATATCAGGGACCACTGATTCCTTCTCCCTTCCTAAATGCTGTTAAGTATTGTCTTTTCTCATCTTTATGGATTCATTTATTTTATTTTAATTTTTTAAGAGAGATTTTTGCTATAGGGTGTATGCACTTGCTGGAGAGACAGAGATGGAAAGCAAGAAATCACCCCCCCCCATGGGGATGGCTATGCTGCAGTCCTTTCTCTTCTATTCTCTTGGGATCTTGGGCACACATGCACACGTGACTGGTGTGAGTTTTAAGTTGCCAGGTCTGGGACTTGAACCACAGTCAACTATGTGGGAGTCCAGCAATGTAACCATTATACATCTGCTGGTCAAATGGGTTCATTTATTTTTAAAAAATCTTTTAATCTTATTTTGATCCAATTTAGTGAAGGTATGGAAATATGCTCATTGATCTATTCATCTTAGCTCTAATCTATTTTTCTTAGAGTAAGATCTTAAAAATTCCATGTTTCAGTTATTCAGAATTTTGGATGTGCATTCTGCTCTGATGGGAGGGAAGGAAAGAGAGAGTCAGAGGGACACAGAGACATGATACTATGACAGACAAATCAACTGGTCTACGTATTTGGGGTACAGAGGGATTTAGCCCTGTTCCTGTTTAAAAGGAAGTGATATTCAGAAAATGATCCCTGAATCAGTGTATAAACCCTTAAGGCAGAGAGGGAGCTTCAGTTGTGTCCAGGTTTTAGTTCTTAGGCAGAAAGGGAAAATATTATAAAACCCATTTGAAAAGTGTTTCTGTGATTTTCTCTGGTATGCACTATGCCCATTTAATACATAATTTCACATCATCTTTTATCTCAATAAAGTTTTACTGAATTAAAAAAAGCATTTTCTCTCGGGGCCAGCAGGTAGCATAGTGGTTAAGGTGCTGGACTTCCACATGGCCAACTATGGTTAAAGTCTGAGGCTTGAAAATCAAGCTGGATGAATGTGCATGTGTATATGCATACCAAAGATCCAGGAGATAAAAGGATTGTAGCATGCATGGTCGTCTTCCCAGGGGGAGTTCTTATTTTCTTCCTCTGTCTCTCTCTGGCAAGGAAACATCTGTGCCCAACGGTAAAAGAAAAAATGAAAAAAAGTGTTTCTGTGGGTCAGCCGGTGGTATTGTGGGTAAGGCAGCTGGATCCCTCATGGCCTACTATATGGTTCAGGTTCTGGACCTGATTGTTTGAAAAACACCCTGGGATATGTGGGTGTGTGCCCAAGATCCTGAAAGCAGGGAGAAATGGTAGGGAGGGAGGATTGCATCATGACCATTCCCCTTGGGGGTTGCTTTCTCTCTCTCCCTCTCTCCCTTCCTCCCTGGTGAGTGCATACACTCTTTGGTTAAAACATTAAAAGCAACAAAAACAACAAAAGTATTTTTTAAAGTGGCATTTTTCAATTAGTCTCATGTAACTGCACATGAAAGGGAGTCCCTTAGTCTTTGACCAAGTCAGGATTCATTGTAAATTTCTCTGTGTACATGAGATTGCGTCTACATTCATATCCTTTATATTTAACTTGACATCAAAAAGAAAAACGGAAGAGGGGCCAGCAGATGGTGTAGCGGTTACGTCTCTGGACTCCCACATGGTTGACCATGGTTGGAGTCCTGGACCCAGTGGCTTGAAAATCATGCTGGGGGTTTGTGTATGTGTGCCCAAGATCCTGGGAGGAGAATGAAGGAGAAGGGTTTGCAGCTTGGCCATCCTTTTCGGGGGTGATTTCTCATTTTCCCTTTCACTGTCTTTGTCCCTAACTCACTCACTCACTCTCTCTCTCTCTCTCTCTCTCTCTCTCTGTCTCTCGCAAACACACATGCCTTAAGGCAAAAACCTCTTCAGAAGAAAAAAAAAGATCAGCAGATAACTTAATGGTTACATTGCTGGACTCCCACATAGTCAACTGCAGTTCAAGTCCCAGGCCTCATGAATTGAAACTTAATGCTGGGTGTGTGTGCGTGCCCAAGATCCTGAGAGAAGGGAGAAGAAGGGATTGTGGTGTGGCTATGCCCCTGGAGGGTGATTTCTTGCTTTCTGTCTCTGTCTCTCTCTCTGTCTCTCCAGTGAGTACACATGCCCTATAGCAAAAATCTCTCTCTCAAAAAAACAGAAAAGAAAAGAAAAAGGAAAAAGGAAAACACGAGGAATGCAGAATATTTGAAATAAAAGAAAAATCACCTGTAATTTGTCCCCTCTCCTTCCTATCCAAGGATAATCACTATTAACATTTTGCTATATTCTCTTTTTGTACTTTTTTCTAGGCACCTTTTTTTCCAAAGATTTTTTTTTTTTTATCATAGAATTGTCTTAGACAATGAATAAGTTGTCAGGACCACCCACTCTCCTCTCCTCATGCTCTGTTTTTTTCTAGCTTAAAGGCGATTGACTTGGGAATCCTATTTCTCAACTTTATAGTGTTGATATTATGATTTTTTTTCCTGGCTACCCTGTGTTACTCTCTCCCTGTCTCTCTCTCCTTCCCTCTCTCCCTTCCTGCTTTGAATAAACACTCTCTCTTTCATACACATACATACAAGGTCAGAGCAGGTTGTGTTGACAAACAATCCTATCACTCTCCAAAAGGAGGGGCAGCCACAGTTTTACAATGAACCAGAAGAACAACTCCGATTATGAAATTGGTTTTCTGTTAGGTGTAGAAAGAAGCTGAATGGTTTTTCTCCCTCTGCCCATTTGGAGTATGTGTGTGTACACATGCATGTGCACATGTATGAGAGAAGAAGCAAGGGGGAACAAAACAAAGAGAGGGAGAGAAATATTAAAGAACAAGTGCATTGTGGGGAGCTTATTCTGAGAAAACTGGCAGCAGGAAGCTGCAGAGCCAAGAAAGGAACATGGGAGGCTTTGGGGTGCCAAGACTGTCAGAAACTGCTCCTGGGGTCTGCAGAAGATGATAGCAGGATTCAGCGTTACTCTGACAACCACTCAGAAAATAGCATATGAAGAAGTGGGAGGAAGGAAGGGTGTGGGGCAAGCCATCAGAATGGCTTCCTTCTTTTCCACAAAGGTCTTGGGAATGGTGACCACTAAGGGCACCGGTGGGGGAGATTGACAGGTGAAATAGACTCGGGGCCAGCAGTGGTGTAGTGGTTACGACACTGGGCTCCTCCCATGTGGCCAATTTTGGTTTGAGTCCCAGACCTGGTCTCTTGAAACTCGCGTCATAAAATCCGGAGAGAATGGAGACAGGATTGTGGCGTGGCCATCTCCGTAGGGGGTGATTTATCACTTTCTCTCTCTCTTTTTTATTTTTATTTTTTTTTGAGAGATTTTTTTGTTAACAGGTCAGGTGTGTTTGCCAGAGAGAGAGAAAGCAAGAAATCCCTGCCCCCCCAGGGAGATGGCCATGCTACAATCCCTTCTCCATTTTCCTCTCAAGATGTTGGGCATGCACGCACACGTGCTGCTGAGCGTGGGACTCAAACCATGGTCTACTACGCAGGAGTCCAGTGATGTAACCATTACGTCATCTGCCAATTCCTTTCTCTGTCTTCCCAGTGAGCACATGTACCCTACAGCAAAAAAAATCTCTCTTAAAAAAAGAAAAAGATAGATTCAGACATGTGCTGCCATGCCAAGTGATCAGCACTTCCAATAGTGACTTTTCTTAAATTAAGTGGTTGGGAAAATTTTAATTTACAAATGCCTCACTTACCCCAGACATTATATTTTCATCTTCTCAAGTGATCACTTTCTCGGTTGTCTATGGTCAGGGATCAGATTTTCTTTTTCTGGAGCCATCTAGAGAGTAAATATTTTAGCCTCAGTGGCCCAGATGGGCTCTGTTGCAATTCAGCTCCGCTTCTGTAGTGTGAAAGCAGCTATGGAAATACATAGTGAGTGAGTGAGGCTGCGTTCCAACAGGACTTTATTTATAGACACTGAAACTGAGTTTGACTTAACTTTTACATGTCACAAAATATTATTATTCTCAACTTTCCCAACCATTTTAAAAGGTAAAATGCATTCTTAGCTCACGTGCTATACAAAAACAGACCACAGGCTAGATTTAGCCCATGGGCCATGGTTGGCCAAACTCTGGTCTGGGTGTAAATCATGGTATTGTGGAGGCAGAAAGGATATCGGGTCTCTCTTTTTTCCTGCTTTCTCTTCCCTTCTCTTCAGTTTCCCCTTGTACTGATTTGGAAATCAGAAATTACCTAGGAAAGAGAAGGATTTTTGTACTGAAAATATTAATGGTGGTATTGGGATAAAAACCTGGAATTCCAGGAGTAATCTAGTCTTGTTTAAAGTCTGTCTATTTAGAAAGAAAAGCATCTCTGACATGATCACGCCACGCCATGCCATGCCATGCTCCTCCCCACAGCCAGGATTGTGAGCACACTTGCATGTTCAGATTGACTCAAGCTCTGAACCCTTCCCGTATGGCTGTAGTACTGTGAAGTGGTGCCCTGATACCTGGGCCAGGGCCAACAAGCAGTCTTCAGAGCCTAGACCACAAATGTGAGCTGTTCTCATTCCAAAATCATTACATGGTATGCTAGCTCCTTAAAGTTGCATTGAAACGGGAACTTTACTTTTTTTAAACCTTCCTATTCTATGATTCGTAGATGCATTATTTATTCATTTGTACCTGTTACTGGGCTTAACACATCTGACATTGGATGGGGTTAAGGTTAGGATTAGGGTTAGGGTAAGACAGCAAGTTTTACCTCTTTCCTCCCTTCTTTAGAGTATAATTTTTAATAATCTAGACAAACCTACTTATAGGTAGTTTCACTCTTAAAAACTAAATCCAGCTACACTTATGTAAGCTACAATTATAATTAAAGTTTGGAGTAAATCCACTCTTGGAACAAGAAGACAAAGGGAATAAAAACCAAATGTCTGAGTCATCCTTCCTTACTGTGTGTTACAGTTTAAAATAAAAATACTATTATTTTAAATGTATACAGAAGAAATTTTGCTTCCAAATGAGTACAATTTCTAAGAAGTGATAGTTTGATTCTTTTGGTTCCAAACATTTTTAGAAATGTCCTTACCACCAATGTTACTTCCTTCCGTAAAACAATACTGATCAAGTCTTTCTCCCCATGTTTGGAGTTTTGCTTTTGGAAATGACAACCGCCTTTGTGAAGTCACATTTTGTAAATTAGCTAACACATGTTGCTGGGTGTTAGTATTCAAGTCAAAAATCTCATAGTTTTTCACATTGTACCCTGGCAAACTGTTACGGCAGTGACCCCGATGATAGAGTTGAGGCAGAAGGGTGGGAAGAACATAGACTTCAGAGTCTGACAGACATAAGTTTAGGACCCACTTTCTCCATGTATTCAATGTGTTATATGAGAAACGAGACTTCACTGCTCTGAGCCTCTGTTTTTGTATCTGTAATTGAGGCTGTGACTACTTTCCTTGCATTCTCGTTGTAAGGATTACAGATGACATGAGTAAAGTGTTCCAAGGTCTTAAGCATATATTATATACTCTTACTTTGCCAGTTCACTCCTAAGGATGATTTACATGAATGAGAAGTTTTTGTCTGTTTGTTTGTTTGTTTGTTTTGGGTTTTGCCATAGGGTATGTGCATGAGACAGAGGAAGAGAAACAGAGAGGGAAAGTGAGAAATCACCTCTCAGGAGGGATGGTCACACAGACATCCCTCTCCTCCGTTCTCTTGGGATTTTGGACAGGTACGTGCCCAATGTAATTCTGAAGCCACTAGATCAAACCGTGCTTGGCCTTGTGGGAGTCCAGCACCTTACTACCATGCCACCTGTTGCCCATCCCACCCCACCCCCGTTTTTTTTCATTTTTTGCCACAGAGCTCATGTGCTTGCTAGAAAGGAGAGAGACAGAGAAAGGGAAAGTGAGAATCATTCCTCCCCCTGGGAGTGGGGGAGGATGGCTATGCCACAAATTCCTTCTCCTCCATTTTCCTCTCAAGATTTTGGGCATGCACACACACACACATGCCTGGCATGATTTTCAAGCCACTGGGTCTGGGACTCAAACCATGGTTAAACATGTGGTAATTAAGCTGCCTCAACTACTATGTCACTTGTTGGTCCCTTCCTGCCTTTTTAAAAGTAGGCTTTTGAAATGATCTCTGGAGCAGTTTTAAATAAATGAATCAAGATTACTTTTCACAACTGTTTTTGAAATAATATGTGCTTTCTTAGTTTTTTGGTAGTGTTGAAATTTTCCACAGAAAAATTTGACACTTTCCTTCTGAATCATACCAGAAACACCATGTTCCATTGCTAGTTACAATTTTCTTAAAAAAAAAAAAAAAGTGATATTTGTCCAGCTTCCTTGAAAGATCAGCTAAATGCCACATTATTCCTGCTTCTGCTAATCTTTCAAAATGCTCACCATGACGGTCGTAACACTTTCTTCTTACTCAAGTTTATTTAAGGAATGTTCTTCCCAATGTAGTATGACTGAGTTTTTTATTTCATGAAAAGTTAGATTTATCAGGGGTCTGGCAGGTGGTATAGTGGTTAAGGGTGTTGGATTCCTACATGACTGACCGTGGTTCAAGTTCCAGACCTGGAGGTCTGCTTTCTTACTCCCCCTACCTCTACATACACACTCTGTCCATCTCTGGTCACACACACACACACACACACACACACACACACACATACAATTTTAAAAGTTAGATTTATCTTTTTCCCTAAAAAAATGCAGATTCCTTATTAAATATCTAGAAAATCCAGAAAAGGCAACCTAAAGAAAATTTTTTAGCCTAGTGGTTAAAGTAGCTAGAGCTCACATGGCTGGTTTGAATCCCAGCCCTGGACCCTTGAGAAACACATCAGGTGCATGTGGGTATGTGCCCTAGATCCTGACAGGATGGACAGATGGGGGAGAAGAGATTGCGATGTGACCAAGCCCCATTCAGGAGTGCTTTCTCCCTTTCTGTCGCTGGCCAACACACATACCCTCTAGCAGTTAAAAACAATTTTTTATTTTTGGTCTTATCACATAAAGCTAGCCACAGTTAAGTAACTTCTCCCATTTTGGTATATTTTATTCTAATCTATTATTTTTGCTATGCCTCCTTGTAGTCATAATGGTGATGATATGATGTGTATTTCAGTGTATATATATATATATATATATATACACATATATGTGGTACAAAAAATGTCTTTTGAAAAGGTATCTCCTTTTTAGTCATAATAATACATATACATATCACAGTGATGTTGAAAAAATACCAAAAAATGTGTAAGAGTTGTGGAAAAAATACCCCCTAATTTCGTCCTACAGAAATAATTTCCATAACTTTTTTCTATTGTATTTTTAGTGTTGAGGTCTGACTACATATTCAGATTTTTAAGTTGTTACCACAAAACACCTACCAGAATAAGTAATTTGGAAAGAAATTCGGTGACAGATTTTTGCTGCCACTATGGGTATGAGTACATTAGTCTTTTTGAATAAAAATTACATCAATGCCAATGACATGGGTTATTCAGTAGGGGGGGGGTTTAAAGACACATTCTTGTGTGTAAAAGTAGGCATTGTGTTTTTATCAACAGCTTGTTTTTTAACAAATAGACTATTTTTTGAGCGGTTTTAGGTTAATAGTAAAATAGAGTGGAAAGTCCAGAGAGTTCCATGTGCCTGTCCCACCAAATACCCAGCACCCCCTACTTCAACATCCCTCACCAGGGTGGTACGTGGGTTACCATAGCTGAACCAACGCTGACCTGTCACCCTCATCAAAGTCAGTAGTTTACAAACCATTACGTCATCTGCCAATTCCTTTCTCTGTCTTCCCAGTGAGCACATGTACCCTACAGCAAAAAAAATCTCTCTTAAAAAAAGAAAAAGATAGATTCAGACATGTGCTGCCATGCCAAGTGATCAGCACTTCCAATAGTGACTTTTCTTAAATTAAGTGGTTGGGAAAATTTTAATTTACAAATGCCTCACTTACCCCAGACATTATATTTTCATCTTCTCAAGTGATCACTTTCTCGGTTGTCTATGGTCAGGGATCAGATTTTCTTTTTCTGGAGCCATCTAGAGAGTAAATATTTTAGCCTCAGTGGCCCAGATGGGCTCTGTTGCAATTCAGCTCCGCTTCTGTAGTGTGAAAGCAGCTATGGAAATACATAGTGAGTGAGTGAGGCTGCGTTCCAACAGGACTTTATTTATAGACACTGAAACTGAGTTTGACTTAACTTTTACATGTCACAAAATATTATTATTCTCAACTTTCCCAACCATTTTAAAAGGTAAAATGCATTCTTAGCTCACGTGCTATACAAAAACAGACCACAGGCTAGATTTAGCCCATGGGCCATGGTTGGCCAAACTCTGGTCTGGGTGTAAATCATGGTATTGTGGAGGCAGAAAGGATATCGGGTCTCTCTTTTTTCCTGCTTTCTCTTCCCTTCTCTTCAGTTTCCCCTTGTACTGATTTGGAAATCAGAAATTACCTAGGAAAGAGAAGGATTTTTGTACTGAAAATATTAATGGTGGTATTGGGATAAAAACCTGGAATTCCAGGAGTAATCTAGTCTTGTTTAAAGTCTGTCTATTTAGAAAGAAAAGCATCTCTGACATGATCACGCCACGCCATGCCATGCCATGCTCCTCCCCACAGCCAGGATTGTGAGCACACTTGCATGTTCAGATTGACTCAAGCTCTGAACCCTTCCCGTATGGCTGTAGTACTGTGAAGTGGTGCCCTGATACCTGGGCCAGGGCCAACAAGCAGTCTTCAGAGCCTAGACCACAAATGTGAGCTGTTCTCATTCCAAAATCATTACATGGTATGCTAGCTCCTTAAAGTTGCATTGAAACGGGAACTTTACTTTTTTTAAACCTTCCTATTCTATGATTCGTAGATGCATTATTTATTCATTTGTACCTGTTACTGGGCTTAACACATCTGACATTGGATGGGGTTAAGGTTAGGATTAGGGTTAGGGTAAGACAGCAAGTTTTACCTCTTTCCTCCCTTCTTTAGAGTATAATTTTTAATAATCTAGACAAACCTACTTATAGGTAGTTTCACTCTTAAAAACTAAATCCAGCTACACTTATGTAAGCTACAATTATAATTAAAGTTTGGAGTAAATCCACTCTTGGAACAAGAAGACAAAGGGAATAAAAACCAAATGTCTGAGTCATCCTTCCTTACTGTGTGTTACAGTTTAAAATAAAAATACTATTATTTTAAATGTATACAGAAGAAATTTTGCTTCCAAATGAGTACAATTTCTAAGAAGTGATAGTTTGATTCTTTTGGTTCCAAACATTTTTAGAAATGTCCTTACCACCAATGTTACTTCCTTCCGTAAAACAATACTGATCAAGTCTTTCTCCCCATGTTTGGAGTTTTGCTTTTGGAAATGACAACCGCCTTTGTGAAGTCACATTTTGTAAATTAGCTAACACATGTTGCTGGGTGTTAGTATTCAAGTCAAAAATCTCATAGTTTTTCACATTGTACCCTGGCAAACTGTTACGGCAGTGACCCCGATGATAGAGTTGAGGCAGAAGGGTGGGAAGAACATAGACTTCAGAGTCTGACAGACATAAGTTTAGGACCCACTTTCTCCATGTATTCAATGTGTTATATGAGAAACGAGACTTCACTGCTCTGAGCCTCTGTTTTTGTATCTGTAATTGAGGCTGTGACTACTTTCCTTGCATTCTCGTTGTAAGGATTACAGATGACATGAGTAAAGTGTTCCAAGGTCTTAAGCATATATTATATACTCTTACTTTGCCAGTTCACTCCTAAGGATGATTTACATGAATGAGAAGTTTTTGTCTGTTTGTTTGTTTGTTTGTTTTGGGTTTTGCCATAGGGTATGTGCATGAGACAGAGGAAGAGAAACAGAGAGGGAAAGTGAGAAATCACCTCTCAGGAGGGATGGTCACACAGACATCCCTCTCCTCCGTTCTCTTGGGATTTTGGACAGGTACGTGCCCAATGTAATTCTGAAGCCACTAGATCAAACCGTGCTTGGCCTTGTGGGAGTCCAGCACCTTACTACCATGCCACCTGTTGCCCATCCCACCCCACCCCCGTTTTTTTTCATTTTTTGCCACAGAGCTCATGTGCTTGCTAGAAAGGAGAGAGACAGAGAAAGGGAAAGTGAGAATCATTCCTCCCCCTGGGAGTGGGGGAGGATGGCTATGCCACAAATTCCTTCTCCTCCATTTTCCTCTCAAGATTTTGGGCATGCACACACACACACATGCCTGGCATGATTTTCAAGCCACTGGGTCTGGGACTCAAACCATGGTTAAACATGTGGTAATTAAGCTGCCTCAACTACTATGTCACTTGTTGGTCCCTTCCTGCCTTTTTAAAAGTAGGCTTTTGAAATGATCTCTGGAGCAGTTTTAAATAAATGAATCAAGATTACTTTTCACAACTGTTTTTGAAATAATATGTGCTTTCTTAGTTTTTTGGTAGTGTTGAAATTTTCCACAGAAAAATTTGACACTTTCCTTCTGAATCATACCAGAAACACCATGTTCCATTGCTAGTTACAATTTTCTTAAAAAAAAAAAAAAAGTGATATTTGTCCAGCTTCCTTGAAAGATCAGCTAAATGCCACATTATTCCTGCTTCTGCTAATCTTTCAAAATGCTCACCATGACGGTCGTAACACTTTCTTCTTACTCAAGTTTATTTAAGGAATGTTCTTCCCAATGTAGTATGACTGAGTTTTTTATTTCATGAAAAGTTAGATTTATCAGGGGTCTGGCAGGTGGTATAGTGGTTAAGGGTGTTGGATTCCTACATGACTGACCGTGGTTCAAGTTCCAGACCTGGAGGTCTGCTTTCTTACTCCCCCTACCTCTACATACACACTCTGTCCATCTCTGGTCACACACACACACACACACACACACACACACACACATACAATTTTAAAAGTTAGATTTATCTTTTTCCCTAAAAAAATGCAGATTCCTTATTAAATATCTAGAAAATCCAGAAAAGGCAACCTAAAGAAAATTTTTTAGCCTAGTGGTTAAAGTAGCTAGAGCTCACATGGCTGGTTTGAATCCCAGCCCTGGACCCTTGAGAAACACATCAGGTGCATGTGGGTATGTGCCCTAGATCCTGACAGGATGGACAGATGGGGGAGAAGAGATTGCGATGTGACCAAGCCCCATTCAGGAGTGCTTTCTCCCTTTCTGTCGCTGGCCAACACACATACCCTCTAGCAGTTAAAAACAATTTTTTATTTTTGGTCTTATCACATAAAGCTAGCCACAGTTAAGTAACTTCTCCCATTTTGGTATATTTTATTCTAATCTATTATTTTTGCTATGCCTCCTTGTAGTCATAATGGTGATGATATGATGTGTATTTCAGTGTATATATATATATATATATATATACACATATATGTGGTACAAAAAATGTCTTTTGAAAAGGTATCTCCTTTTTAGTCATAATAATACATATACATATCACAGTGATGTTGAAAAAATACCAAAAAATGTGTAAGAGTTGTGGAAAAAATACCCCCTAATTTCGTCCTACAGAAATAATTTCCATAACTTTTTTCTATTGTATTTTTAGTGTTGAGGTCTGACTACATATTCAGATTTTTAAGTTGTTACCACAAAACACCTACCAGAATAAGTAATTTGGAAAGAAATTCGGTGACAGATTTTTGCTGCCACTATGGGTATGAGTACATTAGTCTTTTTGAATAAAAATTACATCAATGCCAATGACATGGGTTATTCAGTAGGGGGGGGGTTTAAAGACACATTCTTGTGTGTAAAAGTAGGCATTGTGTTTTTATCAACAGCTTGTTTTTTAACAAATAGACTATTTTTTGAGCGGTTTTAGGTTAATAGTAAAATAGAGTGGAAAGTCCAGAGAGTTCCATGTGCCTGTCCCACCAAATACCCAGCACCCCCTACTTCAACATCCCTCACCAGGGTGGTACGTGGGTTACCATAGCTGAACCAACGCTGACCTGTCACCCTCATCAAAGTCAGTAGTTTACATTAGTATTCATTCTTGGAGTTATATATTCTGTGGGTTTTGAGAAATGTATAATGGCAAATAGCCACCTTTTACAGTATCACATGGAATAATTTCATGGCCCTAAACATCCCCTGTGTCTGTCTTTTCATCCCTCCCTCCATTCCCCACCTTTTAAAATCACTGATCATTTTACTACTTTCATAGTTTTGCCTTTTCAAAAATGTCAGATAGTTGAAATTGTATATGACATGGTCTTTTCAGATTGGTTTCTTTCACTTGTAATATACATTTAAGGTTCCTGTGTCTTTTCTTGGCTTCATAGCACATTTATTTTTATTGCTGAATATTTCATTGTATGAATGTACCAGTTTGTTTATCCATTCACCTATGGAAGGACATTTTGGTTTTTGATTGCTTCCAAGTTTTGGCAATTATGAATAAGGTTGCTATGAAATGTGTGCACAGATATTTTTCTTTTTTATTTTCTTTCTTTCTTTCTTTTTTTTTTTTTTTTTTGGACACAAGTTTTTAACTCCTTGAGTAAATACCAGGGAGTATGATTTCTAGATCATTTGTCAAGAATATGGCTAATTAGGTAGAAAAACACCGAATTGTCTCTTAAGGTATCTGCACCATTATACATTCCTGCAAGTAACGAATTACCCCACATCTTCACCGCATTTGGTGTCATCAATGTCTTGGATTTTTGCTGTTCTCATTGGAATGTTTTGAATGTATTGGTATCTCATTGCCATTTTAATTTGTTTCCTAATGACCCATGACCTGGAACATCTTTTCATGTTTGTTTGCCATATGTAAATCTTTGATGAATATCTGTTCAGGTCCTTCAATCATTTTTTAATTGGATTGTACATTTTCTTCTTGTTGAGTTTTAAGGGTTCTTTTTTTTTCTTATTTAAAATTTTTGCCATAGGACATAGATGCCTGCCGGAGAGGAGAGAGACAGAGAATTAAAGTTTTAAGCCATTAATTAGGTCTGGGATTCAAATCATGGTCAACTACGTGAGAGTCCAGCGATGTAATTGTTAAACAATTTGCTGATCTCTGCTTTTATTGATGACCTCGGCTGTCTTTGAGTAAAAACCTAATGTGTTCTAGGACCAGCAGTTAGCATAATGGCTATGTCGCTGGACTCCCACGTAGTCGACCGCGGTCCGAGTCCCAGACCCGGTGGCTTAAACTCATGCCGGGCGCGTGTGCGTGCGTGCCCAAGATCCCGAGAGGAGAATGGAGGAGAAGGGATTGCGGCGTGGCCATCCCCCCGGGGGGGGGTGATTTCTCGCTTTCTGTCTCTCTGTGTCTGTCTGGCGAGTGCGCGCGCCCTATAGCAAAAACCTCTCCAAAAAAAGAAAAAGAAAAAAAAAAAAACTGATGTGTTCTAAATAATTCCTAGCTCACTCTTCCCAACAGAATGAGTGAGTTAGGAGCCATGTAGCAATAAGAATTATGACATGTAAACATATATCTGAAAATGCTTATAAATATTCTCCTCTTATGGAGTGTATTTTGTCACTGGACATTTGTTTATATTGTTGGGGATGCCCATATTCTTTGGAAAAGGGGTTGAAATTTCTGACTTCCCTAAAGTTAAAGAGCTTTTGTTGTGAAATTAGTGAGAAAGGTTTGCTAGCTCATAAGGGAGAGGGGAGTGATCCCTGGGACTGGTGAGACTCATACATCATAAATTTAAAAGGTCAATTCAGGGACCAGCAGTTAGCGTAATGGCTATGTTGCTGGACTCCCACATAGTTGACCGCAGTTTGAGTCCCGGACCCGGTGGCTTAAACTCACACTGGGCGCATGTGTGTGCATGCCCAAGATCCCAAGAGGAGAATGAAGGAGAAGGGATTGCGGCGTGGCCATCCCTCCTGGGGGATAATTTCTCGCTTTCTATCTCTCTGTCTCTCTCTATCTGTCTGGTGAGCGCACGCGCCCTATAGCAAAAACCTCTCAAAAATAAAAAATAAAATAAAATAAAAGGTCAATTCAGGACATCAGCAGATGGCATAGTTATTATGTCTCTGGACTACCACACGGTTGACTGCAGATCAAGTCCCGGACCCAACTGCTTGAAACTCACACTGGGTGTGTTTGTGTGTGCACGTGCCCCAAATCCCAAGAGAATGGAAGAGAAGGGATTTCAGCATGGCTATCCTCTGTGGGGGGTGATTTCTCACTTTCTGTCTGTCTCTCTAGTGAGCACATGTACCCTATAGCAAAAAATCTCTCTTAAAAAAAAATCAATTCAGGGGACCAGCAGATGACATAGTATTTACATCACCAAACTTCCACATGGTTGGCCATGGCTTGAGTCCTGGACCCAGCTGCTTGAGTATATGTGCACAAAATCCCAAGAGGTGAATGGAGGAGATGGGATTGTGGGGTGCCCATCTCCCCTGGGGAGTGGTTTCTTGCTCTCTGTCTCTCCAGCAAGCGTATACACCCTATAGCAAAAATATCTCTTAAAAAAAAAAAAGTCAATTCAGATCTTACATGGTATCACTTACCAGTTCCTTTTTTTTCCTCAGTATAGTCACACAGTACTTACCCTACTGACTCAACCTTAGAAACAAACAGCTAGAACAGTAAAGGAGCTGGAGGAGAGAGAGGAACATATTTCCCTAACTTCTTGACTTCCTCAAAGATGGCAGTTGATCAGCAAGAGGTTGGCTTGATTTCTCAGACTTTGCAATCATAAAATGAGTAATTATTTTTACAGCTCAGTTGTTTTATCTCAGCAGTCAGGCTGGTAATAGTCAAAGCTGCTGCTCAGCTGTTCAGGACATGACACGCAATTTCTCTGAAAGTGACCTGATCTTGATTTAATTTGGGCCCGAAATTGATTGTCCCTTCCATAATTGGTGATCGTTTCTTTTTCTTTCCTTTAAGAGATTTTTCCTATAGGGTGTGTGTGTGCTCACCAGAGACACAGAGAGACAGAGATATAGAGTCCCTTCTCCTCCATTCTCCTCTCAGGATCTTGAGCACGCACGCACATGGGCCTGGCGTGCGTTTCAAGCCACTGGGTCCAGGACGCAAACTGCAGTTGGCCATGTGGAAGTCTAGCATCTGCTGGCTCCAGTGTTTGTTTCTATGTTGTTGTTCCTTTTTAAGATTAAAAAAAAATTATTTTTAGAATTATTTAATTTTAAAATTTATTCATTTTAATTTGATGAGAGAGAGAGAAAGTGAGCCATCAGGTCTGGGACTTTAACTGTGGCCAGCCATATGGGAGGGTCCAGTGCCTTAACCACCATGCCACCTGCTAGTCCCAGTGTTTGTTTTTTAATAGTCAGATACGGTCCTCTCTATCTCCTAGCCTCTTTCCCACCTTCCAACCACCCAGTTTTTCTTAGTAATTTCCAGTTAATACAGACGATTTAGTTGCTCAGAGAAGAGCTCACCTTAAACCATTACTTGGAAGAGTCTGTCCTCAAAATCCATTCCCTTCAACTACACCAGAGCACAAAGGAGGGCCTGCCAAGTCTACAGTGCCATTTTCTCTATCTGGGCTCTGCAAAATTATTGGTTTGGCTAAAAGTAGTAACATAAGAATGTGACATAGGCCAGTGGGTTGTGCAGTTCAAGTCCCATACCCTGTGATTTGAGAAATATGCTGGGCATGTGTGTGTGTGCCCAAAATATTGGGGAAAATAAAGAAAACAGGATAAATGGAGAAGGGATTATAGCATGACAGTGCTCCGTGAGATGCCTTTTCATTCTCTCTCTCTCTCTCTGTCTCTCTCCAGCAAGTACAGGAGCCCTTACCTTAAACATTTAGTGTGACAAGACTATCCTCAAAAATTTTTTAACAAGTTATTTTGGTATTATGAAAATAATGGCCCAGCTGCTGTGGCACAGTGGTGAGTGTCTTAGAAGACTGAAAGCCTTAGGGTGACTGTGGGTTGAGATCCCTGGGTTGGCGTGGAAGTACACTGGGCATGCACATGGGTGTCCTGGGTACTGATGGTGGAGGGCTGACAAAAAGGGGTCATGACAAGATGAGACCATATCAAAGACCATCTCTCTCTCTCATGCATATGCTATTGTATAAAATTAATTTTTACTATTTCAGTTACATTCTATTTTTTTTGGGGGGGGGGAGAGATTTTTGCTATAGGACACGTGCCCTCACCAGACAGACAGACAGAGACATTAGAGACAGAAAGTGAGAAATCACCCCCCAGGGGGGATGGTCACGCCGCAATCCCTTCTCCTCCAGTCTCCTCTTGAGATCTTGGGCACGCATGCACACGCACCGGGCGTGAGTTTTAAGCCACCGGGTCCAGGACGCGAACCGCGGTCGACTACGTGGGAGTCCAGGGACATAGCCATTACGCTAACTGCTGGTTCCCAGTTACATTCTTTTTGAAGCTACCTTTTTTTTTTTCATAGAGAGATTATTTTTGCTATAGGGTATGTGGGCTCACCGGAGAGACAGAAAGTGAGAAATTTCCTCCGAGAGAGGATGGCCACACTGTAGTCCCTTCTCCATTCTTCTCTCGAGATCTTGGGCATGCATGTACATGTGCCTTGTGTGAATTTAAGTATGAACCATGGTTGACTACATGGGAGTCTAGTGACATAACCATTTGCCATCTGCTGGTCCCCCAAAACTACTTGTTTTATCATTTGACAGATGACATTCTTCTGTGTTTTGAAGAAAGAAAAATTCTATTGATAAAACCAGTCTTGAAAGCCTTTGATGAATTAATACTATCTATTTTCCAATTGAAAACAGGCTCCTAAAATATTTAGGTCTGCATTAGTGCTCTTGGAGTGTGCCAGAGCCCAGGGCAAGACATGATGGACTTGGGACTCAGCATACAGGTGTTTGGGTCGCAGCAATGGCTGCTGTTCTCCCTCTACAGCTCTGTTAAGTTCTCACAATAGGATCCCTTATTGATCCCCTTGTGGCCAATAGAGTGGAACACATAAAAACATACTCATCTCCAAGTTCCTTTATTGTTCCTGTTCTAACAGTAGGATGAAGTTTGGCCCAGGCATAAACTCCCTTGTCTATCTGCTGCTCCATTTGGATTGTTTGTGACTTTTTTTTTTTTTTTTTTTGAGGCCTTGTAGTTATGCCTGTGCCTTTGAGAAAGTAGGCATCTTTTTCAGTCTTAATAGACTGGCTTTAGCAGGGAAAATGCTTCATCTGTCTGCCTATCAAGAGATTCTGTGTAAATCAACTGGTGAGGGCCATGGTGATCTTGCTGTCAGACTCGTTGGGCATGCTTACCTGGTATCTGGGTCAGTGGGCCCGTGGGCTTGGTGCCTGAGTCAATAGAGACTGGTCAGAGTCTACAAGATTGGTGATCCCAGTTTTTGGTCACCTAGCTAGTCAGGATTTTGGGCACATACACCTGACGTGTTTTCAGATCAACTTGGGATCTGAACCTGTGTCATCCATGGAGCTTCCCATACTTCCGATAAATGTGCTAGCACCTATTCTACTGTAACTGGGCCTTGCTGCATTTTCTTGAAAAATATTGTGTTGTCAGAAAAGTCATGATGGATTTTTGCATAGAAAAATACATCATGACTTTTTTGATGACAGTATGTTCTTTTTTTTTTTTTAATTACGTAAATGCCTTTATTGGAACTACTAGGTTGCTATAAGATTATATCACTTTTCAGAGTTAGAGTAACATAATGATCTTAAAAACTAGAGCAAACAACTTGACAAAGCAAGAGTACCTAAGTCTTACATTTATATTTTTCTTTTTAGTGACCACATCTTTTTATTTTAGGTGTAACATTAAAAAATATATCGTACACACAGCATACTTGGCCTACCAAATACTGCCTAAGTTCTAAGCACACTCTCTACTTAAAAGTGTCATAGTCAACAGCATTTTAAATTTAAAGAGAGAGTTTGGTGATGTAGGTTGTAACACAAATAAGTACATATTGAATCAAGTAATTTAAAAAAAAATATTTCAATTGTGTACAGCTTGGATGAGAGATGACAGTATGTTCTTGAAAATTATCAACCATTGGGCTTAGTTATGGAAGTTCCTTCTTCAAAGATAAGACTATAGTTGTAAAATTTTGGTACAAGTAATATTTTGTGGGTATAACTAAAGGACATATTTTATGCTTAGTGTTCCTCTGACTTCACAGTAGACATATACATGCATGTAAGTGTGTACATGCTTGCACACTCACAAACACACAAATGTTTGCACATGCTTTTCTGCTTACAGTGGAGTTGCATGTTAAGTTCATCACAAGTTGAAAATACCATGAGGAGTTATTTTGGAGTCCAGCAGGTGCCACGGTGGTTAAGACAGTAGACCCTCACATGGTTGTCCACGGTTTGAGTCCCAGTCCTAGCAGCTTGAGAAATCACACTGGGTATATGTGTGGGCATGCCCAAAGTCCCAAGAGAATGGAAGGGAAAGGATTGTGGTATGAACATCCCCCCTTGTGAGGGGTAGGGTTCTCCCTTCCCCTACCACTGTTTGTCTTTGGTGGGCACACATGCCCTATGGTAAAAACTTAAAAAAAAAGAAAATACTGTAAGTTGAAAATGCATATCAGGCCAGCCATGGTGTTAGAGTGGTAATGCAGTACTCCATGATGATGAGGCCTGGGTCCATGCTGCCAGATCTTCTTGTATATGCTGGGCACACATGTGCCAGTGGCCCTGGCTGACTGAGGCTGTGAATGGGTCATGCCATAGAGAACCTGTTGGGCACGACTCTCCCTTTCTCAGCATTTTCTCACAAAATAAATACCCAAAAATGCACTTTCACTATTAAATTGAGATTTTTTTTTTTTGAATGTATTGATGTATCACTTTTACACCATCCTAAAACTAAACTGTTGTAAGTTGAGGAGCATCTGTATTAATGAGAAGATTCTAGTGCATTAGAGAAAAGTATCAAGGGTATTTACTGGGTTGCTGGAAAAGTCATAACATATTTTTCTGTTTTCCTGTGTGAAAATGCATCATGACTTTTCTGATGACCCAATAGAAGAGATAAAATTAGTTGGCGGGGCGCCGGAGCTCATGCCCCCAGAGCGGCGGGGACCGCCAAACGAA
>NW_006159539.1:6974472-6975581 GCF_000334495.1 Tupaia belangeri chinensis
CCAGGGCCGGCGTGTGGCCTTTGGATCAGCAAGCTGAAGCGGAGAACAAGGTTTGGGAACTTGCAACTTGGGAAGATGATGGTTGCCGGCCCTGCATTGCCTCGGGGAAGAACAGGAACTACTCTGCCATTCCTACCGAAGCCAGATACCGGAGAATTCCTCGGCCTATGGACGGTGAGAGGATGATGGTTGCCAGCCCTGCATTGCCTCAGGGAAGAACAAGAACTATTCTACCATTCTTGAGGAAGCCTGGTACCCGAGGATAGCTCACGCTCTAGAGCCCCACGGCACCATTCCAACAGTGGCGGATCCGCACGAGACCCACCCTTGATCTACCATGAAATGGAATCTACGATCCCTATTGGTGAAAACTAAACTTGTGGCCCTTCCCCCTTTGCTTACAGGTATCATATTTTCAATGGTACCCCTGGAAGATGACTGTATATAGCAGAGATGGTGTGATGGGAGAGGGGGAAGGGGCAGAGGGTCAAAGATAGGATAAAAAACATATATGTATGTATACATGGTATGAAAGTAGAAAGGGAATATTGTTGATGATAACA
Organism: Tupaia belangeri chinensis; assembly: GCF_000334495.1. Classification (NCBI taxonomy): domain Eukaryota; kingdom Metazoa; phylum Chordata; class Mammalia; order Scandentia; family Tupaiidae; genus Tupaia; species Tupaia belangeri. The sequence goes on from NW_006159539.1 coordinate 6,975,036, forward strand.
TGCTGGTATGGAGGATCTATTGCTGAGTGAAATAGCCAGGCTATGAAAGAAAGATATTGTACATATCCACTCAATATACGCCGACTATCCGCATTCTATAGTAGAGAGCAATGAATCGGAGGACATGAAAATCAGTGAAAGTACTTAATGTGAGTGGGACAATGTGGAGTGGGGTGAGTGAGGAGAAGAGGATAGAAGGGGATAGCAAGTGAACAAGAGAGAGTCAGGATGTTAGTGAGAAATAGAGAGGGCTTATAAACTGTTGATGATGACATGTATAGTATTCTTAACTGGATTGGTCTGGGAGGTGTTTCAAGAAGGGCAAGGTATTTTTACAAGCAAAACGAGAAATGGCAATTGACTGTTTTATAAAAATAATTAGAATAGGGGCCGGGCGCCAAGGTTGCGTCCGGCCTGAGGACGTCGCGGGCCCTTCCGGGCTCTGCGTGTCCCCATGGGACCCAGACAGGCTGGCGGCGGCGGGAGGCGGCGGCGGGAGGCGGGCCGGGCGCCAAGGCTGCGTTCGGCCTGGGGACGTCACGGGCC
>NW_006159539.1:6975983-6976627 GCF_000334495.1 Tupaia belangeri chinensis
TCCTGCTAACCACAAGATGGCTGCTGTGCCGCATCAACTGATGGTCAACTCTGCTTGCCAGAACTGCCTTCCGGAGACTGTATTCCATGGAGACTCACCTACAGTTGCGGAACTGCACGAGACCCACACTTGATCCAACCTTGAATGGAATCTATTTTCCCTATTGTTAAAAACTTTGGACTCCTGGCCCCTCTCCCTCTACTCGCAGGTATCGCATTTTCAATGACCCCTCTGGAGGATAGCTGTCTATAGCAGAGATAGAGTAATTGGGAGAGGGGGAAAGGGCTGAGGGTCAAACATAGGATAAAAAACATATTTATATGTATGAAAGTAGAAATGGAACAGTATTGGTGACGACATGCTTGATTGAGACACTATGCAGTTTATCCTAGATGGGAAACTACACTTGGTGTGTTGTGATGATACTCAGGGAATGAGTGTTAGGCAATATAATTTAATATAAAAAAAATAATAATAATAAGCAGGAGGAAAAAAAAATGCACATTTGATGACTGAAGAGAGGTGTATGGACACAACTGGAGACTACTTTATAGTATGTGCATTCTACTCCCTGGGGTTTATGCCTAGGATCAGATTTGGATACATGTGTAAGGATATGTCAGCTGTGCTAGCTAGTGGATATA
>NW_006159539.1:6976980-6981796 GCF_000334495.1 Tupaia belangeri chinensis
TAAAAAAAAAAAAGAGATAAAATTATTTGAGAAACTTTATGGAAAAATGTTTAGTTCAGTAAGTACTTGGGGAAAAAGATAAAGAAAAGACAGAAGGTTTAGGGTCTTGGTATAACAATAGAGAATGACAATAGGGAAGCTATGACTACACTTGCTATTGAACTTGATCAAGTAGAAGTTCCAGCAGATACTGAACTGCGAGTGCACCATTCCTGGTTGCCTGGATAGCACCTTCACCTGCTGCTAATAATACAGTCATGCATTCCTTTCTTCTTCTTTTTTATTTTTTTTAAGAGAGATTTTTTTTTTTTTTGGAGAGATTTTTTTTTTTTTTTTGCTATAGGGCACGTGTGCTCGCCAGGCAGACAGAGAGAGACAGAGAGACAGAAAGCGAGAAATCACCTCCCAGAGGGGATGGTCACGCTGCAATCCCTTCTCCTCCATTCTCCTCTCAGGATCTTGGGCATGCATGCACATGCACCCGGCGTGAGTTTTAAGCCACCGGGTCCGGGACGTGAACCGCGGTTGACTACGTGGGAGTCCAGCAACATGGCCATTATGCTAACTGCTGGTTCCCAAAAGAGATTTTTTGATATTGGGCACATATGCTCACCAGACACACAGAAAGAGACAGAGAGACATAAAATGAGAGATCATCCCCCCAGAGGGAATGGCTACACCCCAGTCTCTTCTCTTCCATTCTTCTCTATTTTTTTTTTTTAGAGGTTTTTGCTATAGGGTGCGTGCGCTTGCCAGACAAAGAGAGAGAGAGCTAGAAAGCGAGAAATCACCCCCCAGGGAGGATGGCCATGCCACAATCCCTTCTCTTCCATTCTCCTCTTGCGATCTTGGGCACGCACGCACACGTGCCCGGCGTGAGTTTTTAAGCCACCGGGTCTGGGACGGAACCGCGGTCGACTTCGTGGGAGTCCAGCGACATAGCCATTACGCTAACTGCTGGTCTGCCATTCTTCTCTTGAATGTCCTTTATGTATTTGGCTTCTAGTTAAGTTATCCAAAGAGTAAAGATATCTGATTTCAAAATACTCTCTTTTAGAACTAGCAGGTGGTGTGGTAATTAAGATGCTAATCTCCTAAGGGTCTACCATGGTTTAAATCCCAGACCTGGTGGCTTGAAACTCATGCTGGGCACATGTGCGTGGATGCCCAAAATCCCAACAAGAGAATGCAGTAGAAGTAGATTTGGGGCACACACGCACATGTGCCCAGTGTAAGTTTTAAGCTGGCGTGTCTGGGACTTGAACTGCAGTCGACTATGTGGGAGTTCAGTGATGTAACCATTATGCCATCTGCTGGTCCTATGTTATGCATTTCTTAATGATAGGACTGTGTTCTGAGAAATGCGCCATTAGATAATTTCATTGTGTGAACATTATAAGGTGTACTTTCACAAACTTAATGGTATAGCTTATAACATATCTTGACTGTGCTATATAGCCTATTGGTCCTGGGCTACAAAGCAGAATAGCAAGTTACTGTACTGAATACTACAGGCAATTGTAGCATAATGGTAAGTATTTGTGTATCTAAACATAGAAAGGGTACAATAAAAATATGGTACAAAAGATAAAGAGAAAATGGTACATCTGTATAGGACACTTATTAGTGGAGATTGCAGGGGTGGACGTTCTTCTGGGTGAGTCAGCAAGTGAGCCGTGAGTGACTGTAAAGGCCTAGGACGTCGCTGTGCACTGTTGTAGACTTTGTAAATAACTGTATACTTAGACTACGCTCATTTATACAACACTTTTTTTTTTTTTTCGAGAGAGATTTTTTTGCTATAGGGCATATGTGCTTACCAGAGAGATAGAGACTGAAGTGAGAAATCACCCCTGAGGGGGTATGGCCGTGCTGCAATCCCCTCTCCTCCCTTCTCTCTGGATTCTGGGCATGCACCTACGTGCACCCAGCATGAGTTTCAAGCTGCTGGGTTCAGGAATTGAACTGTGGTTGACCACATGGGAGTCTAGTGCCTTAACCATTACACCACCCACCAGCCCTACTTTTTCTCTCTTAAATAATAAATTAACCTTACTGTAACTGATGTGAAAAAAAAAATATTGGCTCTGTATAAAAGGTCAACTGGAAAATATGCTTCTAAATTTCTGGGTACTTTGCCATGTTTTATTTCCTGCTCTATTTCAGCCCAGTTAGTGTGAGGAATAAACTCTGATAATTATGGTTATCATTTGCTAGATGCCTATTATTTTCCAGAAAGTGTATCAGAAACTCTATAAAAATTTAATTACATATTTCCAACCTGCATGTGAATTGGACATTATGAGGATCATTTTATAGAAGAAGAAAATGAGACCGAGAGCAATTAATGAATTGCTTGAGGTCAGATAGCAAATCAGTGCCAGAAATAAAACTCTAATCAATCTAATCCCGGAGCCCTTGCTCTATTATGTTTCAGAGTTGATCACAAAAAGAATCATTCTGTTTGCTTAAGCTGATTTACTGCCCATTAGATTTACCTTTGAGACAATCTAATAAGCTGGTAGGAATATGTGGTTTAGAAAGTCTTCGAGGAAAAAAGATTAAATTATAATAGTGGACACATGACCAGCGGTCAGGTTATTCTGTCAGTATTCTAAAAAAATCTATGTGAGAATCAAATGAATGTTAACCTAAAAATATCATATTTAAAAATTGCACATTTTTTACATACAATCTTAGAATAGCTACTGCCTAGAGAAATCTGGGGTGGTCCTTAGGAATTTAACTATTCCTAAGGTGAATGTCCTTTTTATGTTTGGCTTCTGGTTAAGTTATCCAAAGGGTAAAGATATCTGATTTCAAAATACTCTCTTTTAGGACTAGCAGGTGATGTGGTAATTAAGATGGTAGACTCCTAATGGTTGACCATGGTTCAAGTCCCAGACCTGGTGGCTTGAAACTCATGCTGGGCACATGTGTGTGTGTACCCAAAATCCCAAAAGGAGAATGGAGTAGAAGGGACTTGGCGTGCTCATCCCCCTGAGGGGTGATTTGTCACTTTTCCTCTCAGTTTCTATCTGTCTGATAAGCACATGTGCCCTATGACACAAACCTAAAATTAAAAAAAAAATCCCCCAAAGCCCCTCTTTTATGGGCATTCAAAATTTTCAAGGGAAAATGCAGAACTCACAAGCTAGTAGAGATGGGTTTTATCAGAGGCAATGTTCTAGAGAGAAAATAATTATGTCAAATATCCATGCTTAATGGCAGAGAGTAACACAAGCTACTACAACACCACAAACATGGCAACATAAATTCCTATTTATTTAGGAGTAAGGTATGGGGTAATTTCACTGGATAAATAATATTGACTGAATTCCTAGCTAAAAACAAGAACATAGACATAAGGAATGCTAGCTAGAACCCTGAAAATGATCTGAATGGTTGTGGTCCCTCCAAACTTGTATGTTGAAGCCTAAGTGTCAATGTGATGACATTAGATGTGGAGACTTTCAAGGTGATCATGTCATGAGAGCAGTCCTCATGATGGTATTAGTGCTCTTGTAAAAGAGACCCACAGAGCTCTTACCTTCCATCATGTGAAGACGTAGTCAGACGGTACCATCCATAAACCGGAAGTAAGGCCTTCACCAGAGATAGAATCTTCTGGTAGCTTGATACTGGACTTTTTCTACTTCTAGAATTGTAGGAAATAAATTTCTTTTGTTTACAAGCCATGTAGTTTAGGGTGTTTTGTTATAGCAGCTTTAATGGTCTAAGGTGATAACCTCATGACCATTTTTTTAAAAATAATTCATTAATTTTATCTACTCATTCATTTTAATTTGACACACCCCCCCCACACACACAGAGAGAGAGAGAGAGAGAGAGAGAGAGAGAGAGAGAGAGAAAATAAGTAAGTGAGAAAGCAAGTCACCAGGTCTGGGGACTTGAACCATGGTCAGCCATGTGGGAGTGTCCAGTGCCTTAACTACCATGCCACCTGCTGGTCTCCTTCATGACCAGTTTTAGCAACAGATGAAAAATCTCTATTTGGATTTGTTCATATACTCTGTACTCTGATATTGATTTTTTTTCTGACTTTTTCCCTCTGTTGTAAGCTGTGTAGATAAAAAATACCCACATGGAATGATTACAAATATATAACACAAATGGATATCACCTCAAGAACCCGATTAAAAAAAAAAGTGGTCTCAACACTGTAACTTGCTTGATAGCTGGACATGAATTTAGGCTGTTACCCATTGGAAAAGCCACCATGAGAATTATATGTGGAATAATTATGTCTAGGTGATAGGAAAATGTCTGTAGATAATATGGAGAAGACAAAGGTATTTGTGTGTGTTTATGTGCACACACATGCATGTGCACATCTAAGGTAGCCAAGGAGTGGAATATTGGAGACATAAACAAGGAATTGTTGCTCAGATCTGTAGGATTTCCCCAATCCCATGCCTGCATGATCATCCTTATCCCCTGAGGATGGCTATTTGTTCTAAGAATAGAGATATATGACCCAAGTCGGTCACTTAGATTCACTTTGCTAACAATTTGAAAGCTTGAATTGAAATAACGTAGAAATAGAAGGTGGCTAGAGTTGCATAACCTTAGGCCATATTGGAGAAAGTATGTTTCCAACTTCAGGAAGTCATGGAACTTTTCTTTCCCTTCTTACCAAAGCATCATTGCTCCATATTTCCTTTATTCTGTGATCTTTTCCAAAATCTTCATAATGTCATTTTTGCTCAAAATAAAAACCAATAGGGCAAGGAGCATAATTTTTTTTTTCATTTATTTTTCTGTGAAAGATACTTGGAGTATTAGAAAGTCAACA
>NW_006159539.1:6985149-6993434 GCF_000334495.1 Tupaia belangeri chinensis
ACCGCCGCCGCCGCCGCCGCCGCGCGCCGGGGGCATGAGCCCCCAAGGAGCATAATTTTAAAATTAAACAGAACATAGAAGGCTTTTAAAAAGCCATGTATTTGTTTAGGAGCTGTGTTTATATCACAGAAAGGAAGATAGACTATGGGTATATTTTAGATGCACCTAATCTGATACCATCCTTCTGAAAAGGATTTTTTTTTTCCTTCTGCAATGCTCATGGGCTTTCTTCTTTTCTGAAACATCAGTTCTTTAATCTTGGGCTCTTTTTGAAATATCAATAAGAACTGGTTTTGACCGTAACAAAAAGAAGAATATGATAGAATAGTTTAAGCAATAGAGAATTCATTTTTTCTTATGGAATAAGAAATTCAAAAGTAGATCTCCTGGGGCAGCTTAAGGACACTGTTGAAACATAAGTACTTGCCACCTTTTTGCTCCATGGTACTAAGCACGTGGCTTCATTCCTCATAGTTACAAAAGGGCTGCCGAATCTCTGCGTATCAAGCCAGCTTTTACCCATACACCATGGAGATAGGGGTGAACACTGATTCTGCCGTGCTGGTTAATGCAGCAATATTTGTGCTCATAACTTCCCTTATAACTCATTGTCTGAATATTTACATGCATGTTTCTCTCCTGGGCTCTCTAGGAGCAGAGCCTGAAATGAGGGTTCTTGTTGAGTGAGTTATTGAAGAGTTGCTCTTGGGAAGAACCTTGTTTTGTGAGGTTCTTTTTCCTCCAAGGGGTGAGTTGCATAGAGACATAGAAAGTTGGAAAAAGACTTAAGGCACTGACGTCATGTTGTTTATGGCTCAGTTTAGTGGGAGCTCATGGAGCTCTTAGTAGGACCGCAAAGCCCACAGCAATACTCTAGCAAGTTCTTCTTCCCTCTTGGAGCTAGTAACACACGTAGAGAACACTTATGCAGCTTCCTCCCTCTCGGAGCTCACAGTGTGTCCAGTCAAACTGAGCCAAGAAGCCAAGCCAAGGCCATCAGGGCTTACCAGGCTGAACCAAGGCCTGGCAGCACAGGGCAGTGCTAGCTGACCAGGTGCCCCTTTCTCTAAAGGGGCTGCAGACAATAGTGGCTCATTGCCAAAGCCATACTGTCACACATGTGGGGTACATTTAGTGGCATAAAACAGCAAAGTCATAATTATATAACAAGCACGCAAGTGCAGTACAAGTAAGTAATAACATAAGCTGTTTACCCTGAGGCCTTCAAATAGGGTGAGGTAGCCAGACTAAGGCATCCTAACTCCATTTGCAATTCAAACCGAGAAGGAGAAGAGAGGGAGGAAGGACCCCCTTAGAGAAGGAAGCTAAGCAAAGAACATAGGTTGTGGGCTGACCTGAAGTCAAATCTCAACCTGATTCCATGGGGAGGTCTGGAATGTGAACAGCACCACAGAGTTGGCCCACCTTGAGAAAAGTGGCTGGGCTTTTTTTTTCCCCATATGTTAGTCGCTGGCCAGGCTGTTCCTGGGGAAAAGCATGGCCTTTCAGCCTTCCTGGGCGATGCTGCTCCTGTTGGCCAAACCCACCATAGGTTTTTGGCAGCCACTATCCAAGCAGCTGGTGAAGGGAGTGGTCAGTTACATGACAGTGTTTAATTAAATTAATTGGCTTTTTAAGAGATTTTTGCTATAGGATGTGTGTGCTTGCCAGAGAGACAGAAAGTGAGATATCACCCCACCCTGGGGGTGGGGGGAGGGGAGGTGGTCATGCCACAATCCTTTCTCCTTCATTTTCCTCTTGAGATTTGGGAATGAGTGCAAATGTCCCCGGTGTGAGTTTTAAGATGCTGGGTCCGGTACTCGAACTGCAGTTGACTACAGTGGGAGTCCAGTGATATAACCGTTATGCCATCTGCTGGGTCCAACTGCTTTTTATTTTAATCTCTGAATCCTTGGTTTCTGGCTCTTGACACTCAGTAAGCTTGCAATAAATCTTTGTACATGGATGAGTCTCTTCCTAATAAATAGTCACTCACTTGTTAATTAAAATGGTATCCCTTGTCTTTATTTATGTTCATCCAAGTGATAAAGCAAAATCATCTTTTAACTAGCTAGTTTAAGAAGCCTAATTGAGATAATCCGGGTGAAGGTACCTAGCAAACCGCCTCATATTAATGTTAGTTTACTTCCTCTTCAGATAAAGGAGGCTACATATATTTTATTAGAGCATGTCAACTTCCCTGCTTATGGCTTGTAGTACATTCAAATGAATCAAGAGAGATTTTAATAGTTTCTGTCTCTGTAGTTTCTATTTGAGATGCCCCAAGATCACCATTAGCTGTGAGGAGCAGTAACCATGATACCATATAAGAGATCCTAGTTAAGGATGACAGTAGGGAGTGCGGACAACATCAGTAGAAATATGGTTAGCTGTTAAAATCATATGTAGTGTGGGTCCAGCAGATGGCATAATGGTTACTTCTCTGGACTCCCTCATAGTCAACCGTGGTTTGAGTCCTGATCCTGGTAGCTTAAAACTCACACTGGGCATGTGCATGTGCATGCCCACCCAAGATCCCAAGAGAAGAATGGAAGAGAAGGGATTGTGGCATGGCCATCACCCCTGCGGGGAGATTTCTTATTCTCTGTCTATCTCTCTCTGACAAGTGCACATGCCCTATAGCAAAAATCTCTCTCAAAAAAAAATATATGTAGTGTAAGTAATGATAGTTGCCATGTACTTAGTGCCTGATACAGACCAGACACCAACTGAGGCGCTGTGCATACTTTATGGCCAATTCCCAATGACCTTGTAAGGTGGGTATTGTAAATGGTAGATAACGTAACAGCTGGACAAGTTATATAATTAGGATTTCAGCCAAGTAAATGCACCCAGATACAGATTTTAAAAAAAAAATAGTATTAAAGTAGTTATTATATTCAAATCAGAATTTTATAAATATTTTACACATTATTTTTTAAAAATTGGCTGTGGGATACTTTGCTCACCAGAGAGAGAAAGGGGGAAGGAGGAAGAGAGGGAGGGAAAGAAAGAGGGAAGGAGCAAGAGGGGGCGGTACCCCCCCCATGGGGTTTGGTCATGCTGCAGTTCCCTTCTGCATTCTCTTGGGATTTGGGGCATGTAAGCACACATGCCTGGCATGTGTTTTCAAGCAACCTGGTCTAGGATTTTATTCAAACAATCAGCCATGTGGCATCCAGCTATCTTAACCTACATGCCACTGGTTGGCCGAACACCTTTTTTTAAAAAAAGAAAACTCAAATTACATATGGAATCACCAGCAGTTTTTTGTTTGTTGGTTGGTTTTTATTTATTTTTTTGGAGAGGTTTTTGCTATAGGACACATGTGCTCACCAGAAAGACAGAGAAAGAGAGACAGAAAATGAGAAATCACCCCCCAGGGGGGATGTCCATGCCACAATCCCTTCTCCTCCATTCTCCTCTTGGGATCTTGGGCACATCCACACATGGCACCCAGCATGAGTTTAAGCCACCGGGCCCAGGACTCAAACCTCAGTCAACTACCAGGGAGTCCAGCAATGTAGCCATTATGCTATCTGCTGGTCCTTATTTGTTTGTTTTTAAAGATAAGATCCTTTTTTTTTTTCTTGAGAGGTTTTTGCTATAGGGTGCGCGCACTCGCCAGACAGAGACAAAGAGACAGAAAGTGAGAAATCACCCCCTAGAGGGGATGGCCACGCCGCAATCCCTTCTCCTCCTTTCTCCTCTTGGGGTCTTGGGCACTCATGCACACACGCCCGGCGTGAGTTTTAATGATAGGATCTTGCTATATTGTCATTCTCCTGTCTCAGGAACCTCCTAGAAGCTGGGACTGCAGGTATGCAGCACTGCCTGGCTTTTAGTGTGGGCCACAGAGCAAACCAGACCTCCCCTTGGCCTTTGTGTGGAGCTTGGCCCATCATCACATTTTTAGTGCACAGGATTTCCAAGTCTTAATTTCCTTACCCCTAGATACTACTAGCTCATTTTTAGAAATGAAAAAACTCCAACTCAGATTAGGTTGTCATAGAATCAATCAGGAGTCGGGAAAGTGATGATAAAGGTGTGGGAGGGCTGGAGGAGCAGAAAGAAGAAGGCTATACTCAGATGAGAAGTTGTTTTAGGCCCCTTAACTGGAGCCCCCAAACCTATATCAACAACCAAGCTGTTGAAGACATTGGAGAAATCATGTCTGATCCGTTGATGAGGAACCTCTGCAGGTGGGTATGGAGTTGGGTTGGGTTACCAGATGGTGCAGTAATCCCAATGAAAGCACTTTAGAAATCTCCACAGAAATAGGATTATTATCTGTTCATGATAACATGTATAGTATTCTCAACTGGATTGGTGTTAAGTGTATTCATTTTGAGCAAATTCACTTTACAAGCTAAGTGATGTATAGGGATTGAGTACATAAAGTAACAAAATACAAATCTCCAGCAACTGTCTCTTTGTTAAGAGTTAGAGCAGGAGGCAGGCCCTTCTCTTCTTCCATCCTTTCTATTTCTTGCCATTGCCTCCTATTAGAATCAAAGGAAGTCAGAATGTAGATCAGCTTGAGAAATGGAGTCTACACATACTCGGCCCAGTAGAGCAGAATACAGGAAGAATGGATATGGGTTGGCAAGGTGATGTGCAAATAGCCAGGACACCTATACAGCTGAAAAGTAGTATGGTCAGGTTATACTAGCTTTCTACAGAATTTGTACATCTCATAGCCAAGCTATACTCGTAAGTTAATCTTACTCATTTCACTTGCAAATTTATGTTAGAGTTAATCAAATTCTTCAAAACTTGAAAACCCATGTTTCTTAGGACTGAAAACTGGTTCATCTGTCATCTGATTTTGGCTCTTTATTAAAATTTGAATATGAGCTTTTGAAAGAGAGAAGACATTTTCTCATCTTAGTGACTTTATGAATATTGGCATTGGTGCCCATGGGTTGAAATCAGCATTTGTAACCCTGCTGGGATCTTCTGCTGCTACTCATTATGGCTTTTTCTCATGCCCCAGAGAAAGCATGTCTAAAACTGAAATAGCAATTTATACTCTTATATGTAATATCACACTTAGTAGTTATTCTTAAAATGTGTTGATAGCCAAATGGCATTGGATGTTCCATCATTGATGCCCTTTCAATCATAATCATTTATTGAGCATCACTGAATTGGGTACTGCATGTGCTACTGGGTATTTGGAAAAGTCATGATATATTTTTCTATGTAAAAATGTGTCATGGCTTTTTTGACAACCCAATACAAAAGATAAGGTAGAGTTTTTCCTGTTTGACCCAATCTGAGATAATTTCTGTTGCTCCCCTAACAAACACTTTTTCCTGAAAGGAAAAAATGTAAACCTAGGTTGTATAGTCTCTTTCATAGATTCCAATTCTCTATTTTACCCCAAGGAATCAAATACAAAGAAGGGGTGTAGAGGAGGGTACATTTTATATCATAGTGTATTCTCCAGATGGTTCCCAGGTTAGCTGGATATTATTTCTAGTTTGTAACAGTGGTCTTCTTCTAGAAACAGAAGCTGAGGGGTGATTTTATATTGAATGTTATCATTATCTTATAAAGGACAGACAGGAGTACTCAGGCCTGTCCTGCCTTTATTTTTGACTTTATGCCCCATAAGGATCATGGATGCGGTCAGAAGAAAATATTTGGTCCTCAGAAAAGTCAGGATGCATTTTTTTTGCATATAAAAACATAATCACTTTTCCAACAACCCAGTAGTAAGGGAGAGAGATTTCAGAATATTCTCCACTGGAAGAGTGTTGGGCATAGCCAACTGTGAGGCAATTTATTTCATGACATTATTTTAGAAAACAAAATAATGCTACCATTACTTACTAAGTTAACTGAGAATTAATGGCAGAACTTTCGGGCCATTGAACAATTGCTCACATGTGTTTCGTCTTATGTAAACATCTTTTCTTTCTTCACATTTTTTTTCCTTTTATTTATTTATTTTTTTGGAAGGTTTTTGCCATAGGGCACGTGCACTTGCCTGAGAGAGAGAGAAAAACCTAGAAAGGGAAAGTGAGAAATCAACCCCCAGGGAGATGGCCACGCTGCAATTCCTTCTCCTCTAAGGATTTTGGGTATGTATGCACACACACACACACACATGATTCTCAAGCCACTGGGTCCAGGACTCCAACTGCAGTCAGCCATGTGGGAGTCAAGAGCCTTAACTACCATATCACCTGCTGCCTCCTGCTCGTGTGTGTTTTGATTCTATTCTTCTCTACCATTGGAACCAACTTATCTTTTCTGGCTTAAAGTTGTTTGCTAAGCAAAGCAATCCTTTTGAATAAAATGAGATATTGTACAAAGCTGTAAAATATAATGCAGATTAATGCAGAATTGTTCTGGCTAAATGTGGTAGAGGAGGCTGAGCCACTCTAGTGAAGCAGTAGGGTGGTGCTCCATGATGCTGGAAGCCATATGGAAGACTGGAGGTATGGTTCTTGGGTTGACTTGTGCATACCAGGTATACATGTATGTCTATGATCCTGGCTGACTGGGAAGGCTGAGGGGAGGATTATGACTTGAAACCCTGTAGAGGGCACTTATTTTTTTCTTTCTCCCTCTGATAGAAGAAACAAATTAAGAAAAAGATACTGGAGGATTCAGAGTTGAAATACTTTGTCTTTATTATTATTATTTTTTTCTTTGTGCTTTGGCCATGGGAACATCTCTTTCAAGTCCCAGATTGCTCTGACAAATCTATATGTGTCATCTTTCTCTAATTCTTTGACTCCATCTATAGCTCAGTTCAGTTTGTTATTGTTGTTATTTCTTGGAATGTTCTTCTATACCACTTTATAAAAATTTTTGTAAATATTTGCCATAGAGTTCATGTGCTCACCAGAAAGAGAGTGACAGAGAGAGAGAAAATTGAGAAATTATCCCCAGGAGGGGATGGCCACACTACAATCCCTTTTCCTTCATCCTCCTCTTAGAATTTTGGGTTCTCACACACACACATGCTAGGTATGATTTTCAAGTCACTGGATCCAGGACTTGAACCATGGGTGGACAGATGGGAGTCCAGTGCCTTAACCACCATACCAACTGCTGGCCCCCTTCCATACCACTTTTTATGCAAATCAACCCCAAGCATAAATCCACCTCCTATGTCCTCCAGGAAGCTATTCCTAATCTGCTTCACTTGAAACTAATCCAGACATCCCGTGTTTCTAATAGCTGTATTCAGGGAAGGTCACTGTACTGTACTGTAAATACTCTTGAAGTCAGAGACTTCTTTTTCACCTTTATATCTTCATGTCTTGCACATACTAGGTATTCAGTGATTCATTACTTTTTAGAAGAAAGGACATTTACCCTTACAAAGGCATTTGATTGTTTCCTCTTTACACAGTTTAAAATTTTTTAAATTTGTTTTTCTATTTCTACCATATGGAATGATTTTTCCCCCTTCTCATCTACACTCTGCTAAAATGCCACATTGTAAATAAAACCTTTTTTGAATCTTCTCAGATGAAAATAATGTCAAGTTCTTCTGAATGCCAAGTAGCACACTGTCTTTCTCTAAAGGCGCTGGTTTTTCTAGCTTGTGTGATACACTCACATGTACGTTTTACATTCTACACAATATTGTAAACTACTTAAGGAAAGGTCCACATTAAAAAAACCGTAAAAGCATTGTGTCTGCTGTGGATACAAACATGGCCTCAAATCCACTTTATATCCTGTTGGGAGTCATTGAGCGAAGGACTCGATTTCTTTGAATCTTAGTTTCCTTATTGTAAAATGAGGCTAATAATGTCTCCTTTGGAGACTTTTTAGTGAGGATTATATTTGATTAGATTAATGCAGTTTATGGGCATTGAACATGCAGATAATAAGTTAGTTTTCCCAGATTCTTCTTTGAGACCTGCTCAGAACCTAGGACAGTCCCTTGTATAAAATAGGCACTAAATTGGGTTAGTAGGTAGCATGGTGTTTGAGGTGTTGGATCCCACATGGCTGAGATGGTGGTTCAAGTACTGGACCTAGTAGCCTGAAAAGCATGCCAAGTGCTTTTGCATGCATACCCAAAATCCTGAAAGGAAAATAAAGGAAAAAGGTCTGTGATACGGCTACCCCCATGAGGGGGATGAGTTCTTACTTTTCCTCCCTCTGGCAATTGAGTGTGCCTTATGTCAAAAAACCTAAAAAAAAAAAAAATAGATAGATGTAGCTATAGATATATCTCTCTATATATACACACACAGAAATATATACATATATATGCACAAACATGTACACATATATACCTATATACACGTGTG